>NC_045447.1:96734605-96860604 GCF_002776525.5 Piliocolobus tephrosceles
TATTTATTTATTTATTTATTTATTTATTTATTTATTTATTTTGAGACGGAGTCTCGCTCTGTTGCCCAGGCTGGAGTGCAGTGGCCGGATCTCGGCTCACTGCAAGCTCCGCCTCCCGGGTTCACACCATTCTCCTGCCTCAGCTTCCTGAGTAGCTGGGACTACAGGCGCCCGCCACCTCGCCCGGCTAGTTTTTTGTATTTTTTTTTTTTTCAGTAGAGACGGGTTTCACTGGGATAGCCAGGATGGTCTCGATCTCCTGACCTCGTGATCCGCCCGTCTTGGCCTCCCAAAGTGCTGGGATTACAGGCTTGAGCCACCGCGCCCAGCCGATTATTGTTTCTTATCTTGATTGTTACTTTCTCTTTAGTTTCACCTTCTTTTTTAACCCTTTCTCCTCTTTCTTTTTACCTTCTCTTTTTCAATTACACACAATGTGAACCCAGAACATTTGAGACAGGTCTCAATTAATTTAGAAAGTTTATTTTGCCAAGGTTGAGGATGCGCCCATAACACAGCCTCAGGAAGTCCTGACTAAGTGTGCCCAAGGTGGTCAGGGCACAGCTTGGTTTTGTACACTTTAGGGAGACATGAGACATCAATCAATATATATAAGACGTACATTGGTTAGGTCTGGAAAGGCAGGACAACTTGAAGCAAAGGCAGGAAGACTGGAAGCCAGAGGGAGCTTCCAGGTCACCCATGGGTGAGACACAAACAGTTGCATTCTTTTGAGTCTCTGATTAGTTTTTCTACAGGGAGCAATCAGATATGCATCTATCTCAGTGAGCAGAGGGGTGACTTTGGATAGAAAGGGAGGCAGGTTTGCTTTAAGCAGTTTCCAGCTTGAGTTTTCCTTGGTGATTTTGGGGGGCCCAAGATAGTTTCCTTTCATAACAAATTATTGAACAAGTATTCTAGTTGCTGCGTTGCCTTCCCACTCACTCCTGAACTCTCACAATCTGGCATCAGCCTTGTCTTTCAATGAACTAATCTCACCACATGCCAACGATCCCTTCTCTGTAGTATCTGACATTGTTGACCCCAACTTCACTGAGGCCTCTCTCTTTTCACCACTGAAACTGGCTCTCCTCCTACCTCTCTGCTCAATCTCTGTCCCATTTTTAGTTCTACTTTCTTCTGCTCCCTCAAGTGCAGGCAGCTTCATGACTCTGTTCTCACCCCAGGACTTCCCTCTTTACAGCATTTTCTTCTGTGATTGCAATAACCTCCTAGACATCTTCATTTGAACTTTCCATTTACACCTCAAGATCAGTAGTTGCAAAGTTGAATACATCTGCTTTGCTCCACACATCCTCTTTCCCAGATTTTTCCATTTTGTTAATATTCTTTACCACCTTTCAAGCTACGCAAAGGTAAACCTCAAAGGAGTTGTCAAGCCATATATCATCCTTTACTTCCAGGTCCAGGCTTCATCTAACAGCCAATATCTTCTAAATTCTATGGCTCTGTCTGAAGTGACACTTGTAATCACTCCTTTCCATTTTAGTTCAAACTTACTTTCTAACTCTTGGAATTGCTATATTGCCTCCCCTCTCATTTCATCCTTCTCCAAGTAATCCCAGATACTTTTGTTGGATGAATCTTGCTAAAGCATAGCTCTAACAATGCAACTTCTCCTACTCAAAACATTCAGTGGTATCCCAATGTCTACCTCATTACCTGCAGACTCTCCCTTCAGCACTCAAGGACTCCTAAAATATGGCCCAGCCTGTTGTCCAGCCATCTGCTCTACTTGTCCCATGCTCCAGTCATCTGAAGAAACTGGAAGGAAAATAGTGAGATAAGTTAAAACTGAAAAACAGCTTTCTCTCCTTCTGTATTCCTCTTTCATAAAGGTTACTTTGCCACTTAAAGTTACCTACTCAAATGTCTATCTACTCTAACAGATTGTTTTATATTTCAATCTCCTGTTCTGTGGGAGGAGGACACATACACACATTTCTCAAGAAACCAATACACTCAGTTTCTAAATAGTATTAGAGTAAAATTGTGTGACAGAAAAAAACTTAATTGCGTTAAAATTAATTGTGTTAAAATTATAAGACAATACCAGCTCTAAATAAAGGGATATTATTATTATGGCTTTTATTTAGTCTAACCTTTTTGTCCTTAAGGAGTCTCATGCTTTACCTTTTAGTAGGTTACCATCTCGTTGGGGTCCAATGACTGGCACATGAATTAATTACAACCAGTTGCATTTTTCATTTTTTTTTTTTTTTTTGTAGACCCTATATATTTTTTAACTGAAAGAATTTCCCTCCTTGTTTTGTCTACTAGGAAACGCAGCCAAATTTATGGCTCAACTCAGCAACTGTATAGGACCCCATGTATTATATATTTGTCTTTATCTACATATTTACCACTTTCTTGGCCTTATTTTTTACCTGATTCTTTCAATAATTTATTTAATCCTTTTATTTTATAAGTTGCTTCTAATTCTTTGCATGTAAATATTACTAAATACTGATAAACCAATCTATGAATAATCAAATTACAGTAGAGAGTTTGGCATTAAAGAACAGTATCAGATAAAACAAATTCAGACTCAAGTAAGTAGAGATTTCATTTTAAAAGACTATTGCAATGGGAAGAGGGAAACTATTGTGATGAAGTGGTGGAGGCAATATCACAATAAGGAGAATGCTTCTATAGGAAGATGTGCAAGCAACTCAAAGGTTACAAGGAAAAGGCTTTCCTTATATAGGGAGAAATGAACAGGCTGGAAAGAATCAGGTGCGGGGGACTGAGGTGAGCAGGTGGCATTATCAGCTAGTTGATATGACAGTATTTTGTTCCTGAGGACAGTAGGAAGTAACAACTCCGGAGCGCTGTTAAGGAGAGGTTGTCCTGTGTCCCATGCTCAGGAATAAACCAAAGTTCGGGGTCCCAGGACAAAGAATGGCACCTACTCAAAGTTTGGTCAAGTCATATTAGTATTTTGTCCAGATTGGTCAACGGGGACA
This sequence comes from Piliocolobus tephrosceles, assembly GCF_002776525.5. Classification (NCBI taxonomy): domain Eukaryota; kingdom Metazoa; phylum Chordata; class Mammalia; order Primates; family Cercopithecidae; genus Piliocolobus; species Piliocolobus tephrosceles. Next base: position 96,737,593 of record NC_045447.1, read on the forward strand.
AACAGTTCAGCTAATCATTTATGAGACAAAGAACAGGAATTTTAAGAGCCTGTCTGGCCATGTCATGAGTAGACAAGGGGCTCATCTGCAAGTATTATCCAAGTCATATGGGGAAGGGTGGTTCTTTGCAGTAAGTTATTTCCTGGAACACAAAAGATTAGGGAAATCTTTTAACCACTGCATTTTCCAAGAGCACAGGGCTCAGGTAAAATTCAGCACTGTCAACAGATTGAAAGTAAAATAGGAATGCAGAAAAAAGGGATACTGGTGATGGAATCTTGGAAGAAATATTATCAGGGGCTTTTGCTTAAAGGGTTATTACGATTTCAGTGGTTGAAACTACAGCTTAAGAAAACTCAGGCTAGAGGGAGCACAGGCTAAAGCACAGAGAAAATGAGCATGTGTGTAGAGAGGTAGGCACTTCAGGACAGAGTGACCAAAGCAGAGGTCTGGTTGAGGACGAGAGGGTAGAGTTCACTTAGCAAGTGGATTCAGCATCAGGATTCCTGAGAGAGTACAGTGGTGTAGCTGCACGTGATGTGTCCCATTATTTCCAAATCTAAAGAATCGTAACTATATTAATCAAAGCATAACCGGATATCCTTTTAATGGAATGTCAGAATACTCCAGGGATTATCTAAACATACAGGGTAATGTGCCTTTGTTTTTGACTAGGCTCTTCAGAGTTCTGTAGACATTAAGTTTAACTTTTAGAAACTAATAGCAATGCAAACATTTCTAATCTATAGACATGCAAATTAATTTAAATACCCTCACTTCAGTTTTAAATGCATTTGCAAATTCATTTCAATATTTCTGATCTATAAATGCATGTGTTCTCTGGATTTTCCTTTGAACTTGTCCTAACATCTTATTAGTTCCCTCATTTAATTAATGACTTAAAATCTTTGATATGTGTTCCTCTTTTATAGGAATGCTTTTTCCTTTCTTTTGAAAAGCATTATTTTGTTAAAAGAATGTACTTTCATTACTCATACCACAACTACCACCAAAGAAAAAAGGTTTCAAATCTGCCTGCCACCAAGAGAGAACACTGGCAGTCACTCTGAAATTATAGACAGAAAGCCTACCCTCACTACTTAGCCTTCTGGCCCCCATCATGTTTGCAAGTAAAGGAGTTCCTGCACTCCCCTCTTTCCTTGGGAGTTATGGTGGGGTTACATCAAGTTACCCTGGGGGAAAATACAATATTTAGGAGGGACTCTAGCAATACCCAAAGGCTATATCAATGTCCCAGGCATTAGCACAGTGTTCCTGAAGCCTCCAAAATGTGTGAAAGGAATGACTTATACTCTGAGAAGAATCTGACTCAATGTAAGGAAAGATTTTACAGATAAGGAGGACTGAATTGCAAAAATAAAAATAGTGAGTCTTGCCAACACTAAAAAGTAAGTCAGTGTGAGAAATAGAGTGATATAGGTTTGTGGCTAGGGAGGCCCAGCACGAGGTGTGCAGGCCACGTGCTCCACCTGAGCCATCCCATAGTCTTACTGAAGCTAGCAAAGATCAGAAGCACTTACACGGGAAATACATCGGTCTTTCCAAAAACAGAAATCTGTTGGGAAGAGCTGTTGCTGCAACTGACCAAAAAAGTAAGAAATCCTGCTCTGCCAAGCCTGAGCAAAGGCTGATCTAGATGTAAGTGCTTCCCATTCACCAATCAATCCATTATCACTTCCATCCCTACCCTGGGAAGCTGGGGGACAGGAAGCATGTCTGCATTTGTCCCCTGTATGTCTCCAGCATTTTCTAAACATTTGGCCACAAATGGGCTGAAGAGAGTGCTGTGCACTGACCACTTAAGTGCCTCAATCTTTACCCTATCAGGATGACAGTGCTCTGGGTACAGCCCATACACATGTCCTCTTCTAGACTGGAAAGCTACTAAGGATGCTATAAGCAAGTTCAATATTAGAAGTTACCCCAGAATGATAAAATTCTACTCTTCTTTCATTGCATGTCTCTCAGAGTCACTTAATTTCCCCCTTTTCCTATTAATTCACATTATAAAAACATTGTTTTAGTTTAGGTAGAATTTTTTTTCTGCTTCATTACACTTGCCTTTTTGTTTTTTTTCTTGGACTTCCTTCCCTGATATCTGCAATGAGTACACACCACCTCCCTTGCAGCCTCTCTGCTTTTAGCAATAATTTGCACATAATGGAACAGCCAGAGGGGGTTTGATCAATGACCTCTGTCTCAGAGATGCTGTTCCTAGGGAAACACATCTGCCAACATAAAGTATTGGAGCAATCACAGCTCAGTGAACGCGGTAATAAGCAACTGTTACTCTGGCGCCATCAGTCATGTTCAGTTACAGACCTGAAAGGAAATGGCACCTCAGGGAGCGATGTCCTTCCATAAATTTGGGCAACAATGAAGAATGATTTGCAATCAAGCAATAAAAGGCCCAAAAAAGGTCCACTATGCATACTAACATCCAGTACAGCTGACAAAGGAAATAAAAAACCTTGGCATTGTTTGCTCGTTATGTAAACTACACAGCTGTCCAAGCAATTAAGATATGATTTTGGGAATTCTCTCGTAAAAATTTGCTAACAGTGCTTCCACTTGTGAAAGTGACATTCTTCTTTATCAGTAAAGTGCATTTCATTAAGGTAATGCAATTTCATCAAGCTTAATAGTAGAAATTGCTTAACCTTATGGCAAGAGTATATAAACAATATAAAATTAATGTCGCTCCTCATATGGGAGATAGATTTGCACTAGTGACAGTGCTGATCAAGTAATAAAGAAAGCCTATATAGATTGTTCAGGTCCAGGGGCAAATAGCTGCTCTCCAACTCACATGTTGGGAAGCTGTGCTGGCAATAAAACAGTTAAGCATTAACTTCCATGAAAAGCATTGCGTTATAAGGAAAAAGACAGATCTAATTACTGAAGATATGTTAGAAAAGTGCTTGACTTTAGGACAAAACAAGGCACCTCCCTTACTGAGAAGGAGCATGGGCTTGCTTAGCAAGCAAAAGAAAAGAAAAGGAAAGTTAACTCTTGACCTAAGCTCAAAACTGCACAGGCCCAAGACAAGTGGCCCTGTCAACTATTCTACACCCCATAACCATTCTCTTTAACACCGGAGATCTTCTCTGGAAATAGGGTTGTGGCTGGCAGAAGGAAGTGCTCTCTAAGCAGAGTTTCATTTGACCTCTTTTCGTTCCACCATTTCAAGCCAAGCCAAATTTTTCCTCACTAAAGCAAATGCTATTGTAGAGTTCTCATAGAAGAGTTAGTGTTTGAAAGCCACTGTCAGTGGAAGAAAGAACACTTCAACTTCTATCTCAACTCCAAAAACATCATTTATCCTTGAAAAGTTTTAGCCTTCTCAATATATGCTTTCATCAGAATTGTTCATGATAAATACAATTGGTCTCTTTCAAATGCCCTCCTCTAATCTTGCATCCATAGCAAAGGAGTGGGTAAGGACAGCAAAACCACATAGTTTAGATTATCCCAGATTGAATTATTACCTCCAAACAGTTGCATATTCATCTTGCAAGCAAGCCCATTCATCAGTTGAGCACACAGTCGTTGTGGACTAATTCCAGACCTGAGTAAGATGGAAGCCCTGCCCTCAGGGAGCAACAGGCTAAGGAAGATAAGAGGAGAGAAAGTCAAGTGAAATAAGCAATGATTCAGCATTTAATCTGATATCAAGAGCAGTGAGGAAGGCGAGTTTAATTTTGACCATAGGGTGGGGTCATGAGTCTGCATGTGTTGTCCTTGAATGATGAGAAGGACCATGAGTAGATCCTTTCAGAATATTACTCCATCATGAGGTCCTCTGAAGAGAGGGTGGAGAATGTGAATGAGGTTCACGGACAGATGTAGCTAGATTAAGAGTTTAGAACCATGTCATGGAGAGTCTTGAATGACGCAGGGGCCTTAGAGAGCCAGATGACACATTCAAATGACATAATCAAGGACAGTTTAATAAAGAAATATTTACAAAGTTGTGGGCAGGATTGAGGGAAATTAACAAGGGATAGAGTACTGTAGGGCTAGCAACAACAGGGAACTTTATCATCCTGAAGATTGGGGATGGAGAGGCTCAGAAACCTAGAGAAAAAATGGGAACTATGGCTTTAGGATTGGGCCACCAATATGAGATAGGGCCTTAGGTGGAGGGATATAGTCTATACCAAGAGGGATACAGCCTGGCAAGGAGGGAGGCAAAGGAAAAAATACTTTGATATCTCTTTCCCAAAGAGCAAACCTAACCAGAAGGCAAGGGAACTCCTTGATCCAGTAGTAAATGTCAGCCCCAAGGGCACAAAGCTGGGGAGAGTGGGGAGGGTAGAGGAGAGAATGGATGTCAACGAGCAAACAGAAAATACCCAGCAAGGCTAAATCACCATCATAAGACGTTTAAACACAAGTTAACTTTTTTGGTTATAAACCTGGTAATAATTCTATGGAGTAGGACTGTAAAGTTCCCCATTTAGATTCTGAACTACTTGAAAGCAGGGACTGGGTCTTCATCATTCTATTGTGCCTTGCCTATGCTAAATGTATACCTTGTATCTAGCATAGATGAGGGAAAAGTAGCAATGTGAGAATTTAAGGGCCTAGCAGTTAAACAAGGTTGATATAGTTAGGCCTCAAATGTCATAAAAAATTTTAGATTATGGTCTTTGGAAACCTACCACTGTCCCTTCAACAAGAATATCAGGAGATGGATGTCAAAGTGCATGATGTGCTAGTCTTGAGATCAATACAATTTTAGGTCAGCCCTGAGTATATGGACCAAATCTTGAATGAGGCTGGAGTTTCACCACAGCCATAAGGCATCTAACGGCAAAAAGAAACCTCAAAACGTGTCACTGGGGCTTAAGGGCCACTGAAATTTTAAAATCTATTCTGTGATGTGCTGGGCGTAGGTTGGGTTTACCAAGAAAGGATAAAGCATTACCATGCTGGCTTCCTCTGCCTGTAGACAGCTGGATGCTGGAGCAAATTTTTTAGGGGCACTTTACCCTGGATAAAATGGAAAGAAAGAACTAGGGTGGCAGCTGGGTAAGAAAACAAGCCTTGGGCTTGGCATGTGCAGACCTGGGTTTGGGGCCCAGATGCACTACACATGGCCGCTGTGATTGGCGACAAGTCTCTGAACCTCAGTGAGCCTGAGCTGTCCATGGGCTGGGGGGAGAGAATGTTTACACCTCAGGATTATCATAAGTGTAAATGAAATACTATATGAAGAAGTGGCTTATAAACGGCAACACATACAAACATAAGATGTTACCCTGGCTGCTACTTCCTGGCATTCAACAATTGTTCAGCCCGCAAACCACACAGTAGCCTCTTTGAAAGTAAGCCCTGTATAATTCTCCTTTCCCTATAAGAAATAAAAAGGGTAAATTTGAGCAGTTTCAGGGATGAACAAGTTATTTTATGACACATTTTTCATAAATTTTACAGCACATAGGGAAGAGTAACCAGCTTTTTGAAAGTAAATTTAATTTTTAAATCTATACTAAAGCCAGGAAGAGCTTTTATTTGTTTATTTGCTTATTGTTTGCTTTATTCAAGTTACTGTATCAGCTTTGCAAAAATTTTTTCATCAAATGGACACCGTCACTGAATAATCATCTCCTTTTAGTTGATATGTATCTCTACAGAATGTGTGACATTAACATCCTATACTAGTCTTCTCAAGGCAGTCAGAATGTTGGAGGTAGGCCATAAAAATTTAGCTGTGGGAGATAATTACACTGTAGAAATTTCATCAGGTATGCTGAATGATGAGGTGCACTAGAATGTTAAAGCTTTGGTAGTTCTTTGTCAGGAGTCTTCAGTCAACTGTTTTAAATTCTCTTCCCTTCATAAACTTCTACCTCCACCATGGTTATGGCAGTCAATCTTTGATAATGGCCAGATCTGTTGGACTCTCTTTCTTCTTGGCATCTGTCTTTGAGAGGCAGCATAATGTAGTTTTAATAACATGCTCCCTGGACAAGGACAGCCTGGGTTCAAATCCCAGCTCTGCCATTACAAGCGATATGACCTAAGTGAAAAGTTACTTAACTTCTTTATGCTGTAGCTTTCTCAGGTGTAAAATGGAATAATGAGTACCAACTTCATAGGGTGTTACAATGCCTGGCACATGACTTTATAAGTTTTTTTTTTAATTAAAAAATTAATGATGATTTCAGAAAATAAACAAGTCTTCTACTTAACAGTGTTCTTGACCTCTATGAGCAATTCCTTTTTTTCCAAATAAGAACTTGGAAACCACACCTTTTCTTTCCAAATCAGTGGTTTAATGCGTAGTTCTCCAGATAATGTTGCTTTCAAGATCTATTCCTTCTAAATCTGTCTGCAGATTTTAATAATCATCATAAAAGACTCTTTCACCAAACCTACAGACTGCTCTATCAAAAGATCTAGACTTGAGTGCCAAGATCTCTGTAACAGGAAACTGGGCCACTAGCCATTTTGGATATATGAGAAATTCGTTTAGCTTCCTTACGTTTGAATGTCCCTAATGGAGCTGCAAGAGGACATGCTGGGATTTGGGAACACAACTCCAGTGTTTTAAGGCATTAGGACATGCATAAATGTGTCCAGGGAAGCCAATGGGATTTTGGAATTCCTTCATACACATTCAAGAAGATATTACTGCATTGCCAAAATCTGCTAGATAGAATCACTAGTTCAGCCTTATCCCAGGAACTCAAAAAGGAGTGAAGAACAGAGGTCTAGGAAAATGGCCTGAAGAGCAATTTTATTTCATGGCCCTCAGATTCTTCTTTGGGCCTCAGCAAGCAATAAGAAATTATTCATTATGAAATAGACATCATGATATCCCTCTCTGGAGATCCCTACACATTAACAGGATAGAGAAGATCCCAAGGACACTATAACTGCTTTCAGGGATGAAAGCACTAATGTGGAAGGATGCAAATGCCCAAAGCTGAGAATTAACAGATAGATATCTTCAGCTTTGAGCTTTAGCATCTATCCACATTAGCACTTACGACACCTCTCACCATAGAGTCTTGTTTCCAGTCCACTTAACAAACACCATGATTTAAGAGAAAGGACACTGGACTAAGACTCAGAAGACCTGGATTTGAGGCCAGTTTCATAAATTCACATAGTGGAAAAAGTATCTGTTAGAAAACTGAACTGTAAAGAGTATGAATAGATAGACTCAGATGTGAAGGTTATGCAGCTGCTTATCTCACAAATATGCCTGAGGATCTGTGATCCTTGCTAGCTCAGTTTATTCAGAGGAATCCATGGTATTTCTAGTCCCACACTTAATAAAAAATGAGAGAAGGAGACACAGAGGTGGGACAAACTACAAGCTCCCTATCACTGAAACCATGGCAGAGAGGTAAGGGACACTCATGGACTTCTTGTGACAAGCAGGATTTAGGCTTCCTTGGTTTCAAGAAGGCTTTGTGAATAAATGTTTTGCATCAAATAGGCCCTCCCTCTGGACAGAGGACTTAGATCTGTGCCTGCAGGTAGATTAGACATCTTGAAGTTGCCCACACAGTGGCTACCCAGTTGTGTTAGTTTCCTATTGCTGCTGTAACCAACTACAACAAACACATTAATTTAAAACAAAACAAGTGCCATCTCTAAGTTCCGGAGCTCAGAAGTCTAGGATCAAGGTGCTGGCAGGGCTGTGTTCCTTTTGGAGGCTTCAGGCAAGGAAGCAAGGCCTTGCCTGTTCCAAGAGGCTCCCTGCCTGCCTTGACTCATAGTCTCTTCCTCCATCTTCCAAGCGCTTCACTCCAACTACTAGCCTCATCATCCATCATATTTCCTTTCTGACTTAAACCCTCTTGCCTTTCTCTTACAGAGACCTTTGTGATTACACTGAGCGTACCTGGGTAAACCAGGATAACCTAGCAACCTCAAGAGCATTAATTTAATCACATCTGTAAATGTCCCTTTGCCATGGAAGTTATTGTATTCACATGTTCTGAGGATTAGGATGTGGACATCTTTGGGGGACCATTATTCTATCATACCCATGGTGCTTTAGGGTGAGGGGGACGTTTAATTCTCTCTCACAGAAGATGTAAGAGCATCCCCAGTGGGGTTCTCTCCGCAAGTCAGGCTACCAGCAGGAAATGACTCTCCTGCACAAGGATCCACCAAGTGGCTCTCACATTCCTAGTCAGGACTCCCAGAACCCTACTCCCGGCAAGGAATACCAAGAATTCCTAACAGAAGGATTCACAGAGATCAATATCCTGAAGGTGATAAATCGGGCCTCTAGCCTTAGGGGCACATATTGAGTTAGGTCCGTACAAACTGATTAACTTAAATGACACCTCCTAGGAAATGACACTAGACAAGATAATTGCGGAAGATAATCTAGCCCATAATGGACTAGATTAAAGACTATTCCCTTGGCCTTGTGGTGTCATTGTTAATACCTGCTTTCTTATTCAACAGAAACTATCAACTGATATCAAATCAATGATATCCTGTAGGGTCATCACAGAACCAGAACTCAATACCCAACATTTAATAGATTTTCAGCTAGCATGCAAAAGATGCTGAGTCAATGAATGAATGAATGAATGAATGAATGAATGAATGAATGAGTGAATGGTATTCTGGAACCTTTTCTCTCATAATTACCCAAACTATGATAATATTTTATTTTATATAGTATTTTTAAACTTCCAAAAGTGGAAACTTGATTTAAAATGGAGATCAGTGGCCATGTGATAAAACATATGCTATATACCAATGAAGTTATATGTTCACATCATGGGATAATGTATACATGTATGTGGGATGTGTGTGTGTATATATTTTTGGTATTTTATGGTATTATTATCAGGAACTGGGGAATGCCTAATTTCTGCTCTACTCTATAATAAGTGACAACTACATCTGCATATAGACCAGGAGTTTAAAATCACACACCTACAGAGGGCAGACAAGCAACAAATGCAGGAGTCAGGTAAAATGGAAAGTCAAATTGCTAAGTGATAATTTCACAACCAGGACCAAGCTGGTCTCAATAGTACTCACTTCACAGGCTTGTGGAAAGGATATGCAACCATTTAAAATGCTCTGGTAGCCAACTAAAATAGCCAATAGAACATTTCCATGGACTAATGGAATAATAAACAACATTGCACTGTTTCCTTTATCCAGGTCAGGAGAGGGTTGATGTCTGGTTCCCCCCCAGACATTCTGTGATTCTAAAAAGTAAAGAATTCTCTCCATGTGGAAGCCAGCAGAGTTACAAGAGAAGCTATAAGACAGGTGATTAATTCTTTTAAAAGCAGTAAACCGACAAATCTAGGGGAAAACAATCCAATCTGTATTGCCTAATGGCCCACCGCTAAAATGGTAGTGATCTATTACATGGGAGTGGAAGTGGAAAATAATGAAACTTGTTTTAATTATGACAATATAATTTCTACAAGGTAATAAATACCATCGGATAAAACAATTATCAAGGCATGTGTGCACACACTTTTGGTGTCATTAATTTGTATAATGATGCAACACTAAGAATTATACTTTTTTTGAGGACAGAGACTTTTGTTTTTTTTCCCTATAATTTTGCAATTCAGGATATTTACAATTTAGGTTCTGAGGTTAAGGTTTTAAATCATGGTCAATGCTACTGTAAATATTTCTAGGCCATATAAATCATAAAGTCATATATTGAATAGTTTTGTAAAATATGCAACTAGAGACCAAAATTTCCCAGGTCTGTATGCCTAAATGAAGGAAGATAGCTGAAGGGTGGTTGGGGAAGGATTACTGTAAATTTGCCCTCAAATTATTCATTCACTGATACTTAATTTTGAGCTCCTACTCTGCTTAAAGTATTGAATTTAACCAAAAGGTTGAAAGACTTTCTCCCAACAGTATGACCAATTTTCTTACACTATGTCTTTTTATTAGAGACGAATTAGACTATGGAAAAACAGAGTCCACTTTTACTTAAATATTTGATTCTTCAACAATGCAGATGAGTTTCTAGAGACCTCTCCTTTGGGTACAATGCAGCATTTTCAACCAATTTGGCATCGACGTAAATTGTGAGATGGTTGGCTGTTTTCCCTATAACAAAATAGCAAAACTTGAAATAGGAAAGTTCTTTTGCTAAGACCCCACTTCAAATTGTAGCGCCCACCACTCCAAGGCCTTGTGCCATGAGCTCCTCTCCTCCAAACTCTAAGCTATAGTCAAAGTAGAGCATTTTTAAATGTTTTAAATTATTATTTATATGTTTTTCACCGCTAACCACTTATGATCCGCCTTATCCATAAGAAAGGGCTTATCCTGAAAGTAACAAAAGCAAAAATTAAAACAAAATAAAAAAAATCAAGAGCGGTGTGTTAGAAGAGGCAGTTTTAAACACAAATCTTAAACACACACACATACACACACACACACACACACACACACACACACACACATATGAAAGAAAACAATTAATACATCAGAGAATTCTGCCAGGGTTTTGTAGCATTACAGGGCTTCTTAGCTATAAAGAAACATATTGAATGTTTAGAGCACGGCCCCTTCCTCGCTGCTTCAGTTGTTTCCTTTTGTTTACAAGTCCCTGCCATCCTTCTTTGTGAATTGAATGCTAAACTATCTCTGGAGAGATGTTATATTGCTTACAGAATGCTTCAGCAGATGCTGCTTCCTGTTGGAACAGAAGGCTGTGATTATACCTGAACTCTTCAAGAACTCTAACACTGAAAAACAAGATAAATGAAAGTCTTCAAAAGTTTTATCTCTTCCCTTACCAGCCATCTAGATGCTCAGCCACCCACTGGCCCTGCTCTGTCACTACAGCCAATAGAGGTGGATCTCCCCACTCTATCCTATCTCCTCCCAACCAAGGACATTTTTTTTTTTTAATGGCTTACGCATCCCATCAGCAGGGTTTGTTTAAGAATTATTGAGAGTATTGCTCATTCGGATGCCTGGTCACTGTGCATTCAGATATTCGAAAGCCCCATTATAAACAATAAAGGAAAGAGAATAGATCTTCATCAGGAAGTGTCTATAAAAACAAATTGAAACATGGAGCAGGCCACCTGGTGCCAAAAGTTCAGGGTTATAGAGAAATTTATCTCCACACATTTTGAGAGAAATTGTCCTTCTCAAAAGACTTTCCCACGCAGCATTGCCATGGTCATCTTTGAAGCTGAACAGCACTTCTTTGTGAGTCTCAAGCACTTGCCACTTTATCCTTGGAGCTCTTTTCATTTTTTGCTTCCTAAATGTCTTTCCTGCATTTCCTGCCATGATGTTTAGTTCACTGTCTAAAGCAAAGGGTAATTCCTCGTTTGTCTTATTTTCTCTCTGCATACCAGGGAAACATATCATGGTATAACAGAAGAGAGGCCACAAAAAAAAAAGAAAAAGAAAAAGAAAAAGAAAAAAAAAAACCACATACATACATAGTTACTTCATAAATATAAACGGGAAAATAGGCAAGGTTCCTCTTTACAGCCCCACCAGCACACATGGCATCCAGAAGCTTTAAGCCCTTACTTTCTGTGATCCCCAAATCTGGCCCTCCAAAATCCCAGTGATTATGCAGAGAGCCAAGACCTCTGCCCTGTTTTAATACTCTCATCATATAACTACATAACATATGATACTCTCAGTCCTCTCATCATATAACAATGGGTGATAAAGCCTCAAGCAGTTAGTAGCCAAAGTGATATATGACCCTCAACCCTCTGACGAAATCCGCAGCATGGAATTTCAGAACCAGACTATTCAAACAATCCTCTAGTTCAAATCCCTCATTTTTCTAGATAAAACTAAACTCGGAACTGTCCTTGATCTGCTTAAAACCATTGAGCCAAGAGAGCCCTAGAACTTGAGTCTAGTTATTAAACATATTATCAGCTCTGTTGTTAAATATGCAAATCTTACAAGCACTCAAATAAGTAAAACACTAAAAACTTCATTTGGTCGCTGGATTTGATCTTGGTTGGTTGCATCACGATGTCTAGCCATAATATAGCACACGGGTGCTTAGAAAAATCAACCAATGGCAGGTATTTATTAAGTGCTTTACAACCTGCCCTGCATCCATGGTCACCGTCAAGGTTAGGCACTGGGGATACAGTGATAATCAATTTAGATACTTCTGTTGTCCTCATGTGGCTTATATTCTAGTAGAAGAAAGATAAAATAAACTAGCAAGCAAACAAGGTAATTTCTCGTAATTGTAAATGCTCCAAAAAATGAAATTGTGAAAGAGAGTGACTGAGAAGTGGGCAGCATTGAGCTGGGGTATACAGGGAAGTTTCTATGAAGAGATGACCTTGAGTAGAGACAAGAATGACAAGATGGAGCCTCCCACACAAAGATCCAGAAGTGAAACAGGTCAAAGATCATTACTACATTGCACTTTTCTTTTTAAACCCATGAGAAACTGTGTGTGTGATTTAAGAGGTGCAAAAATGAAATTTCTCTGTCATCCTTCCTCCAGAGAAACTGATTCCTGCATCGAACATGCAAACCAGCCCACCCAAACTCTCAGCTCTTTCTTAACATTTTATCTGCATAAATAACATTTTCTATATTTACATATGCATAAATAACAGCATACATAGAACATACTCATATATAGATATAAGCCATGTGATAAACATCAACTTTCAACTTTCAGAACTATCTCCACCAGCATTGTTCTAGAGAAAGAAAATGTGAGCTATACATGTAATTTAAAATATTTGAGTAGCCACATTAAAAACTCAGAGAAATCAGATGAAGCTAATATTAATAATATATTCTATTTAATCCAGTATATCCAGAATATTAATATTTCACTATGTAACAATATGAAAAATAATTGAGATATTTTACCTTTTCTTAACTAAGCCTTCAAAATCTAGTGTGACTTTAACACTTACAGCAAATCTCAGTTCAAACCAGCTCTCTTTCAAGGACAAAATAGCCACATTTGACTAGTGACTATGGCGTTAGACAGTTCAGGTCTGTAGTTTGAATAGCATATTGCCTAAAAGTTACAGCATTTTCTTATAATACATTTCTTAGTAAATAATAAAAAAAAAAACAAATATTTTTCTCATGCCTTTTCTTTTTTCTTTGCTTCTCCCAATGTGTCCTGGCCTTATGCCACTTCATGTTTTAATACCATATTGAGAATATTTAGAAATCAAATCATTTATTATTTCTTGATACAAAAATGTTGCCCCTCTTTATCATTTTTATCATCTCAATAAAGTGAAAGGCTTTACATTTCTAATACCTTGCATCTGACACCTTCTATCCCCTACAAATGTAGAGGCCAAGTGTGCCTGTGTCATCAAGCAGATTCTGTGCCATTACAGACAGAGTCAATAAAAAGGAAGTTTATTGAGAACAAAAGACAACATGGTAGATGGTAGAGTCTGGGTTCATTCAACTTGGAAACTAAAGGCCACAAGGAGTGTCCTATGGGGCATATTGGAAAAATGTCTCCAAACTATACAAGCGGACTTCCTTCTGTTCCATGGCTCGCCTGTGTTGCTGACTGGATGAAAAAACTCTGGAGTTGTGCATTAGTGAGGAAGAGTTCAGCTAAACCATCTGCACTCACCCAAACTGCAACATTCTAGAACAAGATGCTGGTAAATATTTGTGTAGTGAAGAGGGATCACGGGGGTGAATAACACAACAAAGAGAAAGGGAATGAGTAGGAGAGAAAGAAAGAAGGAGAAGTGGAGAGAAAAAGAGGAAAGAAAAGAAAAAGAAGAGATGTAGAAGGAATTATGGATTATGAAGCAGATACAACTCTAACTTAACCTAGAAAAAAAAATTCTGTCTCTAGTACTGCCACCAGGCAAGTGGGGGGCCTGCCCTAGGCCCTGATGTTTAGAGACCCTGATCTGTCACTCCTCCAAGCATGACATCCCTACAGGGTAAAAAGTCTGAGGGTCCAAAAGGGCAGCCCACTCCACATGAGGCCTGTGCTCTCTTTTCCCCTACAGAGCATGCTATGGCTACTTGGGCCCCTAGAATTAATTCCCTGCCATTAGGATGCACGCTGGCCTGTCAGGCTTGTGAGGACCTCTTCTCCTGTCCATATTTATGATAATATGCTGAGCCATCTGAAGAGTGTCCAAAGAGCAGCTGACTGTAGTGTGGGAATGTAAAGGGAACTTTGGCAACTGCAGACTCTCATGTCCATCAGCATGCATGCAACGCCCCTCAAGGTTTGGGATAAAGTCAATGGTGGGAAAAGAAGGGGGACTGGACAGAGAGCCTCCTTGCATCTTCTTGTTCTGGGCTCCACAAATTTAGGGTCTAGTGGACTTTCTCATGGAAGGCAGTCAGTTCAGTCATAATGGCTATTCTACAGTTCACCGTGGGTGCCAACATGTTGGATTAGGACATCTGGTAACATCCTCCATGGAAGGGTCATTCTGTCATTATGGCACTTTATAATTAGTGGTTGCCTAATTCATTGGGGTTTCTAGTTTTAACTTTAATATGCCATAGGAATAGTGGGCACCAACTTCCCTGCTTCTGTAGTCATTATTAGTGCTAGAGTTTATGCAGAAAGCGAGAGCTGAGCCAGGAAGCATTTCTGGCTTGAGAACCTGAAATCATAATCAAAGAGCTATCTGAAGTCCGGATGAGTCCGATCACAGTAGTCAATAGCTCCTTCAGAATGGAACTGGAGGGGAGTGAAAGTCAGAAGTCTGTGAGGCAAATCTGGAGAAACCACTTAAGAGATTCAAAAAGAGAAAGGACTGTCGGTATTAGACTGAGAAAACTTAAAGACGCTTTTCACTTGGTGAGTTACTTTGACTCTGGTATACAAAGGTAATCAGAAAAAGAAGAAACCTTGGTGTTTTAAGCATAGGAAGTCCTGAGACATACATCTATTTTAGATTTCTTTTTTTTCCCCTGTATTTTTTGGAAAATTTAACCTAGCAATTGCTTGCTTGATAGAGGCATGAATTATGCTTGCTGAATAGTGATGAGTACATTTGAAAGGGTTCAGGGCTGAATGCATGAATACTCAGACAGTCAGCTTCTTCTTCCTAACTCATAATTCCAGCTTTCCCAAACATTAAAATCAAATGAGTAGGCTTGAAAGAATAGGCATGCATAAAATAGAGTCAAGACTTCATTCCATTTTGCGTTAGGGCAGGTAATCCCAGAGTAGCATTATAAAACAAAAGATCAAGGCAAAAGGGAACCTCAAAAATATCTCAGGTTAACCAAGTTAAGATCACTGGTTAATTTTTTTAACAGGGCTCTTAATCCCTAAGAAATAGCAGATAATTTCATCTACAAACTATTTTGTATGAAACAACTAAAATATTGTTCTGTGACATTTTCACTCAGTTACTTTTTTTCTCCTCTAAGTTTCATATGAATTAAAGAAAAGCAGAGGTCAAAGGGAGTGAGAGATATCAATCTCTTTAAATGCCAACTTGAGCTTTTTAATCCAGTTGACATTCAGTCCAAATTGTCCTTACCTACAAAAGAAAATGAGTTTACCCCTGATTGGCAGCGTAACAAAGAAGACAAAATTTTGAATGTCATTTGTTTCCTGTCTCTTTCATTTTCTGGCAATGTATGTGTGTGTGTGTGTGTGTGTGTGTGTGTGTGTGTGTGTGTGTGTTTTGTACATTTATCTCTGCAATCACTTTTGTCTTTCCTTGTTTGCTTAAAGTCTCCAAGAAGGCAGGGATGCATCACTGCAATCAGAGAGCATTATAAATTCTTTTTTTTTTTTTTTTTTTTTTGTGTGCGTTTTTAGTAGAGACGGGGGTTTCACCATGTTGGTGAGGCTGGTTTCAAACTCCTGACCTCAAGTGATCCACCTGCCTCTGCCTCCCAAAGTGCTAGGATTACATGTGTGACCCACCACGGCCAGCCAAATTCTATTTCTTATCTTTACACTAATATAAAAGTTTTTTTCTCATTAATGACTAAGTGCCCCAACAATCTAACTGAACTCAAGTTCCATCTATACTAACTCCAGGCAACTAGATGTGGGCAAATGGGTATTACTGTATGTGTTAAATGACTGACTTGAGTCAGACAGGAAAGAGAAGTACTTGATTTAGAGAATAGGGACAGAATTAAGTAGGCACTACACACTTCATGGAGTTTATTTGGTTTCATTATACATATCTACAGTTGGTCACCCAGGGAGAAAAGAATAAAAGAGGAGTGTGAGTTAGGTGTTTAAATTTGTTCAAGTATTACATTAATGAGTTCAACAATTTATCTAAAAAAAAGTACAGTAAAGCACTGCTCTAATAGCACAGCAAGCCCCATTAGTCACTGTGAGGAAAGCAAAGTGTTTTAATTCCTTCTCAACTGTCAAGAAGACAGGGAAGAATGGAGCAGTTGAAAGTGCCTTTGTCAAGGGTGTGTTAACCCACCTAGTAATAAAGGTGGCCTTGGCTGGGGGGACATAAAATAAAATTTTCTTTTGTACATCATATCACCACCCCCGACCCAGGCACACTTTGAGACATTATCCAGAAAGTCCTCACTTACCATCATCCATAGGTTATTAGAAGCTGCAACTTTAAGCAAAACATCTATGGCACGTCCCCAAAGTCCTTTTGTTCAGCATTGTTTAGATATAACATTGATGAGAAAGATAAATGGTTTTATTATACATTGTTTTGGTTGAAGTTACAGTTTCCAGGAACCCATCCAGAAAGTAAGTAAGTGAGGACTTACTATATTAGTTTGCTACTGCTGCTGTGACAAAGTACCACAAGTCTTAAAACCACACACTTTTATTCTCTTACAGTTCTGGGGCCAGAAAAGTGTAATGGGTCTTACAGGGCTAAAACCAAGTTGTTCCCAGGGCTCCCTTCGGAGACTCTAGGGGAGCATCCATTCCTTTCTCCTTGCACCTTGTAGGTGCCGCAGGTTTTCTGTGGGTAGCCACCTCACTCCCATCTCTGCCCCCTTTTCTCTTCTCTCCCAGCAAGGGTGTGTGTGTGTGTGTGTGTGTGTGTGTGTGTAATAAATCTCCCTCTGCCCCTGTCTTATATGCACTTGTGTGATTGCACTTAAGGCCTACCTGGATAATGCAGGATAATCTCCAATCTGAAGATCCTTAACTGAATCATATTTGCAAAGACCCTTTATTTGCCATATAATGTTTGATTCACAGGATCCAGAGGTTAGAATGTGGATACCCTTTCTTTTTTTTCCTTTGGGGGGGTGCCTTTTCAGCCTATGCAGACATGATTACAATGCATCAAAAATATCTCCTTTTTGAGATTAGTTTATGTCAATCATCATCAAAGTATTAAAGATAAATGGAAAACAATTACCTTATCACTGAACCACAACAATCTTACTGAAAGGATGACACAGGAGAGGGCAAAAACCCAAGTCCTTGCTCACGCTGTCCTACCCTGCATGGCCCAATGTGGTATCAACCCCATCTAAACTGTCTCATATTGCTCTACAGGGTTTCAAGCAAGTTCAGGTTTTCATCAACTTATAAAACCACCTCTTGCAATGATGCTCCTTCATACCACCATCTTATTTCAATCCTCATTTTCAGGGTCTGTGTTTTGCCCTCACCCACACCTCCTGATTCTCTAAGCATGTCTCCCCCTTGCCTTCACCCCTGTACTGAAATGGTTCCTTCTATGCCTATGTCCATGAAGAGTGGCAGCTCTTCTGCCTCTCTTCTTTAAACAGCCCTCGTCCCTCCTCATTTCTGAATGCCGCTCTTCCCTTTTCCCACACTCCTCTCTGGCTTACCTCTCCAGTGTAAGTTGAGACCTCACAATTCTCTTGTGCTACTGTTTTCCCTCTGACAACTCAACATTTTGTGGCTATTGAATTGGCATCTCTGACTGCTGTCTCTAAAGTTCTTACCCAACAGTTTTTAAATAGTGACCCACAGCCAGGCGTGGTGGGTGGTCCCTGTAATCCCAGTTACCCAGGGGGCTGAGACTGGAGGATCACTTGAGCCCAGGAGTGCAAGGTTACTGTGACCCTATGTCAAAAAACAAAACAAAAAAAATAGTGACCCATGAGTATCAACTGGAAAGCATATTAAAATGCGGATTCCTGGGTCTCCCTTGAAATTTCTGGCTCAAGTGATTCTGATGTATGTGGTTCCAGAAATGCCGCTCTGGAACCACGTTACCAGTTGCCTCGTGAAGCTGTTGAGATGTTTCACCACCACCAAAAACTAAACTTGCACAAATTTAAACACAGTCTTGCCAGACTGGGAGTTTTCCATTTCCCTTGATGGCATTACCATACTTCCAGATATCTCCGAGGACTCTTTGACACCTCCTACACTACTGTGTCCAGGTTCCAATCCACATCTAAATGATCTCATTGAACACCCTCTAGGACAACTCTTGTGAATCAAAGAGTGAGGATTCTGGAGAATAAAAAAATCTAAGTTACTTCTTAGCCCATAACCAGTCCATTCAATTCTTAAAAAATTGAAGCCCTAGATACCTCCGGGAGCTGTTGGGAGGAGGCTGGTGAGGAGTTCATAAAACAGATTACAGTTCAATGTTTCTAAACAAGCAGGGACTATGGAGCCAGACTCCTTGGGTTTAAATCCCTCACTCTGCCACCATAAGCCTGTATGACCTTAGAAAAGTAAACTAACCTTTCTGTGCCACCATTGAAAAATAAGGATAATGGTAGTTTCTATTTCCAGACAATGGTTTGTTATGAGAATTAAGGAGTCAACATATGGAAAATGTATAGATCAATGCATCAGTAATACTATTTCAGTGTTGGCTCTAACAGTAATAATAATAATATAAAAGCCACCAGGAGTATCCCCCAGATTCAAGCATGACTTCTGTCTCCGATAGCCATCTGCTAACTCTATCCGTTTAAGTCACATGCATACTGTCTTTAGCTCTAAAGGGTATCATTTGACTCCAGAAGCCTCCAGATTCCCAGGCAGCACAAGTTTTATAGAAATGAAAAGCCACAGGTGTCAAAAACTGAGATATATTTCCACCATTTGCCTGAAAATAAAGTTTATCTATGACACATACTAGATAGTTGGCATGCAGCTATTATTATAAAATATTTATTGGCCACTACAAAGGGCTGTAGGCATTGCACAAAATATAGAAGAACAGTCTCTCCAGGCCCTAATTGATTATGGGTCATATATTTTTAAGGGAAGATGCTACTGAGTTACTTAACACAGAATGAAAGATTCCAGGCTTTTAGGCAAGGAAAAAAATTATATAGTTTTAAGGGATGGTAATGATGTATGGTATGTTTAGGGGTTCTAGCTGTGTTTCTTCTTCAGCAGTGCCACGTCTGAATTTTCCACAGCATTTATACAAAGCACATGTGGTGTGGTCTTTACACTGACCCAAGTACATCTTCCAATAGGAGGATTATTGCATAAAGATCTCTCTTATTTGAGAGCAGTTACAGACGTACGAGATGATGTTGTATGTTATAAATATCAGACCACAGTCATGGGGATCATAAAAGTTTCAATTATGTTAGCATGATAGGGATTTGAGAAGAAGAAAATTTGCAGTGGAAATGAAATGAAATAAAGTGTTTGAAAAGATCTATCATTTTTGAAATTTTAAAGTCAAATATTTTTACACATTGCATCATTAATATCAGGTATAATGGAATACCTCCCTTTCTTTTCTCCAAACAGTGGAAATGCCCTTAGGATGAAATTTTGTTCAAAGAATACAATAAGACTCAGGGCAAGACATTCAAGGCTTAATTTTTTTTAAATAAAATCTTACATCTATTAGACTTCCGAACACATGCAAAGAGAGCTTCTTTTAGCTCTCCTGAAATGATAGTAATCCCCCAAATGAGAGAAACATTCTTATTTGGACAACATAGTCATTCAATAAGGCATATATATTCTGTGTTCTATTATCTTAAAAATAACTGATACAAAAAGAAAATAAATGAGGGGAGAATCGCTGAATATAAAACGGTGTCAGCAGATTAAAATATTCTCACCTTTCTTCTCTCTTCCTTTTTTATTCTTTCATTCAGTAGAAGTTCACACAGTGACACCTAGTGTAGCTGGCAAGGCTATGACAGCCTGGAAGAGTGAGTGAGATCAGCTGCCTGGCAAATTCCAGTTTTAATTTCAGTTAAAATAAGCCAATTTAGTAAAGCTGAATGCTCACATTTTGTCTCAGACCCCAATGTGCATGCATAACCTAATTATCATTTGAATCTATTTAAAAATGTATAATGCTTATAGACCATAATTCCAGCTCAGTTCATTTCCTAACAGTTAGAAATACTGGATCATTAATATCCATAATGAAGTAGAACTGCAATTAAGGGACTCAGTGAAATACCTGCCCCCTCCTTGCCACGAGGCTTCCAGGATGGGCTCAGCAGTCTTGGAGCCACCCTTTCTAAACATTTCGCTGATGTTTCTACCTCTAATGTGACATCTAAAAGACTTCCTCTGGATTCTGTTACAAGAAACCTCCAGAGACCTACAGAAACTGCACGTTATTTTCTGTAAAGCATCCTTCTTAAGATATTCTAGTCAAGTGATCACCAACTCAAATGACTTCCTATTACGAAACGGTTCAGAAATTCCTTCAGCTAGGTTAGATTAACACATGCTTCCTAACCTTGGTGCTTGCCAAATAGCCACATACAGTTCCTCACACAGAGCAAGTGCTCAGTAAAGTTTTGTTGAGTGAATTTCATTTTGTTCTTTTTCTATTAAGAGCTGCCTCTTTAACTTTTAATGTCTCCCTTTCCCATATGTCAATCTCATCCACAGTTTTCTAAAAATACTGCTTGGAGACTTGATCCAATGGCGAAGGTGTAGCCCCTTCAGAGACATATGTTCACACCTGCATGCTGAAATTCTGTAGTTAGGCAGGAACATTATTCAAGGTTGCAATATTCCTATGGGTCCAAGATGAGGCAGTCTTCCCAATTCCTACTTGGAGTTTAGCAGGGAATACGGATTGGCTGAGGAAGATTTATTTTAAAAATATCACCACCTACAGCTCCCCAGCACCAGGCTCACAAGAGTTAGCCTGCTCTGGAAGATGAAAAGAGCCAAGCTTTGAAAGTTGAAGTATTAAAATCCAGCAGGAGTCACTCAGCCTTAAAATACCAAAAAACAGGACTGTTCTAGAAAGGGAAAGCCATGGGAAAACTGAGGACACTTACCAGGCTGTCATTAAGAGCCAACACCCCTGCAGGAAAGGAGAGTAAATGGAAAACAGTAATGGAACTAAAACCAGTTCACGTTTACACTTCCCAAAACTAAGATGCTTCCGTAAACCAGTGACATTTAGGAAAAACTTTCAAAGATACTGAAAGTACTTATATTTATCAAAGCATAAAATATTAAGTGAAAAATAATATGTTATATAGATAGATGGATAGACAGATGATAGAAAGATAGGCAAGGAAGGAAATATACAATATTAACCAAAGTTATCTCCAAGTAGTGGAATTCCTGGTGATTTTATTTTCTTCTCTCTAATTCTCTGATGTCTATACATTTAAGGCGAGGATATATAACTCTTGAAATTAAAACAAGATGCTGCTTTAAAAAGATCAAAAAGCAAATAAAATAAATGGCCAGCTATATTCTAATTTTAAAAACATAAACTTCAGCCCCTCCTCCTCACCCCACTTGCAAACTGGTCCCACTCAGCATGATTGACAAGCAGATGCCAACACCCCTGAGAACCTCTCATCCTCTGTCCCTCTGCTTAAAACATCAGAAAAATAAAAATCTCACAGGGACTGCTCTTCTGTCACTCAATGAAATACATTAAATTAAATGTTAAAAATAATAAATTAATGGGGAAGGAGCATCAAAGGAAAATTTATTAAGCTTATATTGCGTTTTATTAATCATGCTTTGTTAATAATGTAGCCAGTCCTGTGAGGGAGGAAGGAATTAGATAGCAGGCCATTTGGGGAAGGCATCCTTTGAACAAGATGTTTCAAACAATTATGTTCCAAAGACACATTCTCCCTGTGTTTCTGAGAAAGCCTGGAAACCTTGAATCCCTCAATCCTAGACACAAGAGGCAGAACAGCACAGTGGTTAATACGGACACAGCTCTGGAGTCAGTTCAGCCTGGGTTCTAATTCAAGCTGTCACATCCTGGTTGTATAACTTGAGGTAAATTGGCTAACGTCTCTGTGCCTCAGTTTCCCCACCTATAAGATGGAACTAATAATGATGCTGTGTGCTCAGATTTGTCTTGTGGTTGAAATGAGTCAACATGTTATTGGAAGAGTGTCTGACACTGAGTCACTGCTACAAATTATCCTCATGGGCATAATGGAACCAAGGACTCCTGATTAATAAAAGATGGTATGTTAGTCTGTTCTCATACTGCTAATAAAGACATACCCAAGACTGGATAATTTATAAAGGAAAGAGGTTTAATTGACTCACAGTTCCACATGGCTGGGGAGGTCTCACAATCATGGTGGAAAGTGAGTGAGAAGCAAAGTCACATCTTACATGGCAGCAGGTAAAAGAGCATGTGTAGGGGAACTAAATAAAGATTCTAAAACCATCAGATCTTAGGAGACTTGTTCACTATCATGAGAACAGCACACAAAAAAACCTGACCCCATGATTCAATTACCTCCCATTGGGTGGGACCCATGCACAACAAGTAGGAATTATGGGAGCTACAATTCAAGATGAGATTTGGGTGAGGACACAACCAAGCCATATCATTCTGCCCCTGGTCCCTCCAAAATCTCATGTCCTCACATTTCAGAACATGATCATGCCTTCCTAACAGTCCCCTAAAGTCTTAACTCATTCCGGAACTAACCCAGAAGTCCAAGTCCAAAGTCTCATCTGAGACTAGGCAAATCCCTTCCACCTATGAGCTGGTAAAATCAAAAGCAAATTAGTTACTTCCTAGATACAATGGGGGCACAGGCATTGGATAAATACATACGTTCCAAATGGGAGAAACTGGCCAAAACAAAGGGCTAAAAGCCCCATGCAATTCCAAAATCCAGTAAGGCAGTCATTAAACCTTAAAATTCCAAAATGATCTCCTTTGACCAAATGTCTCACATCCAGGGCACACTGATGCAAGAGATAGGTACATGGTCTTGGGCAGCTCCACCCCTGTGGATTTGCAGGGTACAGCCCCCATCCTGGCTGCTTTCACAGGCTGGCATTGAGCATCTACACTTTTTCCAGGCACACGGTGCAAGCTGTCAGCACATCTACCGTTCTGGGGTCTGGAGGACAGTGGCCCTCCTCTCACAGCTCCACTAGGCAGCATCCCAGTGGGGACTCTGTGGAGACACTTCCACCCACATTTCTCTTCCACACTGCACTAGTAGAGGTTCTCCATGAGGGCTTTACCCCTACAGCACACCTCTGCCTGGACATCCAGACACTTCCACACATCCTCTGAAATCTAGCCAGAGGTTCCCAAACCTCAATTCTTGGCTTCTGTGTACCCATAGGCTCAACATGTGTAAGCTGCCAAGGCTTGGGGTTTGCACCCTGTGAAGCAAAGGCCTGAGCTGTACCTTGGTCCCTTTTGGCCATGGCTGGAGCAGCTGGAACGCAGGGCACCAAGTCCCTAGGCTGCACACAGCAAGTAGGCCCTGCACCTGGCCCATGAAACCATTTTTTCCTCTTAGCCCTCTGGGCCTATGATGGGCGGGGCTGCTCTAAAGACCCCTGACATGGCCCAGAGACATTTTACCCATTTTCCTGGTGATTAACATTTGGCTCCTCATTACTTAAGCAACTTTCTACAGCCAGCTTGAATTTCTCCTCAGAAAAGTGTTTTTCTTTTCCACTGCATCATCAGGCTGCAAATTTTCTGAACTTTGATGCTCTGCTTCCCTTTTAAACATAAGTTCTCATTCTACACCATATTTTTGTGAATACATAAAGCTGAATGTGTTTAAGAACACCCAAGTAACCTCTTGAATGCTTTGCTGCTTAGAAATTTCTTCCACCAGATGCCCTACGTCATCTCTCTCAAGTTCAAAGTTCCACAAATATCTAGGGCAGGGGCAAAATGCCACCAGTCTCTTTGCTAAAACATAGCAAGAGTCACCTTTGCTCCAGTTCCCAATAAGTTCCTCATCTCCATCCGAGACCATCTCAGCCTGGACTTTATTGTCCATATCACTATCAGCATTTTGGTCAAAACCGTTCAACAAGTCTCCAGGAAGTTCCAATCTTCCCCATATTTTCCTGTCTTCTTCTGAGCCCTCCAAACTGTTCCAGCCTCTGCCTGTTACCCAGTTCAAAAGTCTCTAGGTGTCTTTACAGGAACACCCCACTCTACCAGTATCAATTTACTATATTAGTCTATTCTGTGTCACTAATAAAGACATACCCAAGACTGGTGGAAAATGTGGAGCATGACATTTTCAGGTGTCTTTACACCCCACTCTACCAGTATCAATTTACCATATTAGTCCATTCTCATGCTGCTAATAAAGACATACCCAAGATCAGGTAATTTATAAAGAAAAGAAGTTTAATTTACAGTTCTACATGGCTGGGGAGGCCTCACACTCATGGTGGAAGACAAAGAAAGAGCAAAGGGACATCTTACATGGTGGAAGGCAAGAGAGCATGTGTAGGGGAACCGCCCTTTATAAAACCATCAGTTCTTGTGAGACTTATTCACTATCATGAGAACAGCACAGGAAAAACCTGCCCCCATGATTCAGTTACCTCCCACTGGGTCCCTCCCATAACAAGTAGGAATTATGGGAGCTACAATTCAAGATGAGATTTGAGTGGGGACACAGCCAAACCATATCAGAAGGTTTCCCTTTATTTAGGAATGTATCATCCAAATAATGAACTTTCCCTGTTATTCTCTATTAGTCACTTTTTTTTTTTTTTTTTTTTTTGGAGACAGAGTCTGGCTCTGTCGTGGCCCAGGCTGGAGCACAGTGGCCGGATCTCAGCTCACTGCAAGCTCCACCTCCCGGGTTTACGCCATTCTCCTGCCTCAGCCTCCCGAGCAGCTGGGACTACAGGCGCCCGCCACCTCGCCAGGCTAGTTTTTTGTATTTTTTTAGTAGAGACGGGGTTTCACCGTGTTAGCCAGGATGGTCTCGATCTCTTGACCTCGTGATCCACCCGTCTTGGCCTCCCAAAGTGCTGGGATTACAGGTTTGAGCCACCGTGACCGGCCTCTATTATTCACTTTAGGGAAGTTCAGTGACTTTAGCACATTTATCAGAGAGAAGAAATTCAGAAGTCACAGGTTCCAGTGCCATACAGTGCAGTGATTACTGTCATTGTCATATAAGTGACAGAGTCACCACTTAACTGTGCCTCAGTTTCTTCATCTCAAAAGAGTGAATAGAATATAGTCACCTGCCCCCCCAATCTCATAATGTTGTCAACAGTAGCAAATGAGAAACGTTCTGAAAAAGTACAAAGTACTATATGATACAAGTGATTTGAAGTAGACCAATAATTAAAATATGAGGATAAAACTCAAATTTGTCCTTCCTACTCTTGGGAAATACCCCTAAAAATGGTTAAACTCTAAATTATATCTGGATTTCTTTACTCCATGCTCTCCTAGGCCACTTTTGCTATTGATAATTCCAAGATGAATACACCTGCTTCAATGAAAGAAAGATATGAGATATAAAATGTCTCATTAAAAAGTTTCATATAGGCTCCATGTTGATCTTTTATGTTGATTACATTTTGAATTGATAACATATTGCACATATTGAGTTAAGTCAAATATATGATGTAAATTAATTTGATGTGTTCCTTTTTACTTAGGGACTTATTAATTTTATATGCTTCTTTTTAAACATAACTAATAGAAAATTTTGAATTATGTGCTTCAATGCCTTAGACCTGTGCTGTCCAATATGGTAGCCACTAGAAACATGTGGCCACTGAGCATTTGAAATATGACCTGCCCAAATTGAGATGTGCTGTATGTGTAAAACACACACCAGACTTTGAAAACAGTATGAAAGAAAGATATTGTCTCATTAAAAAGTTTTATATAGGCTACGTGTTGGATTTTTTTACTGTTGATTGCATGTTGTACTGATTACATGTTGGATATATTGGGTTAAATCAAATGTATGATTTAAATTAATTTGATGTACTTCTTTTTACTTAAGTACCTATTAACTTGACATGTTTCTTTCTTAACATGGTTAATAGAAATTTTTAAATTACATATTTGTCTCACAGTATATTTCAGGCATTGCTGCTTTAGACCATAATAAATCTACTTTTAAGAAGGACTTGGAAACACGGTCTCTCTAAATGAAGTACCTGGAGGTATGTGAGATGGGAAACAGTAGGTTCCTTGCAGTTACATTTTTCTATATTTTCCCATTGTTACAAATTGCCTCAGCCAACATTAAAGCAGACCAGTAACGTAAATAAAAATTCTGGCTGACCAAAAAGAAACATTACATTATATGATCTTTGTATACAAAGAGTTGCTGGGAAAGAACCACAACTGGAAAAATGACAGTGTACTTGTGGTTCTAGTTTATTTTCAGTGGGAGCCTAAATAAGACAGCAAAAAGCCCCCAGATGAGTCCAATTTTTGCCTCAACTGCTGAAAATCCTGCTTGAACAAACACAGGAGATTATTTGAACAAGACATTCATAGGCTTCTGAGAGATATCTGCTTCATACAACAGAATAAGAAAAATACATGCCATGTTTCAGTACTAAAAGAACACTTTGGAAAGAGGAGACAGAGAGTGGCAGGAGAGTCCTTTTCTTACTTTACTTTCTACCTGCATCATCTTTTCTGAGGTTTCGAACCACGAGTAAACAGAAAATAAAAATAAATTGGCATTAGTCAACCAAGATCCTATGGCCAAATAGCCAGCCATTTCTCAATTTATGGTTACAGTTTATGTTTTGTGCTGAGCCACCTAAGTTCAAGGCATGACCAATAAATAAGCTGGGGAGGCCTTGGCTACTTGCAGTGGATGCATTTGATGCCATCTGCATGATACATTGATGAGAAGAAGAGAAAATGCTTCATTACAATATGAACTGGTTTTATAGTATTTAATGTTCTGTTGGTTTCCATAAAAGCAGCAGGGGGACCTAGAATTAGTAATGAATGTTGATTTTTGAATATTGGAGGTTTGAAGGGAAGAATTTAACAATTAAATGAGAAGGAAATATCATTTTTTACTCCAGCATAGACCTAGTCTGAACAGAAAAAATAATGCACACAGAGAAATTATAAATATAAATTCAGTGTATTTGAATTTCAGTGTGTTTTAAATGTTCACTCTTGACAGCCACTTTTTAAATATTTATCAAGGCAACATCTTTCTTGCTCATAATGAAACAGGCAATAAAATTTGAATAGAATTTAATTATACCTTCAAATATTTAGAATGCATCCAGCCTAAATGTTGAGAAATACATCCAGCCTGAAAACACTGAGGATAAAAGTTTTAAGAGTATCTTTAGAAGAAAATCCAAATGAAGTTTCTTTCAATACTCTTCTACTTTAAATTCTTAGGTTTCCATGAAAAGCAGATGAAAATAAATTGCAAATACTAGAGTACACAGGATGCCAATGTTACAGAACTGGTGAGGGGATCGTTAAGGGAAAAAGGCTATGGGAAAAGTATTTGAATTTGATAAGCTCTTCAGCAAGTTGAGCCAGTCTGTTTGTGAGTTTGCCACAATTTTTCTGAGAGTTTGTCTGCTCAGGATGCATGCGGGAATAGTAAATAGATTTCCTCACAGAGGCTGTCTAAAGCTCTGTGTTGAGAAGGACTCTGAGGTCATGTCTGAGCTCAGACTCAGCAGGGAGGTGCCATTGACTAGTGATGTCTGCCTATGAGTGGGAATGGCTATCTTTGTGCATGTCTTTGCTCTTCCCGTGATGGAAAGTATAGCTGTGGACACACTCTTTCCTATCATTCTGCTCAGGGGTCAGCTCATTCAAAAGATGTCATCTCACAAGTTATCAGTTGCAGTCAGACTGCTGTACTCAGAATAGTGTAGCAGACGTTACTTCCTGGGCTCACCCTTCTCTATGCCTTGAACCATCTCTTCTTCACATTTGGGGTACTTGTAATTGTTCATTACCCTCTTTTAAAGGCATATTGACCCCTTCCTTCCACCTACAACACAAAGGTTTCCTTCTTCAACATGTGGAAATTTCTCTGCTGTGCCTAAACTATGAATGACAGAAATTCTGCAAAAGCAAAGATCTTCACAAAAAACAAAAAGTCTCATTTACCACAAAAAGGAGTCCTATAATGTTCTCTCCTCAAATTATTCAGGATTAATTTTTTTTGGACTTAATTAATGCCAACCCTGCCCTTTAGCTCATTGCCATCTGCCACAAGTCATCTCCCAGGCAGAAAGGTCACAATGCTGAGCTTCACGAAGGCACCAGGGAACAAGCTAAATCCAGGATTCCTCCTTGATGTCGTTCACCTCTCTTGCACCAGCACCAGCCGGCATCAACTATCGCTGTCAATGTCAGACAGTCGTGTATCATCAATTAGAGATGGCAAATGCTCAACAACTTCTGAGCTTGGCTTACAAAGAAAAGCGTCCAGATGCTTGTGCCCATTTGGCAAAAAGTTACTAAAATCTCTATGAAGGAAAGCACATTTTTTTGCAATTAAAATGGTATCTGTTAATGTACAGAGCAAAATAATAGGTTGGAAGATCATTAATTATCAGCAATTCCATATGGTTTGAACTACCAGAGTTTAGACATTCATCTGCACCAGAACTGATATTTCCTTAACTAGGACATGAACCATGAGTTTGAAACTTGAGACATGTGTACCAAGATAACTGAATATTTCAGAAACATTTCAAACTGTCAACTTCCTTATGAAAGGAAATATATGTGTAAATCATATATTTCTATTCTTGTATTGCCTTTTGGCATCCATTTATTGAATACCTATATCAAAGTCTGCCACGGGCATTCCATGTAACCCATATTCTGGTAAAACAGACAGACTTGCAACGAGGGTTATAAGAGAGGAAAACTGGCTTTATGGGTAACAACATATCAGAGGTCTGCCCCGCTATACTGGAGGGGTCCAGGCAGACTTTTGGATAGGATGGCATCTTGGATGTGTAGAGACAGTCAGACAGAAGTTCAAGGGTCTGTGGAATGAGGAGAGAGGATGGTGAAGACAGAATCAACTTCTAGGTAGTCCTGGTTCCAAAAATGTTTGGCATAAAAAATTTCCACGTGCACCATCCCTGGCATGCTCCTGCTATTCTGATTTATTGTAACGCTGTCTTTTTCAACATTAACTAAGGTCAGTAGTTGCAAAAAATAAATAGCAATATTAACATATCATCGGGAAAGATTCATCATATTCAGCTTCTAATTGAGGAAGGAAAACATCTTAAAGCTTCATAGAAGTTTCTATTTTGTCTTGGGACAAATGTCATAGGAATTGATTAGATACATCTTGAGGGGCTCAATCTTAATTCCTTATAGTTTCATGCACATTTTTCCCAATCTGTGGTCACTTAGAACAGTATAAAACAGATCTAAAATCCACCTTAGGAAAGAAAAAGATATGCAAGTCGTGAGGTTCAATCCTGCAATAACCTTCTTGGGGAGATTGTCATTTAAGATTGCCCAAGGTGGCGTTTGATTCTCACAGCATGCAAAGTCCACTCTCTTGCTCATTTAGATGCAGGCTCAGCCCTCATTCTGCCTTACAACAGCATTAAGGGAGTTGTCTTCTCTGACTGAGAAAGACCATTGGCGTCTGAATAAGAAAAGCAAAGGGTGTCCTCCTCAGAGAAGACACCAAATGCTTAGATCTTGCATGTTGAATTACACTTGTTGCCCTGAGATGTGTGTTGCTGACATTAACCACCCAACCTGCAACTCTAAAAGCCTCCCCACTCAGAATCCACTGCGAGCACTGAGCTGCTACAACCCAGGAAGAACATCAAATACTGTTTTCTACATCTCATTATCAAAGCAAAAGCTAAAGAGTAACTGCCCAATTCAGCTTACATATATATTCAATTCAGCAAGCTATATTCCATGATTTTTTTTAAAAAAACGCACACATACATACAAAGAAGGGTGCAAATTATAAGTGCACTGTGAACTAGTCCTGTGGAACCAGCACCTAGAACCAGAAACAGAACATTATCCTAGAATGTTCTGTCCTGACTCCTAAC
Source organism: Piliocolobus tephrosceles (assembly GCF_002776525.5). Classification (NCBI taxonomy): domain Eukaryota; kingdom Metazoa; phylum Chordata; class Mammalia; order Primates; family Cercopithecidae; genus Piliocolobus; species Piliocolobus tephrosceles. The sequence goes on from NC_045447.1 coordinate 96,767,765, forward strand.
GCCAGGGATTTGTTGTAACTCAAATTAGGATACCTTTAAAAGTCCCAGTCGTTATGCTGGGAAAACAGGCCTACAGCAAAACTTTGTGGTAAACCCAGATCGATGCTATCCTACATACTAGTCACTTTCATCTGTTTCCCAAGACACTTCACGCTAACCCCCATTCCGACACTGACCACGTTCTGCATAGTTGTTAAATTTGCAACAAACTGCCTGCTACTAGAGCTCAGTGTCAAGTCTGAGTCTTCATGTTTTTCTCCCAGTAATGCAGGGTAACTGTCTTAGGCTGCCAGGGGCTAGATGAAAGATCCAATGACCCTACTGGCCAACATTTATGTTTGCAAATTTCACATCCCTCATTTTCAGGCTGGGCAGAGAGTGCACCCCCCAGTCTCTATCCTGGTTTGATGATGAGATTCTCTGAGGAAGGTTTTGCCTGAGGAAAGTCTCCCAACAGCCAAGAGTCTGTGCGGCCCCTTCCCACAGTCAAATCGTCACATGACCTGCAGCTTTCAGCTAGTCCTGCTAGTTCTCATGCACATTTCCCCCACCCTTCTGCTTCTGCGCAGGGAGGCACATGTGCATACATGTATGTTTTATTCTGCTTCATTTTGCTGCCACTGGTCTATGTTAAAACAAAAGTATTCCTTCCCAACTCCACCCCCTCCATTCCTTGTACTCACCATTTGACCCACAGGCAAATGAAGCCATTCAAATATTTGTTCATCCTGTCATGTGTTCCCATCCGACCTTGCAATTCCTGTCATGCCCCGCATGTCAGTTTAAAGCATAACGTCATTAATACCTCCAGTGCACTAATGGATGCTTCACACATGAGCGCATTAATGAAATGTGTTATTGTTTTCCCTCACAGGACATTAACAATCTACCTCACGCTGTGTTTCCGAGGCCCCGCGGAGCTGCTGAAAACCACTAGCTATCAAATGAACCCTCAGTTCCGCCTCAGTAACTTTAAGTTCAAGTTTATCACTGAAGCGTCAGTCATGTGAGAAGAAGATACAAGCCTCTGAGGGCTTTGGGGCCCAGCTTCAATTACCATAAAGAGTAACAGGAGGCAAGAGCTGCTGGAAGGGGGAGAGGAAGAGCGCAGCATTGAAACAAAACCCTGTCAACATGAAATAGGAAAGATCTGGGTGTCACCAGGATGATTTGTTTCTTGTTTCTCCCTTTGTCTATGGGCTGATGGTTTGAATAATGAAGACGGTATTGGTTTTCTTCTCAAGTACACCAGCACAGGAGGTCTGCTTGTCTGATGACACAGCTGACATATTAAGAGGGATTAAAGTTTCTGTACACAGGCAATGTTTAAATTAGCTTCCTTAAGCCCCAAAGAAATCTTTCCAGCTGATTTGCAAAATGAACCCCAGCACGGCCTTGCAGCCACCCTGCACAGGTTGCCTAAACAGAGCCGTGGTTCTCTGTTTGGCCAGCTGTTTTGCAAAATCAGAAGAAAAAGGCAAAGGTAATTCCTTTTCGACGTTGCCTCAGCCAGTATTTCGTCTGTAATTAAAACTGAAAGCTTTCCCCAACAGGTTCTCAGAGGCTCTCCCGGAGAAACAGATTTCTCTTTTCCTGTGTAATTAAGCACAAATTGTAAGGTGCTTGGCTTTACAGCCGAGGAGCAATGAATGGTCAAAGGTGTTCCATCCAAGGCTTGGGGAAGCTTTTGTGTTTGGTTAGCTGTTAGGAAATGCTAATTGCTTTTTCTCTTGCCATTAGGCACTGATCCCCACTGTGATGAACATTTTTCACAGGTTGCGGCCAGAAAGGTGAAGGGAGATGTACAACAGAAATGCCGCCAACAAAATCACCTGTACCAGTGAATTGTAGCATCGCCAGGAAGGTGATTGTTTGCTCAGCATTTGTGCCAAGAATACACCCTGCAATTCCTTTTATTCACGTCTCAGAGAGCAGGCTTAAGAGTAGCTACTAATGTGTTCCTGAGTGTTTCAGGTCACTAAGCCTATACCCTAAACATAAGCTTCCAATCACAATTAAGCATCTAATCAAAAACTCCTGGCTTGGGGACAAAAGTCAGAGCTTAACTCTATCGTTGGCTGCTGATGGCAAGAAGACCTTTGCTGCCTGCCTGTAGAAGCCACGGGCCCCATATCGGCTCCTCTAAAGAGGACAAAACCCATTGCAATCTCCCCAACCTCTGTGACACAGCCTTCCTGAACAGCTCAGTGAGGCTGCTCCTTAAAGGGTGGCATTTCACTTCTCACAAACACAAGGAAGTCAAATGGGGCTGGAGATACATTGCCCTTGAACACCTCTGCCTGGGCAAGTTTCATCCCAGAAATGTCCCTTACTTTGGAAAGAAACAGGTGGCTGGAATTGTAACCACAAATGATAATTATTCTTCCATTTTCTTTTTGCCCTGTGGCAAATAAACTCTAGGGTGGCCCAGTGATTCTTGCCCCGCTGGTTCACAGCCTGTATAATCCTCCCCTCCCTTTCGGTGTGATAGGACCTGTGACTTTTTCTAAACAATCAAGCATGGCAAAGGTGAACGGGTTTTGCAGGTGTAAATCCCAGAGCAGTTGATTTTGAGTAAATCAAAATGGAGATCATCCTGGATGGCCCTGGCTTAGTCAAGTGAGAGCTCTGAAAAGAAGGACTGAGCCCTGTATGGTCAGAGATTCTCCTGGCTGACTGGAGGAAGAGCAGCCATGTGGAAGAGGCCACCTGGTGAGGAGTTGAGGTGGCCTCCGACTGACAGCCAGCAGAAAGCTGGGGCCCTTGGTCATGCAGAGGCAAAGAAATGAATCTGCCAACAACCTGAACAAATTTGGAAGCAGATTCTTCCCTAGCCCAGTATCCTGATGAAAATGCTATCTGGTGACTTGTTTATTGAAGCCTGGTGAGACCCTGAGTAGGGGACCCGGTTGAGCCATTCCTGGACTCCTGAACCGTGGAACCTGTGCGATAACAACAACCTGGGTTATTGTATGCCACTGTGTCTGCAATAATTTGTTACACAGCAGTAAGTTATACAATCCCTAAGCATTCAGATCCTCTATTTTGAAGTTAGTGGTGATTCAGTTATGTTGCAGCCGTGATCCTCACCAATGATATATTTGAATCATCAACCAATGAATCTGGCTCATCAGTGCATTGCCCCTGGAGTCCATGGTGAACATTTTTCTAGATAACTGGCTGAGATGTTCTGTCAATCATTTTATGTTTCTTCTCAACCTTGTCTTTTTCGTCACTGTGGCAGCCCTTGTAACACAGAAAGATGTCAAAGTGAGTAGACAGCTACACTAAACAGCTGTAAGTTCTATGCTCCACATACACATTAGAAAGATATATTATTTTTTCATCAGGCTAAGTGTTGCTTAAAAATGTATGTAAAGTCGGGCAAGATGGCTCACGCCTGTAATCCTAGGACTTTGGGAGGCCAAGGCGGGTGGATCACCAGAGATCAGGATTTTGAGACCAGCCTGGCCAACATGGTGAAACCCTGTCTCTACTATAAATACAAACATTAGTCCAGCAGGGTGGTGCATGTATGTAGTCCCAGTTACCCGGGAGGCTGAGGCAGGAGAATCACTTGAATCCAGGAGGTGGATGTTGCAGTGAGCCGAGATTATGCCATTGCACTCCAGCCTGGGTGACAGACAAGACTTTGTCTTTAAAGAAAAAAATGAATGTAGAAATAAAGAGAAAATAATATTTCATTCCTGTTTGTCTCAAGCTTCAGTCTCATGCAGTCTTCAGGTTAGAAACTTCCAGAAAACTTTCAAAGTTCTCAAGAAATATGTCTTGCATTTCAGCTCCTTTTAGAAAGCAACTGCTGTACACCAACAGGATTTCAGAGGTTTTGTTTTCCCCCCTACTGAATTTGACAAACTGAATCTAAAATGGATATGGAAGAGCAAGCTAAGAAAGGCCAGGATACTTTTGAAAACTTCAAGCACCAAATATCAAAAACTGTTATAATGTTACACTAATTCAGACAGTGCGATATTAGCACACTGATTAAAAAAATAGTAAACCAACAGAATAAAAAGGGACGCCCAAAACAGACCCACTCCTGTACTGAAATATGCTATATAGAAGGCGTGACATTACACATCAGAGGGAAACAATGTTCTTTGCATTAAATGGTGCCCCATAAGAGCTTCCCGGTGTGTTTTCTTGGGAAGGGTCAGGTAATTAAATTCCCAAATGAAAGTTTCTTTAGTTTTATTTAACTAAAAAAGGAAAGAAGAGAAAAACAGAGGTAAATAAAACTACAAGCCAGTATTTTTAAACTATAACAAAATAAATAGTTACATAGTGTCAGTTGATTGTATTTTGCAATCATTCCATTTTTTTTTTTTTTTTTTTTTTTTTTTTTTGAGACAGAGTCCCGCTCTGTCACCCAGGCTGGAGCGCAGTGGCGTGATCTCGGCTCACTATAAGCTCCGCCTCCCGGGTTCACACCATTCTCCTGCCTCAGCCTCCAGAGTAGCTGGGACTACAGGCACCCACCACCATGCCCGGCTAATTTTTTTGTATTTTTAGTAGAGATGGTGTTTCACAGTGTTAGCCAGTGTGGTCTCAATCTCCTGACCTTGTGATCTGCCCACCTTGGCCTCCCAAAGTGCTGGGATTACAGGCATGAGCCACCGTGCCCAGCCCTGCAATCATTTATTTGTCATTTTTAAATATAGCCAAATAGGACTGAGTTTTTTTTAAAAATATTAAATACTGCCAATGATTTAGCTTTTGTACATCTATCCTTAATTTGTGATTGAGAGAAGTGGTTCATTATAAAATTATTTTAACATGCCTTTCAACTAACAAAAGCCAAATGTAAGAGGCTATGGTGTTTGGGATGTATTTCAAAGTGATAAGAGTGGAGAGATTGAATGGAGGTATGAAGGAAACACAACTGATCATGAATTGACAAGTGCTGAATCAAGATAATGGACATTTAGGGGGTTATTATACCATTCTCTCGCTTTGGTATGTGTTTGAAACTTACCATAATAAATTAGCCCAGCGTGGTTGCAGGTGCCTGTAATCCCAGCTACTCAGGAGGCTGAGGCAGGAGAATCGCTTGAACCCAGGAGGCAGAGGTTGCAGTGAGCGGAGATTCTGCCATTACACTCCAGGCTGGGCGACAAGAGTAAAACACCATCTCAAAAAAAGAAAGTTTTTTTCTTTTAAAGGAAAATATAGCTAAGCTTTTGATAAACTACAATGTTTGGTTCAAATGTCTCTGCAAGCATCTCAAGTAAGAAAGTAGTTATACAAAACTTGTGTGCTATTACTTTCAAAAAACATACACGCATGCATATATATTTATGTATACATAAATAGGTAGGCACTTTATATATGCATATATATAAAACATGTTTGGAGCAGACAAATCTGTACCCCCACACCTTCATGTTACAGCTGGAGAGTCAAGAGTGGGGGAGATTACAAAGTATATTGATCAGTTAGGGTGGGGCAGAAACAAATCACAATGGTGGAATGTCATCAGTTAAGGCTATTTTCACTTATTTTGTGGATCTTCAGTTGCTTCAGGCCATCTGGACGTATATGTGCAGGTCACAGGGGATATGATGGCTTAGCTTGGGCTCAGAGGCCTGACATCCCTCTCTTCTTATGTTAATAAGGAAAGCAAAACAAAATAGTGGTGAAGTGTTGTAGTGGTGAAAAATTTGGGGGTGATATGGAGAGATAATGGGCAATGTTTCTCAGGGCTGCTTCGAGCAGGATTGGGGCGGCGTGAGAACCTGCAGTTGGAGAGATTCAACTGAAGACAGATTTTGGGGTAAGGGGTGATATTGTAGGATTGTTAGAAGGAGGATTTGTCGTATAGAATTATTGGTGATGGCCTGGATGTGGTTTTGTATGAATTGAGAAACTAAATGAAACTAAACACAAGGTCTGAATAAGAGAAGGAGAAAAACAGATATTAAAGGACTAAGAATTGGGAGGACCCAGGACATCCGATTAGAGTGCCCAAGGGGGTTCAGCATAATTACTTGCTTGATTGGTGAGTTTTTGTGATTTCTCATTGATGGTTATCCTGTTTCTCTCTCCAGGTCCACTGTCCATCCCTCTGGTGACCTGCATGGATGCCGTCTACCATGGTCTGGACAATAGAGAGGACCAGAGAGGAGATTTGAAGGAGAAAAGAGGAGAGTGGGGTCATGGCATTTGTTTTCTGGTTCTCTCTCTGTGAGTCAGCCTGAATGTGGGCCTGCCATGTCCCTCACTAGAAAGCCACTGTACCTCTCAAGGAGGTCAATTTTATAAGACATTCTTCTTCAAGGTTTCAGAAATTGATTGTTCTCTGTTTTCCTTCAGACTCAGAAGTTGTATCAGCTCAGCTGCTACTATCCCCAGATTCCTATACAATCCCTTGTGTGGAGGTTATGCTCAGACCTTTGTAAATAGTTTTGAGTGCCATCTGCTTTCTATTAGAATTCTAATTCACCACCCTCTTCATTAAACAGTAAAGGACACATAGTTATTAGGAATAGCTATAAGGAGATTATTTTACTCTCTCTGTACATATAAATACTTCTGATGCTGCAGTTCCATCTGAGGTGAAATGTACACTTAACATAGCATATATAGGCAGAAAAGACAAGAGAGATATGGAATTGGGGTTATCAGTTGGCTAGTGGTCCACAAACCAGCTCCCCTTTGCTAATAGACGTGGAGGAAGCTTAGAGAACAGTACTTTCTCTGAAAGGCCCAAATTTTGAGAGTAGCTCAGTTCCACACATCCAAAGCTAGACTCAGTGCAATATCACTATTATACAGCATATCAAACATTGCATTACAATTACCTGAGTACATGTACTTGTCTCTTCCACCAGGCTGTGAGCAATTCAAGAAAAGAGCTCTGTTTTATTCAAACTTATATCTCTACTGTCGAGCGTATGGGTTGTCACATACCAGACACACAAGGAATGCAGTTGAATTCATAAATGCCTGCTTGAATAAACAAATACCAGTGGGTCCAGTATATTCTATAGCAGGGGCTCTAAACCGAGAGCCTCTCACCTTCTAGTTACCATCTGGCTTCCAAAAGCAGCGCTGAATCCACATATGACCTTGGTACCCTCGAAAAAGAGTCTTTCTCATCTGAATCGCTCCCATCTGCCTGGCTACAACCAACATAAGGTCTTGAAGCTGAGACACACCTTCATTTGTTAAGGGGGGCATGGGGGAGCAGATGGTAAATTAAGGTACTAATGCTCATTAATTCCTAATGGAGGCTTCCTCATGGATGTAATTAGAACGAAAGGAAGGAAGAGCCAAAGGAGGAGTGTTTGGGAAATAAAGTAGGCAGCTGGAAGAGCTTTATGAAAGGTATAAACCCTCAGGGAGCTTTCCATTAGAGAGGATAATGAGAGAGCACTTCACAATTGCATCTTTCTTTACAATCATCAAAACATTTCTACACACAGTATTCCAGGGGAGCCTCAGAAAATAATTGTGATATATGGAGGAGAGGTCTTTTTTTCTTTCATTTTTGCAATGATAAAATCACTACATGACTGTAGTTGGAGAATAAAGATCAAGTGCCAGTGCACCTGGGTGAACTACCACACACCACATTGTTCTTTCTGCTATTCCCGTTACAAATCAATTAAAGTCCCTCCCATGGCCTTCTATTCCTGATTGGCAAGTGGGGCATAGAGGTTCTTACGAGCCTAGGGTTTTTATTTCCTTATGTCCTCATGGAAAAGTGTGAGCTGGAAAGAAGGGAACTCTTCCCATAAGGCCTGGTTAATGTCATTCTATTTCTTTCCACTGTTCTCAACACAAAATAAATGTATTCACATATATAGTTCCATAGAAATTGAGAATTAAGTATTGTACTTTGATCTTCTAAGAAGTGTGCAGCATAAATCTGAGATATCAGCATTAAATGTGGAGACTTCATTATTAAGGACTTGCTAGTAAGCCTGGGTATTCATATGCAATGTCGATCTATCCAAAAAGAAGTAAATTACTTGAAAAGTGACTGCATTAAAGTAAACTTACTCCTTGAAGCCTTCCTCCTCTCTCAAAGGCATATAGCTGACCTAGTTCGGAAGTGAGTGGAAAAAGAGTAAGGAGGATGTTCTGTTTAACCAGCATCAGTTGCTTGTAGCTGTCTACCTCTCAGTATCTTTTTCCCCCCAAGGAAGCATTCAGCTAACATTTTTACTGGACTCATGCCCAGATGTGCTCCATTAATTCATGCAACTACCTCTGTTGGAATGCTCCAGGCATTATCATCCATGAATCCATAGAGCACAAATATATTTCTAGAAATATTGTCATTAGCATTATATATGATACTAGAGTACCTTCATAAATAATACCTTCAAAGTGAACCAGAGGGTATTGGATGTCTCTTGCTATTTTAGTCACCTTAATTTCACCATCTGCATTGTCTTTTACTTACATAGGTAATGTAACAAAATTGATCTTAGCAAACGGAGTTTTTCGGTTTCATCAACATCATCATAGGGCATTTTTGATGATGTGTGAAATTTAAATCTGTATTGAGTGTCTTTCTATCTGTGAGTTTCATTGTTTCAAACTTGTCTTCCAACTGTGCCTTCCTGGGATGTATTATGGCTATGATAGAGGCTTTTGGACTGCAGTTTATTTCTGGTAAGAGTCAAAAAAAAAAAAAAAAAATCTCATTCTAAATGTTGCATGAAACCTGTTCATTTTTAGATGTTTGGTATAGAAATATAGAGTACTTAATTATCAAATTAGTTACCTTTTCCTTAAAAAATTATCAGTACCCCAGCATGATAATAAGAAAATTATTTCTTAAAATACTACTTGATTTCAAACCAATTATAAAGTGAGCACTGCTTTCTACACAAAATTTCCAGGAAATCTTTTAGTAGAAATACATGTTTCAGAGAAGGAGTTTGAATGAATGAAGAGTTATTCTTAGAAAGAAAAGAAATACTTTGATCTACTGCACTATTTTCGAAAGGAAAATAGAACCATGAGGCATATATTATGATATCCTGGACTGAAGATGGTCTGGGACACAGAAAATCACTATTATCTGTGAAACCATGAGCAAGACTCCTTTCTCTGTTGCCTGCAGACAGAAAGCAACAATGTTATTCAGCTATTCATATTTACTTATGGCCCAGATACTGGAACTGATTCCTGCTCTCTGTGAAGGAAAGGTGATCCATGAATAAATATCACTCTGGTCATTATCATCGGCACATGCAGATAACAGATAGCTTCCAATGAAATAGCGTAAGAAGCAATATGGATCTGTAGAAAGAAAATGTGTCTTAAAGCATGATTGGGGTAGAAGATTAACCATGGATAAATATCCCTGCAGCCTTGAAAAACTTGCCCAGTCCTAAGATGAGGAAAACTCTTACAAACAAATATGAAGCTTTCCATGAGAGTTCTAGAACCTTCAAACCTCAGAATGTATTTGGGCCATCCTCTTCTCTTCAAAGGTTAGACTGACACAATCTTGGAAACAGAAGCATGAAGACTACTCTTAGAGATTTTCAGAGAAGAGGAATTTAAGTTTCCTGGGTTAATCATGTTGCTTCTATCTAATTTATTTTGCATGGCCACATTTGTCATGCTGAAAATTCAGTCCATGTCCACCTGTTTTTCTTTTAGCAATAGTGCATTTATTCACTCAATAATTATTTATTCAGTCGCTCTTATATGACAGGCACTGTCTTGGGAGCTGGGATTTAACAAAGAACAAGAGGCAAAAATTCCTCCACTCATGGTGGGGGAATTCTAGCAATAAACTGTTTATTATTACTCTAGCAATAAACTGTTAAATTCTTAGTAACATCCTTATTTCTTGTAAAAAAAGAAAAATGGGTCAGCTTCTTTGATCAAAGCTGGTTTTGTTTAAATTTAATTCCTTTTCCAAAAAAAAAAAAAAAATCAGCTACATGAAAATCAACATTAGTTTTATTCTCACAATTTGACAGCATTATTGGCTGGTTCTTTCATACCATTTTTCATTCCCATGTTCCCTGGAAATGTGCCTTAAACTGAGGAACAGTTTTTGTCCATCCTGAGAGGATACCCTGTTCAACCACGTATGCATCCTTGGAGGGGCACACCTGGAGTGTGGAGGAGGAAGGGGACCTAGCCAGCCACGTTGCCCAATCAACCCTGGAAAACAACAGAATTATCCTCACATCATGTTTCCTAGGAAGGAAATAGAGACCAGTCCTGCTAATTTTTCTTTTTTTGGTCGTTGTTGTTGTTGTTATTGTTGTTGTTGAGATGGAGTCTCCCTCTGTTGCCCAGGCTGGAGTGCAGTGGCGCCATCTCGCTCACTGCAACCTCCACCTCCCAAGTTCAAGCGATTCTCCTGCCTCAGCCTTCCAAGTAGCTGGGATTACAGGCATGTGCCACCATGTCTGGCTAGTTTTGTATCTTTAGTAGAGATGGGGTTTCACCGTGTTGGCCAGGCTGGTCTCAAATTCCTGACCTCAGGTGACCCACCCGCCTCAGCCTCCCAAAGTGCCGGGATTACAGGCGTGACCTACCGCACCCGGCCACTCCTGCTAATTTTTAACCACCGCCACCACCACCACTGTGCTTTTGCTTCCTAGTCATTAGAACATTTAGTCTTCACAGCAGTCCCATGGGGAACAGACAAGTAAGCTGGAGCTGAAACAGAGTAAGTGGCTTGTCTACACTAACAGCTCTAGCAAATGATGATGCAGGAATTCTCATTTGGGTCTGTCTGATTCCAGCTGTCCTCTTCTTACGAAAAGCATACAATCTTATTTATCTAATGAAATCATAGAAAGGATTATTAAACATAAGCTATCATTATTTCATATGCCACAGAATGGCATAATCTAAGATAGAGAGCATATAGATTTTGAATATCACCTGGGCATTTTCGGTTCCTTCTCTGAGTCTTACCTTTTGTAATAAAAGCATTTTTTTTGTCCTCAAATATACATTCCTGTAAGAGGCAGACCTTCCCACTCATGCCTGTATTAATTAAAAGTTAAAAGAAAGAAATATTCAGTGCAAATATCTAGTTATACACTTTGGAGAAAGGAGCTTCAGCTGCTTCCACTTCGGAAAGACAGAGGAATAGCAGACAGGAAAGAAGTTCACTTTAGTTTGTTCTAGGAAGAACAAAGACTCATATCTCCTGCGAGTGAAGAAAGAATCAGAACTTTTCAGTATATTTAATTTTAATTAACTATGAAAATGTTTTCACAATGCAACTAGGTAAAACTAGCTAGGAGTAATTGAGCTAAAGAAGGTCAAAACAATGATTACAATCAAGATATGATTGTTATTGCACATATTTTTGATTTGTGGGAGCTATCTTTTTCTCCATGTTCTTTTCCTTATTAAACTTAGAATTTGATGATTCATAAGTGGGAGTTTGGTAAAAGAACAGGTTAATTTGACATTATTTGGATAATAAAGCATATTCTTTGCAAAAATGTAAACTCCTGGAGCCTTCGTCTTCCAATTTTCCTTCTCCCATCCTAGTACAAAGCTGCCTCTGTCTAGTACTGACCCCAGAAATACTGCCTTGCTCTATAGAACAAAACAAAGCACAAATCATCTAGTGGCAGCAATTTGAGTGAAGACCTTGACTAGGGGACAAAAAAATGCCATTTAACCCCAAAATGATAGGACCTCATGCTCTAAACCACTCATTCAATACCATCAGTCCCTGAGTAATATTGTCTTTTCATGTAAAGTTCCATAAAAACTTCCTGAACATTTCCACATGCAAAGCACTTGTACTAGAGATTTAAGAACAAGGAACTGAATAGATAACCAGGCTCTCTTCTCTGTAATCTGTCACAAAAGAAAAAGATATATGCAAATAATCCTGACATAAAGTAGTAAATTCTGGGATAGAGAGAAAAACAGTACATTGTGAAGAGTAATCCTAACTGGATATTATTATCTTTTATACTTTCTGCTTTTCATTGTAAACTCTTGGACACCAGAAATTTATCTATTATCCAGAATCTTTGCATGCAATGAGTGCATGCAATGAGTGTTTTAGTCAGTCGTCTTTTTTAGTAAGGGGCAGAAATTCAACTTCCATTAGGTTAAAAAATATTGTCTTGTATATTCTTAAGGCTAGGAGTAGCCTGATATCAGCTTCAGGCAAGTTGAATCAGGTTCTCTAAGGAAGACAGAAGAATTTCTCTCCCCATCCCCTGTCTCTGGTTTTCTCTGTATTCTCCAAAGACTTTCTTACAGTATGATTAAAGGTGGCCCCAGAAACATTGCACTCGGTTAGTAACACCAGCAGATAAGGAGCTTGTCTTCTCCGTAATGTTAGCAAAACATCATGAATTTATTCTTAATGGCCTGTCATAGGTTGTGTGATCAACTGATTTACTATATCCGGTCCACTGGAACATGAGTCACTGGAGCCAGAGGAAGAATGGGATGCAATGACTGGCCCGTCTAATTCATGTGCCCACCAGTGGAGCAGATGGGACCAACTTATCTTTTGTTGAAATAAGTAAACAAAAATGAGCTGCTCTGGATTGCTTGCAAGGTTTGTGAAGAATTAGCTGAGTCAGTGATCAGTAAACAATACCAGGAGCTTGCTCTGGTAAGGTCTGCATTCTTTAAAATGGTGTCATAGATATCAGAAGGTGAACATGGTTAACCATTTGTAATCATCAGAAAATAAGAAAGGAAAATAAATAAAATAAAATAGAAATTGTAGAAATCAGCACTTGAATCATAACACTTGCACTTATGAAAACTAGACTAATAACATGTATCAATCAGAAATCCTTGTATTACAGTTTTTAAAACTTCCCTGAAAAGCCACAGGAAAAAGGCACCTTTTATTTGAACTACGGAATGATCTTTATTGCCAACAATATACTCATCCTTCAAATGAAAATAAATTAGTGCTTTGAAAACAATGTCTAGGAAAACATGCTTAAATATCATACATTATACCTTGATACATTATCTTTTCAAGGTATAGGAACCTATAAAAATGTGCCAATATGGTTTTCCTTAAGTGCCATAATTTACATGATCTTATTTATTTAAGCAATTTCAATCAACTCATTGAAAGCTTTGAGTGGTTCTTACTTCACCAAACCAGAGGACAAGCATACGTTTCAAGAAGCCAGGGAGTGACAAGCCTCCAGGAAGATGCACCACAGCATCACAGGCAGCTGTCCCCACATGTCTATCTTGGCATCTCACAATTCACATCACTTGCCCAACTCCTGGCAGAAGTCTACTTTTACATGGAAACGAATCTCTATTTGCTCCTGATCACACAATTAAATAAGCTGGCCATTCCCAAATAATTCTGAATGTTTTCTCAAAAAGGTTATGCTTTCCTAATTTTGACTCTTAGGAATTTTCTAATTGTACCAAAAGCAAAGATGGTGTTTTCTCTCTTAAAAAGTTGCACCAGACCAATCATTTTCAGCTGAGTTACTATATCTGGTAGGAAACTAGGGAAACTACTTTTTGCCATAACATTGCCAGAACCTAAACATGTTTCCCACTATGAGAAGCAATAGCACTGAAATGAATGTCATCGTGAACAAACACAAAAAGATTGAATGGGAACAGTTTGTATAAAAGCATACACTGGACATTTCTAACCTAGTCATACAGATTAAGAGGATGCCCATCAATGTAAATCAATTCAAAGGTTGAATCTGACTTTCTCGTCCCTTGAGGAACGAGTTGCAGGTATTGGCTGGCCTTTTGTTTGAGTTTGACTGTTACTTCACACTGCACTTGTAATTTGTCTTATGAAACACTGAAACATATTTCTTTTCCAGTCAGGTTTATTGAGGTATAATTTATAGCCAGTAAAATTCACCCTTCTAGTCCTAGAAGTTTTCACAATTAGATACAGTCATACAGCAACCACCAAGATCAAGATTAAGAATGGTTTCATCTACTGAAAAGTTTCCCAGTCTCCTTCAAAGTCAACCACTGGCCCCTGGCAACCACGACTATGTTTTCTGTCCCGATAGTTTTGTCTAGAAAGTCATATAAACATAATTAGAGAGTGTGTAACATTTTGAGTTTGGCATCTTTCACTTTAAGATTCATCTATGTCGGCCAGGCGCCGGCCAGGCACAGTGGCTCACACCTGTAATCCCAGCACTTTGGGAGGCCAAGGTGTTTCGGATTCGCTTGAGGTCAACAGTTCAAGACCAGCCTGGCCAACACGGTGAAACCCCATCTCTACTAAAAATACAAAATTTGCCGGGTGTGGTGACAGGTGCCTGCAATCCCAGCTACTTGGGACGCTGAGGCAGGAGAATTGCTTGAACCCAGGAGGCAGAGGTTGCAGTGAGCCAAGATTGTGCCACTGCACTCCAGCCTGGGCGACAAAGTGAGACTCCTCCCCGCACCCCCCACCCCCCAAAAAAGATTTATCTATATCCTTATGTGTATCAGTCATTCAAGAAGTGTGGATTAAGATATTTTCCTTTAGAGTCTCTCTTATTTTCTCAGCCAAAGTCAATACGAAAAACCTGAATCTGGCCATTTATAGTGTTGTCTATAGTTATGAAGAAAAGGATGTAAGTAATGTAAGTATGGCTAGTTTCCTTGGCATGCCAGGGTAAGTAAGGATAAACACTCTTAGGGCATAATCATAATCTGTGGTTATCACAGGCACTAAATCTCATGCTCATAAGATCTAAGCCTTGATTAGTCAAATGATTAGGCACTAAAATTAATCCGGAGATACCAGGCAGAGTTTGGATATGGTTTCCATTATTTTTTCTTTATTGTGATGATACTGTCATATATATTGATGACTTCAGAGTATAACACGTTAGATTTCTTATCTGACCTGCCTCTCACAAAATAAATTACTGTTGAAGCAAAGGAATTAGCAGACAGTCCTCTTAACAGGAGTAGGGGACAATGGATAGAGGCCCCTGTTTCTCAAACTTGAGTCATTCAAGTGCCACCTTCATGATTTGGGTTCTACCCACATATCAAATCAAATTATCATTATTTAGCATTTTATATTGTATGTTTCACAGTTTTACTGAAATAGATGTCTTTTTAAAAGGACTTTTTCTCCTACTATGGCTAATAGAAAGCCATTGTCAAATATATAAGGTAACTATGAAAAATACAACAATTTAAGAGCTCTACTTATGTGAGTCCATGTATCACCCCACATCCTGCTGAGTTCTCGAGTATGAGTAGGGGAGTGCATACACACACACAGATATGGATTTAGAAACACTGCAGTTACAGTAGATGTTTTTGGCTGAGCAAGGCAAACGCCAGTGAGATTCAGCCACATTCTCCCTCCATTAGGTTACAGTTGGCATGTGGTCTATATCTCCTTACCTTAGACGAAAACATGAAATAAAACTTTGGCCCCAAAAGACTTAAAGAATTTATTCACCAAAGGACATATTCATATTTCATGCTAGTATAATCTTCTTATATAGCTGAGGGGTATTATAGAAATCTGTGCAGAGAAGCATCATATTTTCTAGAAAAAAATGCGTCATTGGAATCTCTTCTGACGCATGGTCACTGTGCCCTTTGACAACTCACCTTCACAATGTTAATCATCTCATCTGTTGGAAAGGGACTAAAATGCTTGTTCCATTTACTGTTTAATAACGCTATCAAAAGGATTAATGAGAGAAAACCTCTAGAATACTTTAAACTCTCTCCAAAAAGACAGCAGTAAAACAGCAGGTGCCTCTTGTGAACACACATTTGTCTTCTTCCCATAAGCTCATCCTGAAGGACATCAGGCTTCCAGCTTATATTTAATTGGCTGATTATGTTGTCACTCTTGAAGCTCCTTGCCAAGTTACAGGGAAGAGTTTTCTTGGAAACTGTAGTTTCCAAACTTTCTCCAGCTATGCAGTTTAATTACATCAAGCAAAATGACAACAGAGCTCATAATTAGCCTGGAGATTAATTACTGCTGAATCAGTCCAAACATCACAGCTACCAAATTCAACACAGGTGCTTAGGCAAAGAGAAAAGAGTTTTCTCAATACCCAGCAGAAGGTGGACATGGAAGATGTGCTTTATGGCTGTCTTCCCATGAGCTTAAACACACAACCTGTGCAAAATACCTTGTGTCTTTATAGCCGGGATGTCCCTAAGTATTTTAAAAAGAAGCAGATCCAAAAACACTCCAAACAGTGACACCATCAATACTGTAATGTACAATGACTGAAACAAATCTTTTTTTCTATGCAAATTTCTCAAACCTAGAGCTCTCTTTCCCCTTCTCATTTCTTATCTGATTATTGAAGAGTCTAAAAATCCTACATCATTCTTCTACTGCTTTCAGAATTAAAAATGAAAGAGCAATAGGGAGATGTGGTTCAATTGGTATAAAGTTTCAGTTATGCAAGATGAGTAAGTTCTAGAGATCTGCTATACAACATAGTGTCTGTAGTTAACAATACTAAATTGTGCATGTTGCAGTTTAAGAGGGTGGATCTCATGTCAAATATTCTTACCACTGAACAAAGGGACAGAAGGAAATTTGTGGAAGTGACGAATATATCTGCTACTTTGATGGTGGCAATGGTTTCATGAGTGTATGCATATGTCCACATTCATCAAATTGTATACATTAAATATGTGCAGGAGTTTTGTTTTGTTTTGTTTTGTTTTGTTTTGTTTTTTGAGATGGAGGCTCGCACTGTCTCCCAGGCTGGAGTACAGTGGCACGATCTTGGCTCACTGCAACCTCCACCTCCCAGGTTCAAGCGATTCTCCTTCCTCAGCCTCCCAAGTAGCTGGGATTACAGGGACCCACCACAACACCCAGCTAATTTTTTGTATTTTATTTTTTAGTAGAGATGGGGTTTTGCTATGTTGGCTAGGCTGGTCTCGAACCCCTGACCTCGTGATCCCCCCACCTCGGCCTCCCAAAAGCAGTTTTTTAATATATCAATTATACCTCCATAAAGCTGTTTAAAAAATTAAAGAGGAAAACAAGTGAAAAACCTGTACCTTGTGTTCATCCTGTGACTCCTGAAAGTGAGTAAGCTCTGGAGTGAGCCACCACGCTCCCACACAGAGTGTTGAAGCACTGCCAGATCAGACACTCTCAAGTCAACAAACGCCCACCTGGAGCCTTCTATTACCTCTCGGAGAACTACTGGAAGAAGAAAAGGTTGAGTTAGGAAGGCAGAAAAAAGGAAGCTGGTCTTATTTACAAATGCTGTCCTTTCTTGTTTCCTTTTACCTACAAGTCATTTGAGATGCCTTTAAATATATGTAAATCTAGGATACAACAAAGACAAACTATATCCCCAAGTGATTTTAAGGTGCAACTAGAGTTGATAACGGGTCTGCAGGAGTCTCAAAGAGATTGGCCACATTATATAATTGCTTTCGATTCGTGGGAACACGCAGCCATGTAGTAGAGAAGTGGGCAGGAAGAACAAGGCCAGAATACAGGAAACAGAGAGAATGAAGAGACACAAATCAGGATCCCAGAAGCTTGTATACAAAAGAAATTAAAGGTATGTAGTAATACACAAATACGTGATTCTTAAACCATGTAAGAAACAAGCATATTTGTCTCTGAATTAGAAGTTGATGAGGATCGCGAAGAAGGATTTTTAATGGGTTTATTGGATACATGGGTTGTTGGTTTGATTTTCTGTTTGCTTATTTATTTGTGCATTCAGAGGACTGGGGATTTCTTTGTTATTTTTAAAAACCTAATATTGACAAAAAAGAATAAACTGTGTTCATGCATCCGAAAGGGAAATCCATGGAAAGAAAAGAGGCAATGAAATGTGGAGCAGGCCTTGTGGAGTGACTTAAATAAATGAAATGTCTGCAAATGCATAGGTAGGCCTAATGCTTGTATCCTAACCTACACCGAGACGTGAGGGAAGGGCTGCAAAGCCATTTGCTTGCACAAGACTGGAGGAGAGAGTACATGGCTGCCAGGAGAGGAATGTTGTCAGAGCGACTTCAAATGAGCACAGCCAAGCTCTTCAGCGCTGAGAGGCCGACCACTGTGCAACCAGCCGCACCGCCATCTGCCCAGGCTGCCTTCTCGGTGCTGGGCCAAGTCAAGAGCAGTTCCCCCACCCCACTTTGGAGGAACCAGGGCAGGTAAGGCTCTAGAACACAGTTCTGCTGAAGGAGTGCAGGGGTGGGAGGCCCCAAAGACCTCCTGGGATAGCCTCGGTGTGTGCAGGCACATATCCCCACATCCATGTGTGTCCTTGCTATGGTAGGAAACAGTGCTCGGTGAGGGTGTGTCTCCTGTCCCCTTCATACTCAGATCTCCGGATTTCCAGGTGGGATGGCTCAGGTCTGCTTGGTGTAGCTGGGATGTGAAATCTGAAGCTTATGCATTCAAAACTCAATTCTACATCTTACTTACTGGCTGATCACTGGTAAATCATTTCATTTTTGTGAGACCCAGTTTCCTCACTTATAAAGAGGGCAATGTAGAGTATTAGAGGCCTCTTTGTCTATCCATACCATTTTATAACTAAAGAAATCGGGAACCAGAGAATACAAAGTAAATTCCCTACGTCACCTAGCTAACTGACCGCTATGCAGAATCACCACCCAAATTTCCTGGCTTGAGTCATTTTCTTCCCCAACTATACTCCTCTGCTTGAGTATCTCTCCTAACTCCTTTTCAAGAGATGATCTTAGGAGACAGTGAGAGCTTATGGTTCAAGACAGTCAACTGACTACACACATTATCCTCTACTGCCTCCCAAAAGCCTATTGGATTCATGGAAAAGATTTTTAAGAGGAGAAAGAGGATGGGAAGCGGGGAAAAGTCACCAGCTATAAACCATAAAGTTTGAACAAAATGTAGAAGGTAGAAGGAACATTGAGATTGGATTGATGGAGAAAAAATTTCAAAAGCAAAAATTTTAAAAACTCGTTTAAGTTAAAAGGGGTACCCTCGATAAGAACTTTATTAAATATATAGTATATAGATTATGCATTAAATAAGGTAGATAATATTACACTTTAATATTAAATTTATTAAATACATGTAATTTGTACATAATATGTAATATGACATATATTACAGTTTATAGACATGCTAGACTACTGTCAAGCCTTTCTAATACATAGTGGTGAAAATCTTTATATACTGGCATGAAGGGATGTCAATATAATGTCAAAAGGAGAAACTCAACATTAAAACTGTGTGAATAGCCAGGCGCAGTGGCTCACGCCTGTAATCCCAGCACTCTGGGAGGCCAAGGCGGGCAGATCACAAGGTCAGGAGATCGAGACCATCCTGGCTAACACAGTGAAACCCCGTCTCTACTAAAAATACAGAAAATTAGCCGAGTATGGTGGCACGCACCTGTGGTCCCAGCTACTCGGGAGGCTGAAGCAGGAGAATCACTTGAACCCGGGAGGCAGAGGTTGCAGTAAGCCAAGATCGCGCCACTGTACTCCAGCCTAGGTGACCGAGTGAGACTCCGTCTCAAAAAAAAAAAAAAAAAAAAGGCTGTGTGAATTACATAAATCTACTTGATGTGTGCATGTAATACACATTTGTGTAGTAAAAATGCAAGCACTTACACCGTGCTTGCTATGTAAATGCCTACAACACTGCCATTAGCACCATTATAAACAGAAGGAAATTGAGACACAGAGAGGTTAAGCAATTTACCCAAGGTCACAGAGCTACAGTAAATAAGTGGAAGGTCTAGGGCACAAATCAAGGCCATCTGCTCCTGAGTCAGTGTCTCACAGGTGACTCTCAGCTTGTCAGCAGAACACAGAGAGCTCTAAAAGAGTATCCACCCAAGTCTGACTTCCCAGAAAGGTGACGGATGAAGCATTTCCATTTTATTTTTATATTTCCCTATTGTTTAATAGCCTTCAATAAGAGTCCTTTTTTTTTTTCATTTTGTTTTTAAAAGTATTATACCATGAAATTGGCTTTGTTTCAATGCACGACTCTATGAATTATTACACATGTATGGATTCATGTGAGCACCAGCGTAATCAGGATACAAGACTGATTCATTTTGCCCAAAAAACTCCCTCTTGTTCTCCTTTGTACTCACACACTCCCCTCATCCTGAACCCCTGACAAACACATGACTTCTTGAGGAGATGATGTAGTATGTAGTCTTTTGAGATTGGCTTCTTTCACTCAGCATAATGCCTTTTACTTGAAAATTTATCCAAGTAGTTACATGAACTCATCATTTGTTTATTTTTTATTACTGAGTAGTATTCCATTGTATGGCTGTACCAGTTTGCTTATCTGTTCACCAGCTGAAGGACATCTGGGCCGTTTCTAATTTTGAGTGATTATGAATAGAGCTACTATCAGCATTGGTTTCTGTAGGAACACATATTTTCATTTCTCTTGGGTAAATACCTAAGAATGTGCTTGCAAGGTGTTATGATAAGTGACTATTTAACTTTGTGTAAAACTGCCAAACTGTTTTCCAGAGTTGCTGTACCATTTTGCATATCCACCAACAATGGATGAGAGTTCCAGTTGTTCTACATCTTCATCAGCACTTGGAATCTTCAGGGTTTTTTCATTATAGCCATTCATGTAGGTGTGTAAGAAGAATCTATGCCTTTTTAAATTAAAAAGAAATGTAAAAGAATTGTACACCATTGGCAAATGTAAGGCAAATAGTTTATATCCTAAGCCACTAGTAGATGGAAATATAAATAAGAATTCTATTAAAAATTTTATTAGTTTATTAAATATTTTAAGCATCTAATATGTACCTGCTGTGCTCCTCATATGCGTTAATTTCAAAGCCTTAGGGATGTTCATGTGCTTTATAATTTTTCTTTTAATTTGTCATTCCTACTTTTTATGTATTTACAACGTTCTCAGTTTGTTTTTGTAATCCAACACTAAAATGTAATAAAAAAGAATAGAGAACATAAAAGGTAATATATTTAATTCTAAATAATTATTATTTATATTAATAATTTGTTATTCAGGAAAACATTTTCCTCTATGGATATACAAGTTAAGATAAGAGGAAGTTCACATGGAGTTTACTCAGTTACAGAATTTCGGCTATTTGCTCCACCTTGAATCCTTATTTGTTTTGTCATATATCAAAAGCATTGTAACAGGCGGAAGAGTTCGTTTACTTCCTACAAATGTCTTGTGAATGCTTGACAATGAGAAATTAATTAGAGAAGATATAAAGGCCAATTGATTTTCTGGCTGCCAATTGTCCACTTCGCAGATTATTTATGGAGCCAGAAAGAAAACAGAAAAAAAGATAGAGAAGTGTGCCTGGGCTAGAAGGCAGCAAAGGGGCTGCCCAGGAAATCAATTACAGTCATCCCTGCTGGTTCAGGATTTCCACTGAGTCTTTGCCATGTCCTCCTTGCCAAACCTGAGCCACACGGGCCAAGCAACTATGAGTGTAATGCATCAGCATCCAAGGACCTCTTTCTCCCCATTTTGTGTAGATTTCCAACAACATCTTCAACGATGTAGAGAGCAGATGCAGGAAATCACCTTTGCAAATCAAAACCCATATTACAAACAGGCTGACCAACATGGCCCCAGTCTGAAGGAAAACGGGAAATACTCTCAGAAATTACATTCACCTAAGGAAAGTACTATATTCAAGGAGAGACTTGCACTTCTACCCTAGGGCAGTCTCATGATGGTTCCTGACCCCAGTTCTTCTAAACCACTTGAAATTAAACTAATTAGCTAGAAATGCTTTTCATAATTCTTTTGTGCAGGGTCCTAATTTTTGAGGAGTAGAATTTTAAGTTTGGTTGGATATATGATTTTATATTTTAGTCTAGATTTCACAGATAAGATACTCAGGCCTAGGGAAGGGAAATGGACTTGCTTTAAGACAAAACAATGTTAGAGCAGAATCGTGACAAGAAAAAAAAGCTTTCGCATAACCAGTCCACAGCACGGATCAAATTTATTTTTTCTGCATATTTATTATGCCTCCTGAAGGAAAGTTATTAAAATACATTGCTTTGGGAGATTACCGTCATCATCTATGACAAATTGCGTTTGTTAATGACGTTTCCTTGCAGAAGTACCACTCAAGAAAGGAAAAGTGGGAAGAGAAGGACAAGGAGGAGATCAAGGAGGAGGAA
Organism: Piliocolobus tephrosceles; assembly: GCF_002776525.5. NCBI lineage: Eukaryota > Metazoa > Chordata > Mammalia > Primates > Cercopithecidae > Piliocolobus > Piliocolobus tephrosceles. The sequence continues at coordinate 96,789,857 of NC_045447.1, forward strand.
GAAAAGGAGGAATAAGAGGAGGTAGAGAAAGAAAATCCTCAAAATGCACATTAAAAACTACTACAAAGTGATTGGGTCAAACTGCTTTTTGATAAAGTTGTTTTTAAGAATAAGCTCTCATTCTTAATGAGTCCCAGCTGATCCTAAAATTTTTACAGTTTCATCATATGTGAATTGTATTCTAGCATTCTTGTCACATGAAAAAGATGCATTATACAACTGCAAATTAATTTCAATTCCTCAATCAAATTTTAAAGGATGAAATTCAGCCACTCTGCTTTGGCCATTATTATTTATCCAGGAACAACTAATGTGGAATTGGCCTTCAAAGTGAGTGAGAATGAAAAAGGATCCAAGAAAATGGCTGAGATTTCTGGAAGCAAAGATAAGTAATGGATTTTCTGTTTCCAAAGAGTTCATTTCTTGGTTCTATGAAAACACATTTAAGTTCGTTTATGACTACTTAAATTCTATCTAATAACCATAGTTAAGGTATCCCTAAAAATAGTACATCCTGATGTGATCTGGCTTCCCTGGGTACCAGCAGAGTGACCTCAAATGCTGGTTAAATTGCCCTGGTTCAGCTACCTCTCTTTAAAATACCTAAATGGATACTTTTAGTTTAGGATTTCATAAGTAATAATCATAACTAGTAATTATTAAGCCTTAACGTTGTATCATGCACTCTTTTAAGTGAATAATGCATGCTAGTTCATTTAATCCTTGAACCCTGTAAGGTAGGTACTACTGTTATCCCCATTTTACAGCTAAAGAAACTGAAGCAAAGGGGGCTAAGATACAGATGGTAAAAGTCTCACAGCATATACAAGTGGAGCAGGCCAATAAGCCTGTGCTTGTGAAGAAACAAAACCCATTTATGGGTGAATTATGTAGGGTTTATTAAAGAGTTAATTTAAGGACATACATGAATAGATAAGGAATTTCAGTAAATTACAAAGTGTTAGCATGGCTAAGCATAGTCTGGGTTTGTTGTTAATTTCACCTCACTAGGCCTTTGTTAGAGCTATTAGCAAAAAGTGATTAGAAGCTGATCTTTATCCTGGGTGACACTCCTGTCTGTCCTCTTTGCCTGGTGCTAATTCTATCTCTCCTACTTCTAGTAGTTCAACGTCTGATACTCATTCATGTCACCATTGTTTGGACAGCTCTTTCATAACCAGTATCTATTGAGAAGCATTTTAACTCCTTTCTATTATTGCGAAGCATTTTAACTCCTTTCTATTATTGCACAAATTTCAACCCTTAAAAGAGAGAGCTTTGTTGTCTTAAATCTAAAAATTTCATGTGAATTTCTATTGCACTAGCTACAGGTTGGTGCAAAAGTTATTGCGGTTTTTGCCATTCCTTTCAATTTGCACTAACCTAATACATACTTCTGTCTTCACCAGCATTACATGTATAATTCCTTTAACTGCCATGCCCTCTGCAAATGCCTGCTGAGAAACTGTGAATCTCTTCTGGGTTTTATGGGCATCCCTGGCTTTGGATACTCCCTGAGTATCACTTAGTTTAAGGGCCTTACATATACCAGAGCCTCTTAAACTCTAGCGTTTCTATATCTCACCTGTGGATTTTATTGAACGGCAGATTCTAGAACCTGGAATTCTGAATTTCTAACAAGCTCCCAGGGGAAGCTTATGCTACTTCACAGACCATACTTTGAGTGGCAATGACCTAAGAGATTTTTCATTCCTTCCTTACCAATTTCTTGTATCCTCCTCCCATTTCCTGCCCCAGCTGCAATATCCAGGTTATATTATTTTCACAAGCAACCAGTGTTTTCTCACCAGGATTTTGGAGTTTTTTTCCTCAATTTCTATGGTCACTAACATGTATGTTTCTATGTTCTCCTAAGGACCATATAATCTAGAAATTTTCTCAAGGTTGTAATTCAGGATAAGGTATAAGAATAAAAAACCACCTCTGTTGCCCTTAGAAATATTTAATCTATAAATAGACAGGCTGTGAAGTTGCTCTCACCTCATTTTGTATTTATCCTCCTCTAGCAGCTGAAAGTAGAACTCAGAGGAAATGGAAAATAGATGAGGGAGGGCATTGCCTGAGACAGCTTTCATCAGTAAAGTACCAAAGTAATTACTGCACCTGACAAATTTCCACTCCTTGTTTTAGCCCAGTTTTAATAAAAGAAAGATTCAACAATGGTTATATTACCTGGCATTGCCTTTAATTTTATCAAGCTCCAGTATGAAGACTCTTCACGTTTACACTAAAACTGCTTTTTCTCCAGAAGTTCATTTGTGAAGGCAGCCACTGGGGCTTTAATCATCTTTTCTTCCATCTTTCATTTCTAACACACTGTGATTGATAATGGCTCTCCCAGGCCCCCCTGTGAACCAGGCAAATTCTCCATCATGTCAGACCCAGGTAGTCAGTGGTAGAGAAAGCATTCACTAATTAAGAACAGAAAGGCCATTTCAAATACTCTGGCTATAACGAGTTAGCATTTCACATTCACGGTGGGCTGCATTCAAAGGTAAGGTCCTCTGACCCGATGGACCTGGCTATATTTCACCAAGCTTGGGAACAGTAGGCAAACCCTTGGCATTTCGAAAGTTCTGTTGAAATCTAAGGTAATGAAATGCTGCTCATGTCTGAGAGCTCAAAGCCCTTAGACTAACCTTGTCAGTATTAAGCAGATCACAGGAGTTCAAATCTCAATCACTAAGGTGCCATTGTCTCAAGGAGCACTTAGGAAAACCTTGAAAATGTTTCATGCCTCCGGGATAACTCTTCTAACATTGATGCTACTTAAAAAGTTCATTTCCTATTACTTTCTATAAAAACCTATAGATTATCATTTTTTGGATGATTTTAAAGGAGTCTGAAAACTCAGTCTAATTTGTGGGCAAGATATTTCAAAATCTATATTGCAGAAGTATGAGTCATAATTGAAATGCATTTGAAATGTGACTTCTATGACGTGTATGGCATAAAAACACTCAAATGCACCTCATTACAAAATGCTAGGACATAGTGGAAGTGTACCTAATATGTTCTTATAGTGCTGCTTTAAGAATTGTGGCTGATGGCTGATGTAAATCTTCTAAACCAGGAACTGGCCAGATCCTAAGGCAATGCCTCAGACCTCTACTCTCAAAGTATTGGGTTCAGAACTTTGCACACTAAGGATAGAAATGACCCCCACTAAATGCTCACCTCCAACCAGGCAAAAACTAATCTCCCTATTCCTGAGGTCTGATAACAGGTGTTTTAGTGAAATACCAAAGAATGAGATAGGAACTAGACACATCATCTCCAAAAAATTCTGCCCAGCAAGAAGAGCAGGAGCGTGGGATGGCCACAAACTGGAGAATCACCAGAACAAAGAACTGCAAGGATGTTAAGACAGAAGAGGCAACAAGGAGTTGCTTTCATGGGACTGATGATCGTACTTGAAACAAACACTCATTGGAGAACTATTTAGATAAGGCCCAGAAACTCAACAGTTGATATTCAACGTATATACCTGGCCAAATACATCTATCAATTCATGAGTGCCTTGAATTGCCTTTGGTTTCTGCTTGTAAGCATAAATAAAAAAATGTCGGTAAGCAAAAAATTGCTGATTTGTTATAGCTCTGTCTTTCTGCAGCACTTTATTCTCTCTATCTACGCACATGCTAAATCTTCCCAGTACTTTCTTGGGACCCTCAGAGATGTCTTGCCTGGGTTTCAAACACAGGTTTCATTTGTTCTTCCACTTTGGCAGCCCCTGGCATCTCAGGTGTCAGCAAAGCTGTCTGAGGATGGCTCTGCAACCCAGAAGCTGCTACTGTGCCCTCCTTGAAAACAGCCACCTCCACTAGCTCTTAGTCTTCCAGGAAACCAAGAGTGGTTCATGCCCTGAAGATGACAGGACAGTCCTGCATGTCCTTTACTCTTGTTTGAGCCATGTTCCATGCAGAAATGCAGAGGCGCTCTCTCTTTCCTTAGGACACAAAGCTAGTGTCAGGGACTGAGCTGAGGACCCAAACCTTCTGGCCACCTCCACCTCTGTATCTCTGCATTCAGATATTTGAAGCAAAATCATTCCAGAATCCAAGTGCATTTGTGAAATGCATATATGTAATGTTGAGCTTGAGATTAAGAAAGTGGCTTAAAATTTTCTTCTTAGCACTTAAATTTTGGGAGAGATTACCAGAATGGAAACTAATCTGCAGATCAATGGACATGTTTTCATGGTTAGTGGACAGTTCTATTTTGAGTAGTTTGCCACATAAAAAAAAAAAAAAACTAGTCTTCAGACAATGTAAAAATAAAATAAATTGAGTGCCATGGAGCAAGAAGTACAGTAAGGCTTAGTGGGGCCACATGCACAACCAGACGAGAAGAACATACATGCTTTTGTATCCTATTTTCTTTCTTTTATAATAATGTAGAAAAATTTGCAAAAGAAAGTGAATTTTGAAGCCTTCACCTGGGATTGCCCTGTACTGACTGGCAGGATATTCACAAGTGAGCAGGTAGTGAAGGATACTGGGGAAGCAGGTAAGAGTTCTCCCTCCTGCCCATGACAGAGAGGGCTCACCAATATGTGGGCTTTTCTACAACAAAAACACCTACGTACTTTCTAAAAGGTATTTAGTGACTGAGACAAAACCTAAACACTTCTTCTGACCTAATTATACATATTCATAAACAAATCCCCAAGAAAAAAGACCCTCTGTAAAGCAAATGCTCTCTCCCCTCTCCCCCAGCAAATTTTCTCATCTTCACTTGAAATGAATGTGGTATTAACAGTTGTATTGTTGTATTGAGAATCTGAGCATAAAGAGACTACAAAAATAAACAAAGTGTAGTCCAATAATTCTCAAGAACAGATGCCATGAGACTATTGACCTCTTGGTAGCTTGAATCATTATTTGCAATTATTACACATAAATATAATTCTATGTATCCACGCATTTTGCCATGTGACTTAGAATTCTTGCCCTGCTGCAGTTGTGTTGAGCTTGACCATGCAATTTGTCAATGGGTTGTGGGTGAGAGATAGTGAGAGAGTTCAAGGCTGAGGCCTCTGGTGGCGCTTTGTTTCCATTTGCTCTCTTGCACTCTTGCCATTTGCCATATGAAGGGGAGGCTCTGGATAGTTGCTGCTCCAAGGAGGATGAGAAACTCACGGAGCTGATCCAAACCCAACATGTGCCACAGCCTGGGTCCTGGAGCCTGGATCCCAGAGTCTAGACTCACCCAGTCAGAGTGCACAAGACCCATAGACCTGTGAGCAAATTTTAAGGATGTTCAAAATGCAACACTGTTGCAGAAATAGCTGAGTAATACACTCCACACACCTGCTCCTGGTATGGACGTATGTACATACACATGGTTCTTCACTACAAGTTGTTGAGTTCATAGAGTATAACTGGAATCTATTGATGATCTACCTAAAACAGTCTAGAAGCATCTTTCTAAATTTATGCAGCAGTGGGCAACATCTAGCTTCTTTAATTCTATAGCACAAACTTGCAAAGTAGTACAGAAATTTCCCATATAATTGTCTGTTTGTTTCTACTTTGTGCCAGGATACAAATTTTCTTCATCTCTGTCTTACTAGCTGATCTTGAGATTACATGATCACTTAGCACATCAGTTCTTCAAAGGGGGCAATTTCAATTATATGGAAGCCTCCCAACATTGTCATTAAGAAGGAAACGTAGTAGGCGGCAAAATCCCGGGCTAGACAAGCATATGGGAGAACTAATGATTACCTCCGAAGTCCACATTTCCTTAATTATAGCATCATGTTCAGTAAAGTTAAGGCTTTGTCAGTCGTCTGCTAGAATCTCTGAGCTTGAAAGGTTTATGCATTTATGGGGGATGGGAATCTGTATTATTTAAAATTGATATGTTGTACAAGGGGAGGCTACCATCAAAACAGAATGAAATAGATTACACTGCAGTCTTCTTTTTTCAAATAACACATTCTTTTGAAAGAGAGAAAATAAATAGAAGAGCAAATCATCTCTTTCATCACACATTTCTAAATCCTGTGCTCTTACAGTACCCAAGCGGAATTCACTCTACAGAGTGTACATTCAAACATGACGCAGCTTGATTGCTACCCCTGACAATTGCGTAGATTAGTAACAACTCTCCACCAAAAAAAAAAAAAAAAAAAAAAAAGCAAACTCAATGATGTTTCAAAACAATGTCTAATTTTTTTTCAGGGCCCAGATAAGATAAAATAAATAATTTCAGCAAGTGTTTCTTGAGCTAGATGTGACAAGCTATGCCCTTAAATGGAAAGAAATACTCTTCTGTGATTATTTTTTTGTCTCTGAAGGATAAAATAAATCTAATCTAATCTTTTACAAAACTACTTTATTAAGCTGGGTTCAGTAGCTCTATAACAGAAAGGACTGATGCCTGGGACTGGGGGATGGGAGGAGAGTGGGGGTGAAAGAAGAGAGGAAATGCATCCTACTGAGAATGATGGACATGAAAAAATTATTCGGTCTTTTATTGTTAGTTCTAGGTGACCCTGTCACTCAAATGGTCCATATTTTCCTTCTATGTTTGTGAATGGAGTAGGAAATGGGAGAAATATTTGCCAGAGAAAAGATTCTAGCTAAAGCAACATTAGACAGTGCAGTTCAATGGAATAGGATATCAGACTGGGGCGGAGACACCTTGGTTCTTATCCTAGTTTCACTCTTAATTTTCCCTGGAGCTTTGGAGATGTCAGAGCTTTTAGAGTGACCGAGGTTATTAGAATGACAGAGGTTCAAACCAGCTTCTGGGTCTCCATTTTATCACCTGTGAAATGAATAACACCTAAACTACCTACTTCCACTGGGTGTAGATAACCAGTATTAAAAAGACATGTAAGGCAATGCTATGCAAACAATATTATTCTTTCCACATCTCTACTTGTATTTATGATTTGATCATATATTTTATTACTAATATGGTATGTAATACTGGCCAAGAGGTGAATGAGTTACTCTAAATGGTTCTCACTAATGCTTATCAGAAACTACTTTTCAAAAACAGACGTCAAACGAGTTTTACCATCTGCCTCAATTTAGCTTTCTGGAGTCATTCTCCCAAACCATTCACCATGTGTCTAGTTACCACAAATGGTTGCCATACCTCAACTATTTACCTTCTATATTGACTCATGCTAGTTTCCCTGCCTAAATCCCTTCCCCATCATAGTCCCTGACAAAAGGTCTTTGGAAGGTATCCTCTCTCCTAATACGCACTTCTTGAATGCTTCCTTATGTCTTATAATCCCCTTGCTCCCCAAATCCTCTCTCAGCTTCTCCTGCAGGATCTTCTTTAAGTCTTCCCTATGAATGTCATCAGCCATCTATCAGGACACACCAAACTAACTCCCACCCTGCCACCCACCCACCCACAGAATGACAGAGGCTCAGACCAGCTCATTCCATGCCCCTTACACGAGTGCCTTTGGCTTTACCTGGTACCAGTGGAGGCTTGTGCAGACTCAGTCTGGGGAGAAAGAGTGGATTCCACTTGGGAAGAAGAGTGTGATTTAACTCCGTTCACCTCCCTCCACCAGCTTTACTAGAAGGGGTGAAGGGGTGCGCGCGGGAGGTGGCAGTTCTTTCTAAGAAACCCAGAGGCAAACATGGCTGGTCTCCATCCTAAGTCATCTTCTGGAGACCACTTGGCCTGGTATATCTGAGGACTGCCCTCCCTACCCACACCCAACCCAGGCAGCAACTCATAGGACTGATCTTGTAAACCTAACTTCAACCCAACACCCAGTGATAACTCCTCCTGACCATATCATTCTGAAGGTTCACTTGCTGTCTTTCTGGGTCAGCTTTTATTTGACAGAAATCAGTATAAACTCCTGGAGACAGCTAAGATGACGACTGGTGCAAAGTTCATACCATCTCTCTGATTACCAGGTTTCTGCCCTGGGAGAGGGATTGGGGGATTCATTTCATGCCTCTAACAAGAAATCATTTAACACAAAGGTGTGTGTTTCATAGGAAGCACAAGACCACAATGAATTGCACATATAACCAAAGTTTCACAGAAAGAGAGAGAGAGTAAAAAAAAAAAAAAAAGAGGAAAAATATCTGCTTGTGAATTCTAACAAGAACACTTGAAGAATTGAGAGTCCCAGTAGATTCATCAAGGGTGTGAGTGTCTCAGAATAGTCTGGATAATGTGATTCACCTTATCTGACTCTTTCCCATCGAATTAATGGAGGATTTAATTTAGATTGTGAATATGTAATCGAAATATTCTTATTCACAGAATGATCCCATAAAAATAAATTCATTGCTACATCATACAAATCTGAGATAGACAACTCTAAACCTTTTTATCGACCTTGTGCCCATCATCATAGGAGCAAAGAAGGCAAAAAGAGTATTTCTGTATCTTTCTCAGAGAGTGGAAACAGATGCTTTACGCACAGGCATTCCAGAAGTACTACTGTCTTCACAGATATGTAAATGTAGGCTCAGTGGTGAAGGGGTTAATTATCTCTTTACTATCCCTGTTATACACTTACTTTGCCTTTCTAACTTTGTCATTTCATCTCTCTTGTTTTTCTACTACAAAAATTCAGTCTTTGGAGTCCCGAAATACAAGAATCTGTGAGGCACTGGCAAGTGTCCTGGACTTTCAGGACTTGTTTTTAATGCTTTAGGATAGACTCCATCTGAGATAAAACTCTCCGACCCAGACTTGATTGTTAACCACCTTCAACATGTGACTCTGGGCATATCACTTACCTCTTGCTGCTGTGTTTCTTCATCTGGAAAATGAAGGCACCGTAATAAGGCTCCCTGTCTCAGAGGGCTGTAAGGAAGGGTCATGATTAACTCATTTCCCAGACGCAAAACCAGAATCATACTGCACAGTAATAAAATAGAAGCAATGAAGATACAGATATTTTAGGATTCTTAAACTAATGAGATTATTTAGCTTTCAAATGCGATGAAAGACATATTTCAAAATTTGGGTATTACTAAACTTTAAACTGGGAGGCAGATACTCATGGAGAGAGCATAGGGTCGGGCATCCTAGGAGTCTTTTTTTTTTTTTTTTAAGACGGAGTCTCGCTCTGTCACCCAGGCTGGAGTGCAGTGGTGTGATCTCGGCTCACTGCAAGCTCCGCCTCCCGTGTTCATGCCATTCTTCTATCTCAGCCTCCTGAGTAACTGGGACTACAGGCGCCCGCCACCCCACCGGCTAATTTTTTGTATTTTTAGTAGAGACGGGGTTTCACTGTGTTAGCCAGGATGGTCTCGATCTCCTGACCTAGTGATCCGCCCGTCTCGGCCTCCCAAAGTGCTGGGATTACAGGCGTGCGCCACCGCGCCCGGCATCCTAGGAGTCTTGACCTCACTATTGCCTTCTCCTCACCAGCTGACTGCACGAGCTTGGGAAAGACGTTAACCCCATCAGTTTTTCACTCTCCCCATGTTCATTGGATATGCTGTGGCCAGTTCCCTGCCATGCCAGCAGCTCACAAACTTCTACTGTGGTGAAAGGTCTTCTCCTTTCTTCCATAAACATCAGTAGACATTGATTCCTTTTACCTTATGGCTCATATTTCAGTGGCCAGGTATGCAATGATAGACCAGAATTACATCTATATATGCCAAGTTGGGACCCTTTTTGAAATAAAATATTTTGTTTTTCACATTATAAAATAAATTCCAAAATAAAATTATATGGAAATGTTTTTAGAAAGGAGGCAGTTTTTGACAAAAATGTGGTCGTTTCCTTCATAGTTTTATAAGAATACAAATTAATATATTATTTTCACCATTAATATTTTAATAAATACAGATTTACAGTATATATACCATATTAGTCTGTTCTCATGCTCCTCATAAAGATTTACTTGAGACTGAGTAATATATAAAGGAAAAAGGTTTAATTGACTCACAGTTCCACATTGCTGGGGAGGCCTCACAATCATGGTGGAAGGTGAAGGAGGAGCAAAGTCACATCTTACATGGTGACAGGCAAGACAGCATGTGCTGGGGAACTGCCCTTTATAAAACCATCAGCTCTTGTGAGACCCATTCACCATCACGAGAACAGTATAGGCAAGACACGCCTCCATGATTCAATCACCTCCCACCAGCATCCCTCCCACAACATGTGGAAATCATGGGAGCTACAATTCAAGATGAGATTTGGGTGGGGGCACAGCCAAACCATATCACATACCTGTTACAAGACTGTCTTTGTTTTTAGAACTCCTTCCTGGCCAGCAAGTATAGATCTATTTTATTCATTTTTAGCAGCTGTATTATATTCCACTATGAGCTTCTACCATAATATGGGCATCCTTTGGATACATTTTTGTGTCTAATTTTTCTCAATCAAAAATATTCTGTTCAGGGCCAGGTGCGGTAGCTCATGCCTGCAATCCCAGCACTTTGTGAAGCCGAGGCGGGTGGATCACCTGAGGTCAGGAGTTTGAGAACAGCCTGACCAACATGGTGAAACCCCATCTCTACTAAAAATACAAAAATTAGCCTGGCGTGGTGGTGGGCGCCTGTAGTCCCAGCTACTCAGGAGGCTGAGGCAGGAGAATCACTTGAACCCGGAAGGCGTAGGTTACAGCGAGCCGAGATCGAGCCACTGCACTCTAGCCTGGGTGACACAGCGACACTCTACCTCAAAAAAAAAAAAAAAAAGTTCCTTTTAGATCATGGGCACAGAGGATAGGAGGATGGCTACCAGAGGCTGGGAAGGGTAGTGGGGAGCTGGAGGGGAGGTGGGGATGGCTAACGGATACAATAAAATAGAAAGAATGAATAACACTTACTATTTGATCACATAACAGGGTGACTACAGTCAATAATAATTTAATTACACATTTTGAAATAAAGAGTGTAATCAGATGGTTTGTAACCCAAAGGATAAAAGCTTGAGAGGATGAAGGCCCCATTCCCCATGATGTGCTCATTTCACATTGCATGCCTCATGCAATGTATCCCATAAATTATCTCAAGTACCCCATAAATATGTACACCTACTATGTACCCACAACAATTTTTTTAATTAAAAAATCACTTTTAAAAAAAGTATTGGCCAGGCGCAGTGGCTCACGCCTGTAATCCCAGCGCTTTGGGAGGCCAAGGCGGGCAGATCATGAGGTCAGGAGATCGAGACCATCCTGGCTAACACAGTGAAACCCTGTCTCTACTGAAAAAATACAAAAATTAGCCAGGCGTGGTGGTGGGCACCTGTAGTCCCAGCTACTTGGGAGGCTGAGGCAGGAGAATCACTTGAACCCAGAAGGCAGAGCTTGCAGTGAGCCGAGATCATGCCACTGCAGTCCAGCCTGGGTGACAGAAGCAAGACTCTCAGAAAAAAAAAAAAAATTATCTGTTTAGAATATCCTTATACCTATATCTTTATACATGTAAATGACCATTGCAGAATAATTAACTCAAATTAGTAGCTTGAAATCATATTTTGGGATGTGTTTCAGTTTTTAATAAGCCTACATGTCAGTATGCACAACTTACTCAAATACGGCCCAACACCCCATCCTGTAAGGCAAATGAAGAATGTACAAAACGTAAGTTATTGTAGATGATAAAAACTTAATTAGCCATTTGCCTCAGAACGATTATATCTTTTTAAAAATGTCTGCCTCCTTTGTTTGCCATAAATATTCATTTAAATACATAAAATATACGAAGCAGCATTTTGTCTGCATCCGATCAAGCAAATTCATTGAGGCGTAAGGGCTGTATAAGCAGTGGGGCGGAAGACCATGCTATTACATGGATAAATGCTCCAGAGTTACTGAAGCAAGACAGAAACAATTGCAGGAACATGGGGCTCAGAATACGCTGAGGCAACCATGTTTGTGCGCAGGGGGAAAGGAAGGCGATTGCTCAGAAATAGGAAAACCAGGGATCCCGTGATATTCCATAAAATTAGGTTCCAGTATTTAGCTTGATTCAGATAAATCATTCCTGTTATGCCATCTGCCTATCAGATATTTTACATTCATCAGGAAGCCATGGCCATTTAACAGATGTATATAATGGAACGCTTTATGGGATGATTTTCTTTTAATCACCCAAAGGTCTCATAGGGTGGTTGGCCTGGTTCCCTAATAAAATTTAAATAGCTTTTGCCTCAGGTCAAAGTGAAGTCATCTGTCCTAAGAGGAGCTCATCTGTGACATGCATAATAGTTGCCCAGTCTCAAGAGGCCATTTGAGATTACTGCTTCTGTCGGGAAAATAAATAATCACAACACACACACACACACACACACACACACACACCACAGGCATTGTAAGCAGCAGTTTACTAACCAAAGCAAATTGCGGCCTGTAGTCGTGTTTTTGCCCTACTAAAGTCCCAGAGAGCAGCACAACCTCCTTGTACATCCACCTGGCTTGGCACACCTCCTGATTCTTCTGTCTCCCACTACAGAGGCAGCCCTGCGGAAGAGCCCCAGCCAGATTCCAGCAGCTCAGGGACTCTGCAGGCTCCATTCTTAGCTCTCAAGCCCTCAGGCTATGGCCTTGTATCTCCAGTGTGGTTCTGTGGTTTCCCTCTCATTTCCTACCACTCTGCAGCTTCATCCATCCTTCTGTTGTATTTTCTGTTTGACTTTTAGTGGTGGCTTCAACCTTAAATTCTGACTTGGGAATCACCCCTCAGGTCCATTCTCCAATGCTGAGCCCAGACCCCAGGTTCCAAGGCCCTTATCTGGAAGGAAATTGGGCCTACCAGGTGATGAGCATCTAACTGGTTAATCACATAATAGAAGTGTGTATACACACATACACACAAGTTAATACATGTTTCCAACTATTTATGGTTGAGTCTGCCCAGTTACTTTTACAAGTAAAGCTCAAAAGATTTCCCCTGGACTTGCCTCCTCTGCCTCCACATCTTGGATCCATTTTCTCATCTGGAATATCTTTCTATCCTTGTGGCATTAAAGTTTAATGGCTAAGACTGCTCTAGTACATTTGAGTTCAAGTCCAGCACGAAAAAGTCTCTATGTCTGTTCCTAAACTCCAAGGAACATATTTGATTGTATTTTACTGACTTTAAATCTATCTCATGACATAATCTAAACCAATTGTTATGGGCAGAAAATTTTTAAACAATGATACCTCCAAATTTCACCTGAAGCACATATATTTTAAGGATTGGAGAGAATCTCCAAGAAAACTCTAGATATGTTGCTGGAAGAAGAGAGAATAACTGATCAATTGCTTTATATTTTTGTGCCAATTATTTAGATTAAGAAGTAGTTCAATCCAACAGTTCCTAAACCCTCACAAAATCAGATAGTGAGAAGCCTTAGCAATCATCTAGCTCCTAGCTATTCAAAATGTTCCTCATGGACCAGCCACAATATCATCACCAGGAAGCTTGTTAGAACTGCAGCATCTCAGAAACCCTGGACCTACTGAATCAGAATCTGCATTTTACCAAGGTATCCAATTCATATAGTAAAGTTGAAAGTTAATGATACAGACTTAAATCTCAACATACAGCTCTGGAAACTGGGGTGAAGCTAATGAACAGTCTTGCTCAAAGCCATACAACTATTAAGTGGGTAGAACTGGCACCAGAAATGGAATCCAGGTCTCTTGTCCTTTAGAGATGGTTTCACTTCAAGTTGACATTACTTTGCATGGTGAGCTTTCTTTCTTTCAATTATAATGTTTTTAATTATGTTTTAGTTATCAAGACATGCAAATCAGGGTATAAATCATTATGCATTTAGCATAGTGGTTCAGAAATACAATCAAAGAGGCCTGAATTTGAACCTCAGCTCTAGTATTTGCTACCTCACAAATTTGGGAATGTTATTCAACCTCTGAAAATACAGTTCCCTTATGAACCTGCCTCAAAGATTATTCTAAGATTTGAAAGAGACAAGGCATCTATGTATATTATATATGTTTGAAACTTCATTAGCATCAGAGCACATAGAGCTCAAAAACATTATTGTTATTATTTTTCATAGGATAACATTTTTCATCATTTCATTTTTCTTCATCCATATCTTTTTAGGGATCAGCAATACAAAATAGATAAAACTGATTACCTCCCATCAAGGAGAATATACCCTATCAGAAGAGATAGAGGAGCTACAAATTGAGCTGTGACAAACCCAAAGCCATCAGCATGAACACAGCACCTCCAAAGCACAGAGAGGAAGCAATTAATTTTGTCTAGAAAAGGAGAATAAGACTTCACAGAAAAAATTACAAGAGCCTGCCCCTTGATGTGAGCCTGGGAGTTCTTCGAGGTATTCCATTTAATTTAGTTTTTGAGGAATTAACAAGCCATTTGGTGTTAACAGTTGGGAGCATTAAAAAGTTAATAAGATTGTCTCTCCATCAGGATCAGAGTCCTAAACTGCAGAGATGACAGTGATTTATAATGGAGGATGAGATGTCTGCTGAATATCTCCCCCCTCCCTTACAGTGAAGTGGGGACCTGTCATTGGTTGTCAGGGATGAGCTGGGGACAGAAGTGATACGTATGGGGTCCAGAAGAGAAGGTCCAAGAACCCTTAGTCCACGTGGTGCACTTACAAGATGGTAGCATTTCAGCGACTGTGAAGCAGAGTCACCCATGGCCGAAGTCAGACAGGCTGTACAAATGAGAAATACAGTCTGGTGGTGTTAAGTCATCAGATTTGGGGCTCACCTGTTGCCATAGCATGATGCAGACAATCCTGACTTAACATCTGATGTTAGTGTTCATGGAAAGTGACTCTTCATTTTACAGTGGATGGAAGGATGGCCTAGAAGAAGGGGCGGGGAAAGAGACTGGCCTCAGATGAGGTGGAGGACCCGGGTTATTGCTAAACCTATCTAAATTTTTTACTAGGCAGCAATTTATAATAATATTTTATCTACTCACACGACAATATTTTTAGAATGTAATCTTGAAATCCTCATAAGGACATGCACTCTGGTGCGGCCCATGAAACCTCAGCCTGTCCTTGGGTCATAATGCATTTCAGTATTACAAAAACAGTTATGAATTGCCTTAAGCCAAACAGACCCATCTGTGTATCTTTGCATGCTACTTCAGAGCCACCCAACCATCTAAAACCAAACTTCTGAGGAATAAATAGGCAACAAGGTTGAGTCCCAGAGTGTGTCATTTTTAACCTCCAGCATATTTTTGCAGCTGAGTGGTAAACTCCTCCCAAACATTTCTAATGGGAGGTTGACAGACTTCTAACAAAAGCAGTTCCAATGTGCCACTATAATAACCTACTTCTTTTGATTGCATTTATTTTTAATGACTATTTTCCCTGTATGCCAATCCAACCTATGCTGCCAACCCAGAGAGAGGGGGAGGGGAGGAAGCCGAGGACCCAGTACGTTGTCTTGGGCTGCACTGCCACCTAGAGGTAGTAGGATAACCAACCTACTGCTGCCAGGCCAGCGGCAACTGTGAAGTTAACAGGGCACCTTTCTTCCACTGCATGGGGCTGGGTAAAAGAACCTACATTGTTCCCTCAGTTTCACTTAAACAAAGCTGATCATGAAATCAAAAAGCATGACCATGGGTATGTTCGTGAAAATTATTATTGGCCTGAAAGTGGGAGGTCCTTTAAGGAATGGTTCCAAGGGACAGTTGGAAAACGGTTTTCTCTGCAGTTCTTTTTATTACAGAGGTTAGATTTGATTTGCAGCTTGAACTGAATTGGCAGAAAATCATTTAGAAATGGAATGTTACAAAAGTCTGAATAGGTCCATATGGTCAGAACTGCAATTCGATTGCAAAAATGGAATTTATTTGAAAGTTACTAGGGATCAACTCAGAGCACAAGCAGCATTGCGGGGACAGAAAAATGGACAAAGCCAAGGACAACTTGTTGCATACTTAAGTTCTGGAAATGACAGAATTGGACAGATATATTCTTGATAACTGTCACTATCTTGAGGGCAAATTCAAAAGCCTTCTTGTCGATAAGGTCTTTATTTGGCTTTCTCCTCAGGCAATGTCAGTTTGTGCACAAATACAAACCATTTTAAATAAACATGAGAAATTTGTATTTGATGAAGAAGTTATTTCAACAGTATTAATACAAACACAAGTTCAGGGAAAAGATAACTTCGGTAGGCTTTTGCAAAGATAATGATTTAGTCAACATTATTAATGATACTTGCGATAAGAAACAGGTAAAAAATGGAAACAAATCATTCCTGACCTCAGGGATTTTCAACTGCAACCTGTTCATGACATTTTAAGCCAGTAATAAAGGCTCCTCCTTGAACTTAAGGAGCATATGTACATCAGTAACGCATTCCAGGGACTACAGACCATGTGGCTGCCTTTGTTTGTATAAATTCTGTGAGAGCAAAAAATGATGTGGAAAGGACAACAAAGCAAATCCACAGAAAAGGAAAAAAAGTATTTTGCAGTGCAAAAATTTCAGAGCACAAAATTCAGAACTAGGCAAATTAACAATCCCATTCCTTGGAAGACATGGTCATTTTCAGAAGGGCAAAACTTGCCACAGTTAACTGTTCGTATTTTTGAGGACTCACTAGGGTTCTGGCGCTGGCTCAGTTATTTACTCATTTTGTCCTGAAACAAGCACATGTGATGAGTCCTATTGTATTTCCATCTTACAGATGAGGATTGGGAGGCACAGAGGCTAAGCAAACTTGGAGGTAAAGCCTGGATCCAGACCCAGGTAGGTAGTGTGTCTCCAGAGTATTTATTTGAGTCTTCAGTCTCCTAAGTTGCTAGGACTACAGATGAATGTCACCACGCCTGGCTGTTTTGTTTTGTTTTGTTTTGTTTGAGATGAGTTCTCACTATATTGCTCAGGCTGGTCTCCAACTCCTGGCCTCAAGAAATTCTCCCACCATGGCCTCTCAAAATGCTGATATTACAAGTGTGCGCCACCAAGCCCAGCCTCAAGTCTGTACTCTGAAATACTCAATTTAACACTGTCTCCTTAAAAGATATTTTCTATAGGACAAGTCAAGAGACTGTAATGCTTTTTTCTGTGCAGTTGTTCAAGATGGTGTCTCTGAAAGGTGATTTTATGAAGGTCATTGCTTGTATCTGCTGCCATTCTAAAGACTTTCTTTACTTCTTGGATTCCAGTTCAGGTCAGATCAACTAGCTAGTAACAAAGGCCATAAACCCTTATCAGTGTTCTTAGACCCAATGCTTGTTTCTCCTGGATCCTTCTCTGCTTGGACCTGAACTAAGCCATTTTTCAGTCAACCCATGAGGATTTTCCTTTTTCCAGCCAGCATTCCTGTATACTTCCCCCCTCCTAGGCTTGGGCAAAGGGGACTTTTCTGAGGTCAATTAGTGTATCAGGTCTGAGGTAGGTGTTCGATAAATATTTGAATAGAATCAATGGAGGCGTTTCCGAAGCTTAATCAAGCCAGAGGCATTTTTCAATATTGACAGGGTCCCTGGCAGCACTTCTAACCTCATCCTAGGTCCCAGGTGGTTGAAGACAGAAAGTGGTCAGTTGGCTACAGGCATTCATTGTTCCTCCCAAGGTCCCCTCTGAGAGAACTGAAACCCTGAAAAGACTCAATAATAAGATTTAAAAAAAAAAAATCAGCCAAGGGAAATAAGGCTCATCTGCAAATGTCATTAAACTGAATGCCTCTTTGTTGTATCTTGTAGATCCTTCTAGTTAGTGAGGGTGAAAGGGAGGTCCCTATCAATCCTCAAAGCTGCCACTGTTCATACAACATATTCAGTTGGCAATAGCTTTAATTATTGTCTCATGCTATCAGGATATAATAAAATCTAAATTATCCATTGGGTTAGAGAAAAGGAAAATGGAGGAATATGAAATCTGGAGGTATACTCCTAATACTAATCCCATTGGATGGTAGCTTTTGTTCCTCTCATTCAGAAGTATTGGCTGAATGACTGAAAAAAGAACTAACAGATCAACCAATAAGGAAACAAGTAAATGAAGAAACCAAGATGTCCCCAGCCAATCAAAGGTAAAATGTTGCCATAGGCAGCCCTGATTATAGCTCTATGCAATGGACAACCAAGCAGTCCATTTTCTCCTTGTACATAGAGAGTGTCTGGAGCCAGGATGTATAAGCTAACTAGTGACCTAGCTGGCCTGATCAGGAGTGGGCGGCTCCAGCAAGCCTAACTCCACAGAGCCAGAGAGCATTCATAGCCTCGCATCCAGGAGAGTGTGCCAGCGATGGAAGCCAGAGGTGTGCGTCTGCAGTGAGTCATCAGGATAAAGGAGGTTGGTGGTAGGTATTGGAAATCAAGAGAAAGAGCCAAGGTGAAGATCCAAGAGGTTAGAGAGCCACAGAAGGCGAGCCAAGCAGATTAGAGTAGGTGGGCAGGAGGGCAGCTTGTGCCAGCATCGGAGACCACAAGTATTTTGCTTGACTGGGCTTTCTTTTGGTTTTGTATTTCTTTTTTAAATGGGTAATACATGTACATGGAGCCAATCTCAGAAGGTTCCAAAACGGATACCAAGCAGTAATCTCATTCTCACTCTTGTCTCCCAATTCGCCAATTCTCCTCTCCTGAATTTCTTCTGTATCCTTCCTTAGATAGCCTATGCATAAGTAAGCATATGTGTATTCACATCCTTTATACCACAAACCACATCATGGTATACATATCAGTCTGTAGCTTTCTTTTTCACTTGACAATACATCTTAGACATGGTTCCAGAGCAGTATATATAGAGCTGGTTCATTCTTCCTGAAGGCCTCATAGTACTCCATTGCATTTAACTCATTTTTAAATGAATATTTAGGTTGTGTTCCAATATTGCTGTAATGACAAGGCATTTTGGATATGTGTAGACATATCTGTGAAAGTGAAGCTTCTGCGTTACAGAACATATGCACCTTAAATTGTGATAGATATTGCCAAATCACCCCCCAAATGGGTGATATCAGTTAATCTTCCAAACTATGCATGTGCATAGAAATACTTCCCAACGCAATTTACTATCAAACTTTTTGCAATTGCCAAGTTAATCATTAGGAAAAGAAATATATCATGATGGTTTTAATATGCACTTTTCTTATAATGTATGATATTGAGAAACTTCTTAATGATAAAAATTGACAGAGATGAAAATGTATTAGGACCCCTTTGAGAGGCCTCTAATTGAAGGGGCTAATATTCTGGGAACCAAGAGACCTGGGTTTGACGTTTGAGATACTGTCTCGTTGATGAAGCACCTACAATGTGCAGATATATTTGCTCCTCAGGTAGAATTTTGCTGTTCCACAATGCTGTTATTTATCAGAAACAAACCTGATTAAATGATTTTTCTAAAGCTACCTTTCTGATAAGGGGAAGAGCTAGATCCATGTCCCAGTCAATTGGACTGCACATCCTGTGCTTTTTCCAAGTCCTGGTTTTACTAACTGCTACCTCGGAACCAAAAGACCAGTGGATCTGAGATCAGAAAACCTGAGTGTGTACATCAGTCTGCTACTCACAAGCCATGTGACTTTCAGTAAATAACTTAACCTCTTTGGTGGGGTCTCAGTTTTATCAACTGATTTATCAAAAAAAACTGTAGTTGTTACCTGAAAGTCCTTTCAGGTCTCAGACTTTTAAGACTTTGTAATATGGCAAAAATTCTGATGTCTTATTGATAAAAGAAAAGCAAGTGTCCTGGGTTATCCAAATGCATCATCACCTCATCTCCTAGAAATTGAGAGCTGATATATGTAAACACCTCATTTAGAAAATGACCACCACCTTCAGCTCCTTCCTAGACGCCACCTGCATTGTGAAGGAAGCGCTTTTCTGCTTTTGTTCATCTCTTTGGAACTATTCTTCTATCACTCCTTTTTCTTTTCTCTTTTTTTTTTTTTCCCCTTTTTCCCATTACCCATGTACAGAGTCACCTTAGGCTAAGGAAACACAACTGAAGAGAAATTAATGTTTTTCTATAGTATGGTTCATCTGAGTGTTGTTTCTTTGTTTTTAACATTTTGAAGCGGTCTGCAGCCTCCTCTCCAGCGTAAGGACAGGCTGGTGAGAGGAAACAGAGACACAGCTTCCCAATGGCCCAAGGCTCCCAGGTGAGCAAATCCCTTTAGAGAATACAGTTGTCATGCTCTTTATCTGTAAGATTCTTTACGAAGAAAAAACAAATCTCTGCAAATTAGTTGCTCACATTTGTATCACTCCTTGACCTAACTCGCACATACTTCACTTCATTTGGTGTTCGTTTAGTGTTCTGTGCAGAGAGTGGGGAAAACAGCCTGGCAAATAACTAGAAAGAACATCCACTCTGATCATGGGCCAGGTGTCAAACAATGTGCAAAACACCTCACTTTCTTTACTTTTTAATCTAAATAGTCTTTAATATAGATAAGATAGATGTGGAAACTAAAACTCAAGATATGTTTGTAAGTTGCCCAAGGTCACAGAATTAGGAAGTGGCAGAAGTGGAATTCAAGGCCAGGTCCGTCAGATTCCTAAGCCCATCTGTATACAATACTGGGTACAATGACCTCTGTTCCAACTCAGCGATTCCTAGGTCTTAGAAGTCATCTAGACATGAATTCTCAAGGGGGCTGATATTATCCCCAAGAGGGGAAAATTGTTTTTCTTGGAGGGGA
The DNA here is from genome assembly GCF_002776525.5 of Piliocolobus tephrosceles. NCBI lineage: Eukaryota > Metazoa > Chordata > Mammalia > Primates > Cercopithecidae > Piliocolobus > Piliocolobus tephrosceles. The sequence continues at coordinate 96,810,459 of NC_045447.1, forward strand.
GGGTGAAAGGGACCTTACTTTTTAAATATATAAAACACAGCTATGTGCACAGTTCATAAACATATATGTAATGTTATCTGTGGCATTAACATTTCCTGGGCAGAGAACAATTAGGAAAATATGTCTAAAAAGAATTTTTTGTGGGAAATTAAAACTTGAGAAACACTGATCTAGACATACCCCTAATGCAGCTCTTGGGTGCCTCGTGCTGTGTCGTGCTGCCTCCTCTTTGTCTACTCATTTCTTTCCATCAGACACATAAGGTTTATATGTCTTCTGAAAAGGATTGCTAAATTTGACATTATCAATCAGTGGGCAGCTACTTTTAAAATTGTAGCCATCCCTAGTTATTTTATAAAGGAGAGGTTGGAAAGCATTCAGGTTGGGCTCTATCAAGGTGTGAGCCCAACTCCAAGTGTCCACTAGGCTGAAGCAGACTGGCCACCACCATCTGACTGGGTTCCAACCATCTCCTCAACCTGCTCTTGCTGCTCCTTGCTCTTCCACTCTCCCCAGACTTCTGCTCTCCTTTCTCCATCTTCTTCTTTTTCATCTCCCCTAAAGTTCATAATGGAAATGGCCTGACCTTGACTTTAGAGGATGAGACCCACCTGGGTATGTTCACTGGCACAAAAGTTGAGGCCACTGTGGTTCCCCACCTCTCTTCACCAGCTGAGCTGTCCTGTGTAAAATAAGATCTGGGGAAATGACTACACCTTAATTCAACCCAACCTGAATATGTAAAGTACATGAAAGAAGTGGGAAGGGTTGATGCTGAAGAAATGGCATATGATCCAGGTCTCCAAGGAGCTGATGCTCTCTGCACCCCGTTTTCCCCTAAACATATGTTCAGACAGAACTTTCCTACCTTTTTCTATTTGATTTCTCCAGTCTTCTTCATCTTGGTTAAGGACCCCGAAACAACTCAAAACAGAAATCCTAAATATTTTCAAAATTCCTTAAGTAATTTAAAAAATTGGCCTTCTCAATTTCTACCTACTGTACTCTAAAGATTATTAACATTTCCTCTCCTTGCAGGTTTTCCTGCAGTTTCCTCATTGACAGTGTAACAGGTGTATATAGCCATAGAGGTCACCTGCCCTCGACTGCTGTTCTGAAAGTGGAGACACCTGTGGGTAAAGTGGACCTATCACAAAGTCTCTTAACGTTACTGCTAGACTGTGAGATCCTAGAGGGCACCAGCTGTGTTTTGTTCATCTGTTTGGTCCTCTCCTCCTGACTACACACACACACACACACACACACACCTCAAAGCACCTGGCTGTAGCAGGAATTCTGGAAATGTCTAGTGACTGCAGTGACTGCAGTAGTTTCCTAGGGAAACGATAACAAATTATCATGAACTGGGTGGCTTGAAGCAACAGAAATTGATCCTCTCCCAGTTCTGTAAATCAGAAGTCTAAAATCAACGTGTTGACAGGGCCAGGCACCCCTGAAGACTCCAGGGAGAATCCGTTTGATCCCTTTCTGTTGGCTGTTGGTGTTACCGGCAGCCCTTGGCATTCCTTGTCTTGAAGACACATCACTCCAGTCTGCCACATGGTGTCCTCCCTGTGTGTGCCTCTACATGTTTTCCCCTCTTCATGTATGGACACCAGTCACATAGTGTTAGGGCCCACCCTAGTCAAACATGACCTCCTTGTATTTTGAGTACATCTTCAAAAACCTTGCTTCCAAATTAGGCCATATTCACTGCTAATGGAATTTAGGTTTTGATATATATTTTAGGAGATATAATTCAATTTACAACAATGCTTTCATTAAAAAATGAGTAAATAAGTAAATACTTCACAGAATAAAGGAGGAAAACAGGGAAGGAGGGAAGGAAGGAGGGAAGAAAGGAGGGAAGAAGGGAGGGAGGGAAGAAAGGAGGGAAGAAAGGAGGGAAGAAGGGAGGGAGGGAGGGAAGGAAGGAAGGCGATTTTTCATAATATTTGAAGTATTCTATCAAGAGAAAAATAGCCATCTCAGCTAGGCTTCCTGAGTTTGTGTTCTGATGAGTCATTATGTGCTTTGTATTCCTTTGTAAAACTGTCTCACATGAACAAGTCTTTTCCCCTAAGTCTAGTGATTAATTTCCTATCTTTATGCCTATTAGGGTTCTTTTTAAAAAGAAAATAACCTGATAGTCACTGCTGTGCATTAAATACCATTAGTAGCTTAGGTTAGGATCTTGTTTACTTGTTTGTTCATGGGGGAAATAACTTTATTTCTATGCTTAAGAGACTCACTAGTAACCAAGTCATGTGCATCTAGTTCCTCTTCCTTTCTCTGACTTGAAGCTTAGCCCTATGTCCCTCTGTACCCACCAAAAAGAAAGAAAAAATACAAACAAGGAAGGAAGGAAAGAAGGAAGGATGGAAGAATGGAAGGAAGGAAAAAGAGAAAAAACAAAACAAAAAAGGAAAGACAGAGTGGAGGAAAGCAACCCCACACTGTTGGGTTTTGTTGCTTCAAAGCAAGAGGAAGTGTGGCGTCTTGAACTATCAGTCTGAAGACAGGAGGCCTGGGTCCTGGGTCCAGTTCTGAAACCACAATGACAACCACATGCTACCCCTGATTACCAGCTACTTCATCAATTAAAACGAGTGTGTGGATAATCTCCGAACTCATTCTCAGCACTAGTGCTTGATAACTATCCTGAGAGTCTGCTCATGGACTGAATCTATGGAGATGAGAAAGTTTCTCCCCGACTCTGCTCCCACCACTGCCCACTGAATTGGTAGATCAAGAATTAGTTCTTAGAACTGCAGAGCTTCCAATAGCCAAGACTAATGGGAAAAAAAGACCCTATAGAAACTATAGTCTTACTAAATCAAGAACTGCAAAAGTCCTGACCCACCCCAAGGAAAAGACCATTGAGATGGTCGCCTTGAATTTGAAACAGAACATTAGCCACCTCACATTGCCATCCCCTCCTTCCAAGCACTTCAACTCGATGATTCAGACAGTAGAAAGGGAAGATGTTTCCTGGGTTTTTTTTTTTTTTTTTTTTTTTTTTTTTTAAACACACATTATAATCATTAAGTCATGAGATATATTCTTCTCTAAGAGTATTAAGACTTAAAAGTCTGGGTGATCTATTTTTTGTTTAACTTTTATTTTTATTTATTTATTTTTTAAATTTAATTTTATTTTAAGTTCTGGGATACTGTGCAGGATATGCAAGTTTGTTACATAGGTAAATGTGTGCCATGGTGGTTTGCTGCAACTATCAACCCAACACCTAGGTATTAAGCACTGCGTGCATTAGCTCTTTATCTTAATGTTCTACCCTGAACTCCACCACCTCCTGACAGGACTGGTCGTGTGTTGTTCCCCTCCCTGTGTCCATATGTTCTCATTGCTCAGCTCCCACGTATGACGGAGAGCATGCAGTGTTTGATTTTCTGTTCTTGCTTGTGTTAGTTTGCTGAGGATGATGGCTTCCAGCGTCATCCACGGCCCTGCAAAGGACATGATCTCATCCTTTTTCATGGCTGGGTGATCTTTAAGACATGCATTGGCTAAGACAGGGTACTGTGGTGCAAAGATTCTACCAGACCTAGGTTTGAGTCCCAGCTCTGTCATGTTGGCCCTGAATTAACTTTGCTAAGCCACTTGACTTGGCTAAGCCTGTTTCCTTATCTGTTAAAACAGGAGTTATTGCAAGCATAACATGAGAAAACATGTCAAAAGCTTGCAGGATACAGTAAACACTTGGGAAATACTAGCTTTCCTGTCTACGATAAGAAATAGATATCTTATCTGTGCCTTCCAGAATATGAGCTAAGCACAAGTCTGATTGATACTCTATGGGTGGATTTCTAGCATCCTTTATGATAGACCGTCAGCACACGGTCAGTTGTATATGCCTCCATGTATGTTAGCAATTCCCCTGTGTGCATGATCAGTACTCCCACTGACATTTCACTGAGTCTAAAATCTCAGGAGTTATAAACTTCTCAAAAGGCCATATATGTTTATAGCCATTTGAACAGCTTCTAAAACATTAAGAAGTATGGAGCAGACAAACCAGTGGCTGGTGGGGAAATCCTGTGGGAACCCACATTCTCCTGTTGCTAAACAGCTGGAATTTACTACTGCTTCCATTTTCTCCAGTTGACAAGAAGATAGCCTTTTCTATGATCTTGTGAACTAACCAATATGTTCTTCAAGAATAAGAAGTATACCTTCTTTTTCAAATTTTCTCTCCAGCAGTTCAAAGACTTCTCTTCCTAATCAGTGCTGTGTAAGTGTTTAGTTGGCCAGGTCAAGTTGTGGTCATTTACAGAAATTTAATGTTTGAAATGACAAGTTGCTCACTTACTGCTCTCAAAGGATACTTAGGAATTTTAAAAAATCACCAACACACCTCATTAGAAGGTTAAAAAGAAAAATATTAAAGAATAAAACTTTCTTCCTTTAAAAAATTGATGTCACCTAGTAACATGAAAATTGTGACAATAAAAAGATAATCATATATAATTATTGCAGATATTGCAAAAACCAGAATCATGGATCCACAAAGTACCAATCCACAGAAACTCTGAATATGTTACCTTACTGTCAAAAGGAATGTTGCAGATGTAATTTAGGATCTTGAGATGGAAAGACTCTCTTGGATTATTCAGGTAATCTCAATCCAGTCACAAGCGTCCTTGTAAGGGAAAGGAGGAGGCAGGAGTGTCAGCATCTGAGGAGATGTGAGGACAAAAGCTGAAACTGGAATGACACCATGGCTGGAAGGGACCATAAGCCAAGGATTTCAGGTGGCCTCTTAGCAGCTGGAAAAGACAAGGAAGGGATTCTTCCTTAGAGCCTCTAGAAGGAAGGCCATTCTACTGACACCTTGATTTTAGCTCATAAGACCCATTTTTGTATCGCTGGCCTTACGAACTTGCTTTGTTTTAAGTCATAAAGTTTGTGAGGACTCATTAGAGAACAATAGGAAAGTAATACAGATCAAGTAGAAAAACAAGACCTATATAACAGACTAATTTTTTGGCTTTTTGATTGATTCATGGATGAATTGTATATATAAATACACACTACACACACACACACACACACACACACACAATATATATATATATATTTTGGAGCCGGAGTCTCACTCTGTTGCCCAGGCTGGAGTGTCGTGGTATGATCTGGGCTCACTGCAACCTCCACCTCCCTGGTTCAAGAGATTCTCCTGCCTCAGCCTCCCGAGTAGCTGGAATTGCAGGTGTCCACCACCACGCCTGGCTAATTTTTGTATTTTTAGTAGAGACGAGGTTTCATCATGTTGGCCAGGCTGGTCTCAAACTCCTAACCTCAGGTGATCAGCCCACCTTGGCCTCCCAACATGCTGAGATTACAGGCATGAGCCACCACGCCCGGTCTATATTGTGTTTTATTTTTGAACCTTAGCAAAATGATCTCATCCAAAGGCCACTGGATAACTCACAGAATTGATAGGAAGCCTTGACAGAACCCCGTGCGGATTACAAACAATAAGCTTCGGAATCCCAGGGGGGATAGCTAACACCACGTCCCAGAGAGTCTAGAGTCCAGTCAGGATATTCCCCGGGCTGGCCTGCCACTACAGCACCGTGATGTGAGTGATTCAATACCTGCCCTTCAAGTTTGCACTGGTCCTTTAGAGCTGGGTGCTGGGCGCAGGCATGGTCTGTGCTAAGTCTAGGTTACGCACCTAAACCCCAGGTTCAGGAGACAGGGAGAGGCAGTGTTCTTTCCTTTCAGCTTCTCTAGTGATATGTAGAGTTCTGCTTCCCACTAATATTCACAGAGAGACTCCCCTTAAAGAAAAGGGTGTCCAGATGCCAGAAAAAAAAAAGAAGTGGCAAATGTCTACCACAGGGTCGGATCATCTGAGTCATTTAATTTCTTGATTATTAATCAATACGTTTAAAATTTGACGAAGACTCATTTGCCTGTAGTTATTAAAAACACAGGCAAGTGACATAAAAGTGTTTTCATAAAATGCAAATATATGTTAGAGAAAGTTTTCTTTTCTTTTTTGTTTTTGAGACAGAGTCTTGCTCTGTCACCCAGTCTGGAATGCAATGGCACAATCCCGACTCACTGCAAGGTTCAAGTGATTTTCCTGCCTCAACCTCCCAAGTAGCTGTGATTACAGGCATCCACCACCACACCTGGCTAATTTTTTGTATTTTTAGTAGAGACAGGGTTTCACCATGTTGGCCAGGCTGGTCTGGAACTCCTGACCTCAGGCCATCCACCCGCCTCTGCCTCCCAAAGTGCTAGGATTACAGGTGCTGAGAAAGTTTACAAATTGCTTTCCATAGAACATTAGTCTTCCTCTTCCCTCCCTCTCTTCCTTTCTTCTTTCCTACCTTCACTCTTTTCCTCATTTTTTCCTTTATTTCCTGAGAATAAGCTTAATTTTAGCTTCCTAAGAGTTTGTAAGAGACCCTCTGGGTGTATCAGTTGAAAATCGATGGGTTCGCTTTTGGAAACAGGGCTCACCAGAGATAGGCAACCTGGGAAGATGAGTGTGAGCTGAGCACTGGACATCCAGCAGCAACATAGGCAGGGAGAGTGTGCTGCTTTGTGATTCTTTAATTCCTTTCTTTTCTTTCCCTTCTTTTCCTCCTCCCTTCCCTTCTTTCTCCCTCCCTTCCCTCCTTCCCTCCTTTCCATCTTCCTTCCTTCCCTTCCAGGTTCTCTTTTCTCTTTCTTTCTCTCCATGGCCAAACACTTTCTCTTGGGACAGCTAAAACCAGAATGCAGTATCACGTAAAAAAGACTGCATTGACATACTTAAATTCCCAGGACCCTCGGTTCTTTACGGATGCCTAATGGCCGGTATCATTGCTTACCAAAGTCTTGAACTTGATGGAGCTTATGTTGAAAACTAAAGTTTATATTTTTAATTTTTATCTTTCAATTCTGTTTTTCCATGCACTTTTTTTTTTTTTGAGATGGAGTTTCACTCTTTGTTGCCCAGGCTGGAGAGCAGTGGCACGATCTCGGCTCACTGAACCTCTTCCTCCCGGGTTCAAGCGATTCTCCTGTCTCAGCCTCCCAAGGAGCTGGGGTTACAGGCACCTGCTACCACGCCTGGCTAATTTTTGTATTTTTAGTACAGACGGGGTTTCACCATATTGGCCAAGCTAGTCTCGAACTCCTGACCGCCTTGGTCTCCCAAAGTGCCAGGATTACAGGTGTGAGTCACTGTGCCTGGCCTCCACAAACTTTTTGAAGTCCTCTCATATAGCATAGGAGAGATCAGGTTTTTTGAGACTTTAAATATCTTGAAAATATCATTATTATTCACATTTTATTAATATTTTGGCTGGGTGTAGAATTACAAGTTGGAAACAATTTTCCTTCAGAAATTGGAAGGCATTGCTTCACTGTCTTCTTGCTTTCTGTGTTTCTGTTGAGATCTATACAACCATTCTAATTCCTGTTTTCTAATTTGTTTTCCTTTTTTACTGGAAACTTGGAGAGTATTTTTCTCCAGACATAGGGCTCTAATGACAGTATACTCTATTTCCGTCCATTCTCCTGTGTTCTAGGTAGGCTGTTTCAATGTAGCAACTCACACTCTTTAGTTCTGGATATTTTGTCTTGAATAATTTATGATTATGCTATCCTATTTTCTCCATTGTATCCTTCTGGAACAGTTGTTTCTGGACATCGGACATCCTTCCTCTCCTGTCCTCTCTTTGTGCTCTTCTTTCTGCAAGGTGCCCCCAAATTTATCTTCCAAAGTTTATTTAGTTGTTGTTGTTAGTAACTTCCATCATGTTTTTAATTTCTAAAAGCTTATTTTTGCTCTATGAATGTCCTTATTGATAACACCTTGTTCTTGTTTCATGGCTGCAATAGTTACATCTATCTCTCTGAATACATTGATAGATTTTTTTTCTCTCTGCATATGTTCTGTTTCCCTGTGCTGATATTTTTCTGTTTTGTTTGTTTTGGTCTGCATTTTCCATGTTAAGAGGCTTTCCACAAATATCCAGTGATCCTTGGATTGCTCAGGGGAGCTAATAACCTGATTTAAAGTTCTGAATGTGGGGAAGAACTTGTCAACTTTGAACTTTACTGCAGGGTGATCAGGGGAGCCATTTGTTGTAAACATACCTGATATATCTTTAGGGCTTTCCTCTTGTTAGGGCAGCACTTCGGAGAAAAGTCTCTCAATCTCTGGAGGATAAAGGATCAGTGTTCTGAAAGCTGAGTGGGGAGTATTAGCATTTAGCATTCGGCACTCAGAATAGATGATGTCATCAATTCCGCCAAATTTTGAACAGCACCAACACATTCGACTGCATCCAGTGGCATCCATAACTCTAGAAGCCCTCTGTTTTTCTCACTCAAGAAAACACATCACCAGACTTTACACAGGGTAATAATGGTGTAGCATGAGAGAATAATCTGTAAGGACAGAGTTGCTTCTCAAACTGCATTCACACTACTTTGCCTCACAGCACCATTTGAGGTACCTAATTCTATCACTTCCTGAGCCTTCTGAGAAATCCAGGATATATATCTGAATTGTTCACAACTCCCTCCCAGGACTGACCTAGGATTCAGCTTTCTTGGGTCTGTTAACTCAGAACTCAATTATCTCAATATTCAGTTATCGATCTGCTTTCCAGCTTCACAATTTTGATGGTTCTGTCTTCTGTTCTTGTGGATAGATTTAAAACTCCCTTTGACTCTATTATTAATGGGATTTTAGGGAGGAGAGAAATGATACGCTATGTCACCCTAGAAAGCATTCAATAAATCTGATTCTTTACCAAATGACTCTCAATCTTAGGTACAGTTTGCTAATCTGTGGATGTTTTGCTTTTACCTTTTACCAACAGCGAATGTTGCTCAACAGCAATTGTTGCTGCCTGATCATTCCTCTGGAAGCTTCGTCTCAGAGGGGTACCCAGCCATGTGAGGTGTCAGTCTGCCCCTACTGGGGGGTGCCTCCTGGTTAGGCTACTCGGGGGTCAGGGAGCCACTTGAGGAGGCAGTCTGTTCATTCTCAGATCTCAAACTCCATGCTGGGAGAACCACTACTCTCTTCAAAGCTGTCAGACAGGGACATTTAAATCTGCAGAGGTTTCTGCTGCCTTTTGTTTGGCTATGCCCTGTCCCTAGATGTGGAGTCTACAGAGGCAGGCAGGACTCTTTGAGTTGTGGTGGGCTCCACCCAGTTCGACCTTCCTGGCCACTTTGTTTGCCTACTCAAGCCTCAGCAATGGCAGGCGCCCCTCCCCCAGCCTTGCTGCCGCCTTGAAGTTAGATCTTAGACTGCTGTGCTAGCAATGAGGGAGGCCCCGTGGACATGGGACCCTCCCAGTCAGGCATGGGATATAATCTGGTGTGCCGTTTGCTAAGACCCTTGGAAAAGCGCAGTGTTAGGGTGGGAGTGATCCTGTTTTCCAGGTGCTGTGTGTCACAGTTTCCCTTGGCTAGGAAAGGGAATTCCCTTACCCCTTGCTCTTCCTGAGTGATTGCCTCACCCTGCTTCAGCTCTCACTGGGTAGGCTGCACCCACTGTCCAACATGCCCCAGTACCTCAGTTGGAAATGCAGAAATCATCCGTCTTCTGTGTCGCTCATGCTGGGAGCTGTAGCCTGGAGCTGTTCCTATTCGGCCATCTTGGAACCATCCTCGGAAATGTATTTCCATGCTGATATCTGAAAAGAAAAGTTGTTCTTTTTATTTTAAATCTTGCAAAATGATATGCTTTCCTGGGGATTCATTCCCATTATGTGGATTTGGGGATATATCTATGGGCAATCTTTCTTTCTCTTTCAACAAGCTATTAAGTTCAGTTTCCATTTAGTTAGAGAATTCCATTATCCCACTACCACTTTTGCTATCATTTAGATTCAAAATCCCAGTCAGGCTCCAATATTTTCCTCATCCCTTCCACTACCTGATCCTATCAGCCATTAGTAAACAGAGATCCTGCCCTAATCATTCCATTCACACTTTTCTATTCTAACTTTCAGACCCTTATTTCTCTCTCCTCAATTGTTTCCTCCCCTGTTAATCCACCCTTTACAATAACCTATCCTATATGATACCCCAACTTTGTGTCCATTGAAACACCAAGAACGTACGTGGAAGGTAGTCAATGAACTTATGTCAAAGAGAATCCTCTAAAATGTTCTATCCCCAGTGTGACTTGGCATACTCTTGGAGGTCTGTTATCCATTGGTGGCAGCATCCAGGGTCTTGAACAAGACCAATGCAGCCAATGGTGCTGCAAAATGATTTTTTTTGTTTTTTTAATTGAGGGCAATCACAGTGTCAGACATGATTCAAGACCTTTACATACATTAACTCATTTAGTTCTCAGAACAACTCCACAAGAAAGGTACTGTTATCATTCTTATTTTACAAATAAAGAAGCTGGGATACATAGAGGTTAAGTCCCTTGCTCATAGTTACTCTACTACATGTGAGGCTGGGTTCAAACCAGGCAGGCTGGCCTTAGAGCTCATAACCATGGACATTATACTGCCTCTTACTTATATTGTCCATCATCATCATGTATGTGTGTCTATGTGTGTGTGTTGGTGGTGGTAGGGGTGTTGGCAGACACTCTTTGCAAAGCCTACCTTATTTAACTAGTTAATTCTTTGACCATCCATTCAACAATTAGGACGATTAAAGTATCAAGCACTGCACACAACAGAAGGGAGGTGGTAGGAGACAAAGTGGCTAAGGGCAGGGGGCATCTGTCTATGTAATAAGTATAAGGGCAACAAGGATGTTGACAAATTTTAAAAAGGTACTACAGGAGTGAGGGCAGGTAGCCTCAGCCTACTGGGGTGCACGGGAATATGCGGGTAGAAAGAAAGGGGTGAGAATCAGAGAAAAGGTCTAACTCCTCAGAGGACATCAGGATGGCCAGAGCACTGACATTCTTCTACAAAAGCCTCACTATTCCTGGCTGTCCTGCCCCAGGCTGGTCTACCTGCTGCCCCGTTGGCCAGGATGACTTGTCTGTGCCACAGCACTGAACACCAGGCGTGCATTCTTCTCTCTCAAAACTCGGCTCACCATGGCCAGAAAAGGCAAGTGTTTTAGAGGTATGGTTTCAGGCAGACACATCCTAGAATTAAAATTACTTCAGGGATATCTGCAGTAAAGTTGAAGGAAACAGTCAAAAGGCCAAAGGAAGCAAGTTTTATTGAATTTACAATGTAGAAAATATTTGTAGTTCCTTAGACATTTGCATTGCTATAAAAATTACACTTTATTTTTATAATTATTAATGGTTTGAAGAGAAATAAACAGTATAAACGAAATATGGCCCACACAATGAAAATGTAAACCATATAAATCAAAATCATAAAATAATTATTCAATACTCAGAGGTCTACTTAATATATACATATGAAATTTCTTACACACACATACAATAAAAGCCCACAAAAACCATCACTCTGAAGCCGATCACTGTACAAATATGAAAATAAATCTTTATCTTTAACCTCAATTTTATCTTCAGCAGGAGGGCTGTGCAACTTGGGTTTATGCAAATCACATGAAGTATTAAATAATCAAATGTCACATATGTCATATAAAGCAGCAAGCGAAAAAAATAAATTATGAAAATGCATGGGCTAAAAGTTAACAGTGAAAAACATCTCCTTATCCAACATTATTTTCCATAATAAAATTAAAATATTTTACAATGTATCATGATACATTTCATAAAGGACTATAGTATAACTGTGATTTTAAAAGCTCTTAAAGAAAAACAGGGACAAGGTGAATAACTTCAACAGTAATATGCAAATGTACTAAGTCTAAGATAAAAACATTAAATATTTTTGTTCTTACTGAAAATGTGCTTTAAATTTGAGAACACCTTCATGAAATCAAAACGCCGGTAAAAATCAGGATCTCCCAGCACTGCAGCATACATTAAGAAGCTTCTCTTTAAACATGATTGCTAACCAGAGCTCTAAGTCTCTAATTTGGATTATGTTACCAAAATATTTATCAGGGCTCAAATAGTTAAAGACGATTGGTTGACGATCAAAGGCACTGGTATAATCTCATCAACGTGGGGTACGCTGATGGGACAATCCAGAGATAAAGACTATGAAAATACTTCTGTATTACAGGTATACTCTTTTACAGATTGTAAAACAAATAAAAAGAGACACTTTGGAGAGAATAAATAAAGGCAACACAGTAACATATAAACTAACACAGTTTTGTGCAACTGCACCAAAACCTAAACATGTGTCCCATATATCAGCATCTATGTCAGATCCAATCTCATCAATCTCATCAAAAGATGCCACTAAGACAAACAGCCATGGCAAAACTTTTGCTTCGTCGTGCCACATAAATAATACCCCCCTTATTTTGGAAAATTTCCCATACGCAAGACATTCTTTATGATTAGAAATGTAATCTTTTCTTTTTCTGGAACCAGGAAACAGGAATTCATGGCAGAGTTGCTGAGGATAGATCCAACTTTCCAGCAAAAATATCAGATACCTTCAATAGGGAGAAGGTATGTTTATAAAAGTTAAATGATGTTGTAGCTATTTATAATCTTTGCCTGTAACATATCTGGTCAATTCCCGTTTTTTAAAAAACCGACGCTTGCGGAATATAAGGTTCTATCACAAACATCGTGAACAGAAAAAATATTGCTACATGGAATTGTTTTGATTCATCAAAAATAAATGTTTTTAGCTTATATAATACAATAAATAACAGCTATTTTTTTAAGTTCCTTCAGGAAGCGACTTGGGGCCTGGACCTAGATGAAGCAAGGTAAATTAGAATTCGGTGTTGTAGCCCCACCCTAGGCTCAGGTGTTGACTCCTTTGGCTCTTAGAGACATCTCAGTGGGGAGGTCCGGGAAGCAATGCAGATTCTGGAAGGAGAGTAGGCCCAACCAGGTCATTGGTGATGATGAGGGACTAGTCACATTAAACAAAGGACCCTGACTCACCTTTCCTAATGGCAATTCCTCTTTTATAGACATTATTTCAAAACCATACATAGTATTTCTTTCATTGATTATTACTTAAGGAAGTTAATGTTAGCAACTAGGGAGTTAGGGGACTTGGATTACATTACAGGTTATGCTTCTAAACCATGGGAAGGTTTGAAATCAGCAGGGATATTTTCATTTTGCAAAATGTTAAATCACTCTAAGTACTAGTATTTTTTTTAGTGAGATAATTCACAACCATAAAATTCACCCTTTCAAAGTATACAATTCAGTGGTTCCTAGTATATTCAAACAGTTATGCAACTATTACTCCTATTCGAATTCCAGAACATTCTCATCATCCCTCAAAGAAACCACATACCCTGTCCTCCCTTTCTCAGCCCCTGGCAACCACTCCCTTAAGTGAAGAGTAACAACTTTCCCGGGCATTGTGCTTTCAGCAGTATGTGGCTTTACATGTCTTCATTACAATTTTTAACACCAAATTTAAACAATGGGCTTTGTAACTATTCTGAGATTATGAAATATCCTCTTTTATATACAACTATTTTTGTCTCAAGCATGTTTCTTTATACATAAAAATTAGATGTTTGTTTCCATTTTTTTCTCAATTAAATTCTGTCCTTATTTCAGAAGTGAGAAAAATCAATACTCCAATATTTAAAAAGGAGGAATAACCACAGTTCTTATTATTAGCTGTGGGCCACCACACTCTCCTTCCTACTGCTTCCTACAGAATCTGAGGTGCCAAGGGCTGCAAGGCCTTTGAGGGCAACCTGCGCATTTTACAGATGAAGAAACAGATCCGACACGGGCTAGTGACATGTTCAAGATCACAAGGCCAGTTAACAGCAAACCTAGGATGAGAACCCCTTCTTACTAGAACTGTAATATCAAATATTTAAATGCTGACTTTGTGGGTAACCCAATTCAGCTACCACATGAATCTAATTATGTCAATTTCCTCTACAGCTTTGATCTGAGCATGTGAATTTTTTTTTTTTTTTTTTTTTTACCATTTTAGAAAACATTTACATGTTATCTTTTAAGACCTGTAAGGACATGACTAGTCTATTTAACCAGAGGGCCCAAATCACCCACTGAGACAAAACAAAGAAGAGCCAAAGTTCCAGAGGGACCTGAGAGCAGGGTTCAAGTTTCCTGCACTGTAACTCTCCATATGACAGTGTCAGTAGGATGTGCCTCTCTGTTAACAGCCAAATAAGTCACACAAATTCAATATTCTGGAAATGAAGACTTCACAGGTCAAGGGTGTTTGGATTTAGCCATTGCAACAATTCTTCATCTGTGGTGACTTTTTGGAATTGGTCCCGGTGATATTGGTAATGGATTTGCTGTCATCCTTGTCAGTTCTCTTTTTCACTTCTCTGAGAGAGAGAGAGAGAGAGAGAGAGACAGGATTACTGAGGTATAAAAACTAAGCCACAGATGGTTCTGTAGAAATAAAAATAGTCATGTTGAGCGTCTGCACGGCCTTCTAGACATTGTTTTAAATGCTTTATAGGTGTTGACTTAATCTTCATAAGAACCATATAAATTTGCTGTGCCCCATTTTGTATGTGAGGAAATGAGGGCAAACAGAGGTTAAGACAGTTCCCTTAGGTCACATGACTACAGAAGTGGGATTCAAACCACACAGGCTGGCTCTAGCACCTGTTTTCTGAGCGCCAGGCCACACACACACACACACACACACACCCTCCTCCCCTCACTGTCTCCAAGGTTTCAGGATGCTGCAGAACCTGCGATACACACAGCTTGCTCCTTAACACTCTGGAACCTGGTTTCCAGCTTCAGGTAATGCTTGCTGAGCTTAACAAAAGCAATGGTGATTTTATAACCATGCTTTAATTACACATGATCACGGAGGTTACAATGGATTTACCACCATCCTTTTCTGTCATTATAAGTTTCTTCCAGTATTAACTGCTAGAGGCAAGACTCACAAAAAAAAGTCTTACTCTCCAAGATGTTATGAAAACCCCCTAGGGAAGTATCCTTCCAGGTGCAGCCGCTGGGCATGCTTGTGAAATATGAAGACCAGAAGTCTCACCTTAGACAAGCTGAATGGCTATCTCTGTGGGCGAGATGAGTGCCTCCCCAAGATGGCCCCAAATAATTCTGCCCTTCCTTGTCAGTGCCTGATGCCTCTCCCATCAAGAGGTGAAGGTTTGCCTCCCTACCCTCTTGGTCAGAGCTGGTTCTCTACCTGCTTTGACCAATAGAATATGGAGGAAATGGTATTCTGTGACTTCTAAGCCCAAGTGTTTATAATGCGGGGCTGCATCAACCGTTACCCCTTTTGAAGTCTAGGGTTCAAGAAGTCCAGGGTTCCTCAATGGAGAGAGGCCACCGGAGTGGCCCTGGGGACTGAGATGCCACATGGAGTGAAGCCACAAGGAGAAGCACCCTAGTGGCTGACATCCAGCCCGAGCCACAGCCCTGGTGGCCATCTGACTGCAAACATAGGAGATACCCACACAAGAGCAGTCGAGAAACTTTCTGGCTGAGATCCAGCCACCTTTGCCAATTGTGAGAAATAAAATTTGGTTGTTGTTTTGGGCAACTACATTTTGGGATGGTTTATGATGAAGCACTTAACTGAAACTACTAGGAGTCTGTGTGTCTCCAGCAGAGCCACAATGCTCAACAGAAATACAATGGGATCCATACATGTCAGTTTGAATTACTTAGTAGCCAGATTTTTAAAAGGTAAAAAGAAATAGGTAAAATTAATTTTATTAATATATTTTATTTAACCCAGTATAGCAAAAATATGGTAATTCCGGCATGTGGTCAATAAAAACACTATTAATGAGATAATGTGTCGAAGGCCTTCAAAATCCAGTCTATATTGATTGCATACAGCACATCTGAATTGGATTAGCCACATTGTGAGTGGCTAGTGGCTACCAAACTGGCCAGCATAGCTGCAGAAGGTGCCGATAAATCCTACCTTTTGAAAACCACCGCACTGTCAGTTGGAAAGAAGACATCTCAGCAGGGAAAAAAATAAACTCGTTCTAGCTGTAGGCCAGCTGGTAAATGCAACATACATGTTTTTCATATTTGATATATACCCCAAACACACACACACCCAACAGGAGATGGGTGAGTAGTACTATTCTCACCTCACAGATGAGGCAACAGAGACTCAGAAGAAGGAGGAGGAGACACAATTCAAACCCAAACACCCCGGAAGACTCATTTCAGGCCGCTGACCTCCAAAATTGTCAGATAATAAATTTGCATTATGTAAGCCTCTACATCTGTGGGAGTTTGTTACAAGGACAACGGAAAATTAACACAACTTCCAAATGCAAAATCTTGGTCATTCTGTCATTGAACAAATGCCCAACTTACGCCAGGCTCTGGGACCTTCAGCTAGTGAGCGTTGAGGGAGAGTCAGATGTCTAAATAAATAATCTCACGGTCCTGAGACAGTAGCTACCACAGATGCATGGATGCACTCTGTGCTCACAGATGGGTTGTGGGCTTCACAGAGATGGGGCTTCATAGAGACTTTTGATACTGGAGAGAGCTTTTGAAAGAATAGAAAAGGAGACTCCAGGCGCAGGGAACGGCATGCAGAAAGGCAGAGGCATAAAGGAGCTTGGCCATGATTGGATGAAGTTTGCTGTGTCTACAGATTATCATTCATTTGGGAAAAAGAGATAGAAATTCAACCAGAAAGGTAGCTGAGGTCAGGGTGTGTATTCGTTTGTTTTCACGCTGCTGATAAAAACACCCGAAACTGGGAACGAAAAGAGGTTTAATTCGACTTAAGAGTTCCACATGGCTGGGGAGGCCTCAGCATCATGGAGGGAAGCAAAAGGCACTTCTTACATGGCAGCAGCAAGAGAAAAATGAGGGAGAAGCAAAAGTGGAAACCCGGGATAATCCCATCAGATCTCGTGAGACTTACTCACTATCACGAGAATAGCAGAGGAAAGACCGGCCCCCATGATTCAATTACCTCCCGCCGGGGTCCTTCCCACAACACATGGGAATTCTGAGAGATACAATTCAAGTTGAGATTTGGGTGGGGACACAGTCAAACTGTATCAGGCTGTGATGGGCTATCAGCCATATGCTAAGGAGCTGGGACTCTGTGTTGTCTATAGGACACCAATGTGGGGTTGGATGCAAGAAAGTAAATATTAACTGGATCTTTATTTATAAAGATTACCTGATTACATGGTAGAGGATAAACTGATATTAGAGAAACTCTGAGGCAGAAATTCTTGCACTAGCCCAGGTAGGGAATTTTGAGGCCTGAACCAAAGCAGAAAAAGGGAGAAAGCGAGAAAAACGCATGGATTTACAAGAGACTGAAAGATGACCTTCAGAAGCCACTGGAGGCAAGGGGTGAAGCAAGAGAGAAAAGGAATCAAGACTGACTCCAGGTGACTATTGTTTAATTGTAATTTTGGTAGACTCCTGAGAAAGGGAATGCAGATTGAGGGACACGTTTAAAGCCACATGAACACACTAGGATTTGGATACGCAGAGTCACCATGGCTGTGGGGCTTCCAGTGGGGAGTTCACTCTAGGCCTATGGAATTTTAAAGAGGTGGGGGGTTAAAAAGTACAAAAACTGGAAGTTACCAGATGGTTCCAGAAGCTGTGTGGATGGAAGACATTAGGCAGACAGAGAGCAAAAAGAAAGAGAGGACAGCCGGAGACCCTGATTACCAACATTTAAGCAGCAAGCCAGTGATCCAGGTTGGTGAAGAGTCCTCACGCTGCCACTTACTAGCTGTGTCACTGAGCAAGCTGATTAAGTATTCTAATTTCCAATTTCCTCATCTGTAAAATGGGTACAATAACCATAGCCTCTTCACTGAACAATTCACATCTCTCTCTTCTTGCAGATCCAATGGCCTCTATCAGCTACGTACCATATGGCTGCCTGGTCATATATTGTCATTTTTTTTTCTGTAATGTTAAATTGCAAGGCCAGTCTTTTAATCCCTTGATGTCTCTATTGAACATAGCATGGGACTATGCACATGCTCAGTGCCCATAATGCAGACATTATTGAACCTGAAAGCAAATATTAAGGGGGAAAGTATATACCCACACTTTCATCTGGCCTTCAGCCAAAAATGCAGGCATGCTCCACTTTAAGGAAATTATAAAGATACAATTCCAAACATCTGAAACAGATTTAAGGCTGGGACAATTAGGGTTCACCAAAATCTACCATATGCTTAACGACTGCAGTTTAAATGGCTCAGTCTTATGGACAGATTTACACCCAATGGGCTCAGCTCTGATGCTGAACTGATACATCAGCCTAAGTTTTTTTTGTATTTTCTCCAATTTCAGGCAATTGATAATTAAATGGCTCTTGAACTTGAATCTACTGCAAAATGTTTACAGCCTGTGGTTCTGGTGATGGCAGATTTACTTGCTAATGGGACAATGGTCATGAACGACGGCCTATCAGCACTACACGGAAACTGTGTTTCTAGGAGAAGCTCTTCCTGGGATTGAGAGATTTTCCAAGAAAATGCAGAGTAGTTCAGGTTGTTAACCAAATATTTATGGCCTCCCTTTAAAACTAAATTGTTTCAGACAGTGCAAACCCATACCTTCTCCTAGTTTTATGCCATTATATGATCTCACCCTATGAAATCTAAATTGAGAACATACATGTTTTGCATTATACATAAATTTCCCAAGGTTATAAAACTTGAACAAATGATAATTTTACCTGTGGAGACTATAACATTTCCATTTAAAGTTTGGGTAATTTGATAAGCAAATCTGAAGGCTAAGTATAAAGCAATTGAAGTCTTCATATGTTTGCTTTATTTATAATTTTTATATTTAACACATCACTAACATCACGAGAAGCCCAAAGCCAGGCCATAATGCAATAACAGTAAAACAAAAACCTCTATGAGAAATGATTTTCAAGAAACTTATCTGATTTCTTTACTTGTCTAAAGCTTTTTAAAATAAATATAAACTGTCCATAATGCAGCTGAAATAACCTAGTTATCAAAATGCTTTTGCATACCAGTTGTTTTAAGTAAACACACACAAGCTGGTGTCCAAGCTTCACTGTAAGCAGGGCCAACACCTGGCTGACCCAACATGCCTCATAGGAGCAGATGGGGAGAAAGTCAAAGGAAACTTACAGCCTCTCCCATCTTTATGACATAATAAAGAGATCGATTCTTCACCGGGGCACTTTGGAACCGTTTAACTTTAATACGACCCCATAAGACAATTGAGCATTAAACAGTGATTAAGATATTCAGTGGAGTACAGGCTGTCAAATACAGAGTCACAGACTGTTAGAATTAGAAAGGACCTTGGAGGTCATTTTCTTCAGCCCCCTCCCTCATTACAGATTAGAGTTGCCAAAAGAAAGACAGGGACTTGTTCAAGACCTCATAGCTATTTAGAAATAGATTTAAGAAGGGACTTGGAGCCTCAAGATACCATAATCCTCCAATATGCTGGGGAGTAGCCAGTAACCACATGCAAGGCTTGACCCGCTGCATCCGTTACTGCTGCATGGGAGCAGCAATACAGTGCTCCGTTGACCAAGGCTAAGGCATCCCAGGGATGCTCCAGAGACCTGCAGATCCTTCCCTGCCGCCATCTGCCCCAGCAACTAGATCACTTCCATCCAGCAGTTCTCAGCAACATATGAATGAAACACCAACACAACCGTTTGAAAAGTAAAAACCTGACAATTCAACAGTTATTTGATCTTTAGTGAAGTCAAATTCTGCATTTTACTGAACACTCCCCTCTTTACTGAATGTAGCTTGTTTGGCCAAACAGCTGGTGTTCCCTGTGTACCCACAAGTGCGTGGAATCTGTTATTCAACGCGACAGATAAAAGTTTTACTCTGACTCTTTTTTCACGAATGTGATATTAGCCCAAGATTCTCCTACTATTCACAGCCAAAAACAAACGAACAAACAAAAAATCCCAAGAAACCCCATCTGATTTAGTTGAATGTATGGGTGTTCAAATATTTGCTTTTTTTTTTTCTTTTAAAAGATGAAATGGTTTGGAGGTTTGTCCCCTCCAAATCTCATGTGGAAATCTGACCTTCAGTGTTAGAGGTGGGGCCTCGTGGGAGGTATTGAATCAAGCTGGTGGATCTCTCATGAAAGGCATAGCTCCATCCCTTGTGATGAGTGAGTTCTTGCTCTGAGTTCACAGGAGATCTGGTTGTTTAAAAGAGTGTAGCCCCTCCCCACTCCTCACTCCATCGTCATATGACACGCTGGCTCCCCTTCACCTTCCACCAGGAGTAACCGCTCCCTGAGATCTCACCAGAAGCCAAGCGGATGCCAGCACTAAGCTTCCTGTAAAGACTGCAGAACCCATGAGCCAATTAAACCTATTTTCTTTATAAATTGCAGTCTCGGGTATTCCTTTACAGAGATGCACAAAACAGCCTACTGCAAAAGGAAAAAATGTGCTAGGGCACATTCAAGGTTAGCAGTGTTTTTGCTTGAAACAAAAATGATTTCCAGTGTTGCAGGGGGAGGTGGCTATCTTTCCTGGACTGATGTCAAAGAGGGAAATGTTCAAAGACTCTGAGTGTGAATACAGGGTGTCTGCCAAGCCTGCCACAAATTCATGCCAAGCAGGACACCCAAAGTCCATATCCTGATTCTCTTAAGTGAGGGCAATAGTTTATCACGTGGCCCTAGTCCAAACATTCTATTAATAGAACTCTATTTTATTAAGCACTCTAAATGGCAAGTCATTAATGTGTATATGTGTGAGTGTGTATGTTTGTGTGCATATATATAGTGTGTGTGTGTGTACGTGTGTGTGTGTGTGTGTGTGTGTATATATATATATATATATATATATTCTTTTTAATAGAGACAAGGTCTCACTATGTTGCCCAGGTAAGTTTCAAACTCCTGGGTTCAAGTGATCCTCCTGCCTTGCCTCTCATAAAAATGATAAAAATAATCACTCAGGAATTAAATGTCCATCAAGAATCTGTTTCCTCTTGGCCAGCAACTAGCACGTCCTCCTTCCCGCTAACTTTTCCTTCCTGGGTCCAGCAGCCTCCATATTGCTGAAACCAATGGGATCTGCTGGAATTACAGGTGTGGGCCACTGCACCCGGCCCCAAGTCATTAATTGAAAAACAGCATTAAAAATATTGCAAAGTATTTTAACTATCAATGTTCACCAGCAGAAGAGGCCAATTATCATACTAAAATTAAGATTCTTATAAAACCTTACAAATAATCAGAAAAAGAATGACATACCTAAAGTTATATTTTAACTTTATCTGCAATTAAAGATGATTGCTCTGAATTTTGTAATGTACATTTTGATTTTTTTCCTTTTTTGATATTTAATCCCCTTAGGCAAGTAAAGAATAATCTTTTCATTTATGACAGAAAACTAGGTAGAAGGGAAAAATCTAATGTATAATGTTATTTCCTAAGAATTACTTCAAGGATTGAACTACATACATTTATATTCAAGTTATTTAATGATGCCATTTTCATTCTATTGTACATCCCAAATGTTATTTATTATTAACACTATTGCCTTAGTTTAATAATTACCTAGGTAATAATTCTGACAAAGTGTTTCTAACTTGCATGACATACAATTTGCTTTGTTTTTTCCCCCTTTTAGCCCAGGGAAATATCATAATTGACAGTTGTATTCATAACAGTCCCTTGTGTATAAAATCTGGTTCCTGGAAATGATTCATACAAGTCAACTATTAACTTTGTGGTGACATTTTTCAGAAATGTCAACGACACCTCAGATGCATCTCTTTTGTTTGGCAGCAAAGATATTTTGCCAGTGTTCACAGCAACGTTGCCAATTTTTATAATATCCACATATTTATTTCTCCCACCATGACTGAAAGATAAGAGAGTGTTTTCCCACATATATTCTATCTGCACATTCTGGACAAGAAATGTGACATATGCAACAAGCGAAAATTCAGTCCTACATCCATTTTCCCAAACGTTACCGAGCAAGGTGCAGAACAGCTTCCACTACGTTAGAACCATCTTTGGCACTTGTTTCACAGAACAATGCCCCGTACGTCTGTAGAAAAGAAATATACACAATTAAATGAAGCCCTGTACTGAGTTTCCTGAAATTTTAGCTTTTAAAATCAGTAAAATAAAAATATGTTCCTACTGAGCATGCTAAGAGTAACTAATAGCTAAGAAACTGAATTCAGAGTTCCGGTACTTAAAAAGAAAATGATTTACGCATAGTTACTCCAGGAACAGTTCCTAGTTGGAGGATTTTTACTTTACATTTAAAAAATAGAACATTTCATGTTTTAAGGTTTTTATTTCCAACAGTCAAAACACAAGCTACCACAAGTTCTTTATCAAATATTCTGAGACAGGTAAAAATGAGTTCAGGATAACCACTCAGGATTTAAATGCCCATCAAGAGTCTGTTTCCTCTTGGCCAGCAGCTAACACACCCTCCTTCCCGCTAACTTTTCCTTCCTGGATCCAGCAGCCTCCATGTTTGCTGAAACCAAAGGACACGCTCTAGTCTTCTATTATGCAACCTCCCAGCCATAGTGCATATGCTATCATGTCACTCTCCTGCTTCAAATCTTTCAATGCCTCCTGTTCCTCTTTAGATAATGTACAAATGCTTTTCCATGGCCAATGAGGCCCAGCTTCCCGTGGCCCCAGGCAAGCTCCGAGCTTCACCTTCCACCTCACTTATCCCCCCTCATTCACAGAGCTGCAGTTTCCTCTGCCTTCCTCCAATTCTCCAGTGTCTGCAAAGCCTTCGCACCTCGGGACCTTTGTACCTGTTCTTCCCATCACCTAGGTTCCCTCCACCCTCCACCAGGCTGACACCTACCTACTTTTGGGACTTTTAGGTAATGCTGCCTTAAGTTAAGATTCAGTCGTTCCTAATCCTGAAAAGTCTGTATTAGGACTTCCCATCATAAACTTTCTGAGCACTCTGTGATCCTCCTGCACAGCAACTGCCACAATTATAATTGCTCAAGTTATTTTTGTGTGTCTTTATCTGACCAGCTGGAGACGTTTTCTCTTAATAAAGGAGAACTAAGTGTTGTGGGCCTGGGTGTGGGTTAAACAGTCCTGTGTGGGACAAGGAAAGAAGGTGACACTTGCTCTAGAACAGAGAGAATGAGAAAAGCCAGGAAATGGGGAAAAATGCCACATGGGAACTTTACCCACGAGCCCACAGATCCATAGAAAATCTGCAAACACCACAAAGCAAATGCATTTCCAGTAGAAACCGTCAGTGCTGGTGCTGACCTCTACATCCAGGGCGATATGGGGTGCAACTGGACTGCCTTTGAGGATGCGGGACTGTGGAGGTCACAAGATGCATAAAAAAGCAAACTTTGGGAACTCTGGGAAATCGTGGAGAGGGAATAAAGCTGGCAGGCAGCCAAGAAGAACTAGATCTCAAAGTGGCTGTGTGGGACCGTGTCTAGCATGTGGATTTCATGAGCTTAACATCTGTCTCCCTCAGATAGTAAAGAATACGAGGGCAAGGACTGTTTGCTGTGTTCTCTGCTCTTGGCCCAACACATAATGAAGTGTTTTTTTTACATGGTGGATACCAATAAAAACGGATTGAATGAATCTCTGCATTTCATTGCCTAGTTTTGACATTTATCACATTTGGTGTGCAGTTCTAAATTTTAAAACAAGAACGATTATTCCAGCTTAAAATATTAAAACTGAAACTTCCTTTTGAAGTTCACATACATATGCTACAGAGTAGTTCTTTCCTGGTGCTGACAACAGACAACACTATCAACATCACATCAGACTGCTGCAATATGAATTTATTTGCCCCAAAGTGCATCTAAGTACTTGTATGGGTAAGACAGGTCAGAAGAGAGCCAGGTAGCATTCTGACATGATGACAGATGACACTGATGGGAGAATAAACACTGCCCATGACAACAATCTGAAAGGAATGAGTTTATTCCTGTATACAAATGCATACCCCAAAATGCATCTGCATTTGTATATGGGAATGATTTTTCATATCAACTAGACATAAATCTGAGAGAAGAAGTCTTCCAATTCCCTTCCACACAGGTGAGACACTGTACCATCTTGTACCTTGGGCATTATAACCCTCTGAAACCGAAGCCATCTTTTTAAAACAGGACATCATTTTCTTCCTTTACTTGGATTCCAGGACTAGAGAAGGTTTCTAGGAACTAGTTGAGAGGGAGGAGGAAGATGATGGGATTATTTAGGTTCCTTTTTGTCAATGATACTCAGTGGGAGAAAATGATTATGCGATTATTTTACTTTCCGAAGGGACTTAATCCTTGGCATAAAAGAGGTGGGAGTCATGGCAGTTCTGCCTGTGTGAAGGACAGACGCCTCAGATGGGGGAGGTTTGTCAAAGGACCTCTCAAGCAAAGGTAGACAAAAGTGAAAGGTCACTGACTTCAAAGCCATCAAACCCCTATGTTCTCTTCCAACTCTGAGGCTTCCTCACTCTTACCATGGCCAGTTTCTCTCCAAAGTGCCCTGGGACACATTTTTGTCCCTCTGCAGCAGCAGTGTCACGAACGTCAGCCTTGTTTCCTACCAACATGATGGCAACAGTCTCATGGGCTGCATCCTACCAGGAAGAAAGAAAAATGGGGCACACATCAAACAGTGGACACATTACGCTGACCACAGAACAACAGCAACAGCAATTACCATTTTCCCTTTGCCCCCTTTGTGCCAAATCCTATATAGAGGATATCTTTAAACCTCAACGCATCTCTAAAAACAGTCATACATTTTCCCATTTATAGAAGAGAAAACTGAAATTCAGAGACATTAAATAAGAAGGTATAAGGGTCAGGGCCTGGGTCCAAACTAATTCCATAACCCTTGCCTCTATACAATGCCCCATCCTTAGGTTAATGAAAAGGCTAAAAGGCACTGGGATTAATCAGTTTTATGGCAAAGGAAACACATATCTGTTAATTTCTTATCTCTAGCACACAGAGCACAACAAGTCAATATAAACTCAAAAGGCATGACCATAGAATCCTATTTGGCTGTGGTGCCCACATAATTTTCTACAATTGTTACTTCAAACACTAGTGATCACAAGTCAAGTTCATTATTACAGTTATAAAACACACAGTAATTCTTCAGCTATAATGAAACAAAAAGGCAGTTTGGAAGTTCCACACTCACTGCTCTCTGGTTTACAACAAAAGCAAAATATAAAAGTCCCGAAGGTCAACATTTTTCTAAGAAAGAGTCAAGGACCAATCTTTCAAAGTAATGGTTTCTAAGATAAGGCTCCCATGTCAGCCTATGCAATTGTCACAGGGTCCCAGAGTCACAGTGGAACCCATGGAATGTGAGATGAGTGTGGCAGAGTCAAGTCTGAGACCCCCCCCTCCACCAGTTGGACCCACTGGCTGTGTAAGATCAGGCAAGTTTCTGCAGGTTTCCGCTGCAGTCTCCCTGTCTGTAAAATGAAGGACTGAATGAGGGCATACCTCACCTCAGCAGGCTATGATGAGGATACAAGAAGACAACCTGACTAGCATAGAAACACAAGTTTCTGGTTCCTAAATAAGAGAAGTGGCAGCCCTGAGGAAAACATGTGGAAATTACTCTTTGCAGTGACTAAAGATACCTGCGTACTCATTGGGTTTGGGGCTATTCCTGATGCAGGATCAAAAAACGTGCCACAACATGAAATTGTAATTGACTTCCTTTCTCTTCAGGCAACATTCCTTGGACAGAAGGCTCCAGAGTGTAATAAAATCAAAGGAAAGAAGGGAATGAATGGCCTTCTCCAAAATTAGCTGTTTCACTCATTAATGTGCTAGTTAATTGTCTTCTTTGATGATCTCAGGATGCAAGGGGCATCACTTGAAAGTTATTAGTCAAATATTCATTTCAGTAAGCCCAAGAATCCAGGCATCTAAATGACGTCTCAAAGCCACAGAGGTAAAGGGCACCTCCTTCAAGTCTCAACTTAAACATCTCCTTCGCAGTGAGGCTGCCTTGATGAAAACAGCAGCCCACTTCCTCATCGTCAGGCCTTTCAACCTGCTCTCATTTTGTTTCTATAACATTATCACCTTCTAGCATATCATTTCATTTATTGATCTATGTTTGCTGCTTTTCATCAGTCTCCCCTACTAGAACACAAGCTCCATAAGGATAGGGCTCTGTTTTCTGAACAGATATATTCCGAGAACCTAGACTGCTACACAAGGACCGGGTAGATAGTCAAAAAATATTTTTGAATGTGTTAAAGTTGGGAAGAGATCTTACATCTCAAGTATCTCCATTCAGCTTTTACCCAAATATTCAATCAATAAAATATTCATGACAGGTAAATAAATGGCTATAATTTTACTTTATGCATAATTCTATTACAAGATTTTTTAACTCAGCAGTTTTCCATCGAAATGTATCAATTATTAATTAAGAGGGTCTGTTCACTGCTGACAGTCTACTGCTTCTCAATCCTCTGGTCTATCCAGGTGATCACACCACTCATTTCTACCCATATTTACAGTGGCCACATAAACTGTCCCTGCAGGATTTCCTCAAATTAGAAAGAGTAAGCCATGGAGAAACTTCACTGTGCCCGTTCTTTTTCTAAGGTGAAAGTCAAACGCCATTAGTAGTATCTAATTTTTCATCCAGAACAAATTTAAGAATTCATCTCTTCTACAGTATTCTTCCTTTTCAGACCCTATGAAAAGGTGATACCAATGGCAGAAAAGATGTCTTAGCTCGTGAAGGTGCTTTGCAAATTATGGCAGTGGCCACTCGACATAAGGGTTATTTCGCTGTGACTGCTCTAGGCTTTTGTGCTTCCTTTTCTTCAGCATAACCCAAAGATTTTAAATAAAGACTAATCCAAAAATGTCAACAATAAAACAATTTTGCTGTGGATTTTAAACACTAATATGGATGAGTTAGGGTTATCTGTTATTCTCTGGACTTACTGCTCTATCCCAGGGATCTCCATTTGTTCATTTGTGTAGCCACCGCTCCTCTATGCTCTAATTACACCTTAGGATTCCTTTATATTTGAGATGGGGGTCTCGCTCTGTCACTCAGGCTGGAGTACAGTGCATGATCATGGCTCACTGCAGCCTCGACCTCCCAGGGCTTATGTGATCCTCCCACCTCAGCCTCCCAGGTAGCTGGGACTAGAGGTCTATACTAACATACCCAGGTAATATTTGTATTTTTTGTACAGATGGGGTCTCACTATGTTGCCCAGGCTGGTCTTGAACTCCTGGGCTCAAACCATCTGCCTGCCTTGACTACCCAAAGTGCTGGAATTACAGGCCTTGGGATTCCTTCTTGATGTCAGAGACTTCTTCAAGTAATCTTCTGCTCATGCTGGTGCTTTATCAAAACAGCAACCACTGTTGAATCAGGAGGTTTGGTTTGAGCCCCTATTCTATTCCTAACCACTAAATAAGTGCGTGCTACATATGCTTTCTATGCTTCAATTTTCTCACAAAATATTAGGATAATGTTTTTTATTTCATTTCTCAGATGCTAGAGAGATGACCATAACACGGGAAATTTTGTGAAGTAAAAACGTTACATAAATGTAAACACACTTTCACTGTGTTTACAATCATTTTAAGTCATGATAAGTTGGTAGAACACAGTGCGTATTTATTTATCACTGTTAAAGTCTTACTGCCAATTGCAATCAGTCATTTCTCACATGACTTCTTTAGCTAGAAAGTGAACAATAATGCCAGAAGCTAAATTGAGATCTGACAGCAACCAGTCCTCTGTTCAGCCACTACTGCAATTTAATGCCTGCTTAAATTACAGATAATATACTTACTGGAAAAGTTGTATCAGCTGCTACTTTTATTTTTCAAGACAGCATGCTGAACCATAGCTTGAACTGTAGTGTTACGCTAATAACTGCTGACAGCATGCTAAATGGGGTCAAAATCATTTCCTACTTTTCAAAATTATTTACCATGAAAACAGAGGACAGAAACATTCCTCAGGTGAAAGACATCATCTTATTTAACCACAGAAAGCACAGAAGCTACGCTCATATTTAAAATACCAGTTGGCATTTCGGTAGTACCTTGAGACATCTAAAGATCCCATATCACTACCAGAATAAGGTTGAGAAGAGAAGAGAGCTCCCATACAATTTGAACCTTGACACACACTCATATCCAGATGGTGTTTCACCTGTACTTCCCATGCCCGTGGATGCCCCTACACGCCCCCAACTACACTACACACCCAACCACACCATCTCCTTGTTTGTAATAGCTTCTTCCTAGGCTAGCTGGAGTTTTAACTTGCTTACAATGGGATTCTGATTTTATCTATAAGAAAACCTAGAAGTTTTATTCCCCAAAACTTCCTTCATTAGTGTCCTTGGCTTCAGGGAAATGTGCCCAAATCCTGAGGAAGAGATGAATGCTGCCAGTTCTGCCTGTAGCATCCAATTCTTCCTGATGGCTTGGATCAATGGTTCCTAATCAAGTTCATTCCAACAAAGAAGAGCAACAGCATTTTCCAAGATAGCCTAAAACGTCCTCATGTAATTTTCTGTTTCTCCATTGTGATTTCTTACCTCAATCATATCTACCCATTCTCGTATATTAAGAAAGCTTTTCTCACATGTAACATCATACAGCAGCAAAACACCATCTGCCTTTCTGAAGTAAGACTTGGCAATACTTCTGAATCTGAGAAAGAGAAAACCACATAATCAGTCAGTTTGTGTTGCCTCATTCTTCTTCTCTTTTATGCTCATTTTTTCTCATCTTCTAAAATCAACTCCAAATTGAGAAGACTCTAACTGCAATATACGACTGAGAAATAGTCATTTCAAAGGTCTCGAATGACCCAATGAAAGGTAACAGGATGAGAGTCTGGGTGACCGACTTAGAGAATCCAATCCTTCTCCCTACCAAACAACCCCAAAAATGTCTACAATCCCCAGAGCATAACCAGGGCAAAGTTGAGAGCACAGTTTCCAAAAATTTCAACCTCAGCAGCAAGCTACCAGAAGCCACATGTGGGACACAGAGGAGGCTGGAAGGAGGTACAAACTAGAGAATACTTATTTTTGGTGGTGGTGGTTAGGGAGTGTTTGGAGGTGGTGGTTAGGCTGGGTGGAGGAACTACCAGTGTGGAATGCCGTAACACACCAGGACTTTACATACATGGCGGTCAGGGGATTTGCCGTGGGAAGAGCACACCTCAACACATATGCCCTAACTCGAAACCCAGTGCAATATTTTATAAGTACTTTAAAAATACAGTCATGTCAACCACAAATATTTTTTAAATGTTGAAATTCCCAGTCTGCTAGAGAATATGAGTGCCATGGGGGCAGGTATTCGTGCCTGTCTGTTCACTACCGAATCTTAGCATGCTGAATAATGCCTGGTACAGAGGCAGGCATCCCATACTTATGGGTTGAACAATTGAATGATTTTGTTCCCAAGGAGTTAGACAAGATTAAAATCTGTGCTGAATTTTGCTCTGCTTATCGGTAAGGAATGCAAGGTAAGTTGCCATCACCAGATGCGAGTCCGCTGGCTGGTTTGTGCCTCTGCCCTTAATCAAGGGGAGCTGACTGGTTCTCTTCTCCATCATTTATTGTTCTACAGCCAGGGAGCTCCTCAGGCTGTCACTGCACTCAAAAGTGCTGCCTCTCTTGTTAGCAAAGGACACTCTCTGTCTCAACTGAACATCGGCTCAAAAGAAGCTTACAGATCCTCTTCTCACAGCAGTCACAGGTAAATGAAGGAGGAGAAGATGTGTGAAAAAGATAAGCATTCTAAAGTTACAATACACGTTATAATTATACATGTAATTATGCATATAATTATAAAGTATGTTATAATTATAGAATTTTGAGTATGAAGAACATCAAGTGGCCTGCAAGGCTTGTTAGTGCAAACCCAGGAGAGCCCACAGCACTGTGGAAAGCACTTGCCTTTCCTGACCAGCTGTATCCCAGAGCTGCAGAACTGTCCGTTCTCCATCCACAATGAGGGTTTTCATTTGGAAATCAACTCCTGAAAAGGAACATGAGAGTGGAGAGCATGATGTAAATAATTCCATTGGCTTTTTACTTTCAAGCCCTCTTTAGATGAGGCAAAAGCCAATAACCACATCACAGTCAGGGAGGGAGGAATGAACATGACCTTTAAGGAGAGTGCCCTTCAAATAGGAATGGCAAGGCAGACCACACGTGTGTGCAGAGGCACCATCTGTAGGTTGGCTGACTTGGGGAATGATTTAATTTATGAGCCAAGGGAAAAATCTATGTTTTATTTTCCCTGATGACTGGATGAACTCAGTCATATTTGTATGTGTGTGTGGGCATGTGTACATGTGTGTATGAGTGGGCATACGTGAATGTGCAGGTGTATACATGTATGTATATGTGTAGGTGCAGATACCTGTTTTGTGTATATGCATGTATGTGTATATGTAGGTATATGTGTATACATGTATGTATATCTAAACATGTATACATATGTGTGTATATATACACACGTTAGAGCACACACACACACGCATCATGGTCTCTGACAACTGAACCAAATACTGCATGTAGTCTTTTTATGAATCAAATTGAAGTAAACTTTCAGCTTTGTTATCCTGAAGAGTGTATCAGAGAACCATAAATTTACAAAGACACCCATTGTGAAGAGGACAGTCAGTCTGTTCTAACATTTCGGGTGATCAAAATAAGAATTCTTCAGACGAAGAAGAAAAATAAATGATAATTTGCATATCTTCAGTTCCTTTTACTGATTATTATGCACATTTGGGAAATCAGGATACTACTTGTTCTACTGTTCTGTTGTGAAGGTGGGGAACGGAGCATATATCTGGCTATGGTTTCGACCATAATGACAAAGTGACAATATGGATTGTCATCAAATGATACCTTAGCAGAAAGGGTTTTCCTGGCCACTCTGTGTAAAACCGCACCACTCCCTAAACCTCTTTTTTGTACCTTTTCCCTCCATTGGGACATCAGTGCAGTGCAGGCTGGGATTGTCAGCCTTCTTCACTGTATATCCTTTGTACCTACAACAGCATCTTGCTTTTAGTGGGACTCAGGAAATACACGCTGAATAAATCAATCTGATATCTCAGGCTCTAAATTTGATTTGATTCATCTGATTGGCTAAGCAGATATCTTTTTTTTTTTTTTTTTTTTTTTGTGGCAGGGTCTCACTCTGTCACCCAGGCTGAAGTGCAGGGGTACAATCTCGGCTCACTGCAACCTCCGCCTCCCAGGTTCAAGCGACTCTCCAGCCTCAGCCTCCCGAGTTGCTGGGACAACCAGCACCCACCACCATGCCTGGCTAATTTTTGTATTTTTGGTAGAGATGGGCTTTCGCCATGTTGGCCAGGCTGGTCTTGAACTCCTGACTTCAAGTGATCCACCTGGCTCGGCCTCCCAAAGTGCTGGGATTACAGACATGAGCCACCGCACCCAGCCAGATATCTGTCCTTTTAGTCTTCCTTTCCTAAAAGCAGGCCTTGGCCAAAACAAGAAGGACCCTTCCATAGACTAGGAGACACACACACACACACACACATATATCACACACACATATATCTATATATGTGTACATACACAGAGAAAGAGAAAACCGTTTAACTGAGTATCTGTGTATGTAATCCCTGAAGAAGAGAAAATCAAGCTAAGGAAGATCATTTTCCCATTATCAACCAAAATAGGAGCCATACCCAGGGTGGCGCTTATATTTTCTCGAAATTCATTCTTGCAAAGTCTCATGAGGAAACTAGACTTCCCCACTGCAGCGTCCCCAGCAAGCACAATCTTGTAAGCCTTCTGTGAGCTAAAAGATTTAGCGTTGTCATCTACCAGGTCTGTCTGGGGGGAAAAGCCACAGTGAATGACAAAGGTTTGCCAGTTTTCATCCTAAATAAGTAACACCGCACAGAAAATAAGCAGTGTTCCTGAATAGGAGTGTCTCAGAGACACCTACCTGGGGGGAGAGTGGTGAGATGGGCTTTCTTGATGAACTAACAATGCTGCCTTCACTAACAGTTCCTTGGGGCTTCCAGTCTAAGACGGAAGCCACATCTTCCAAACCAAATGTCTCTTCATCCCTTATGTCAGGAACCTATTTTTTAAAAAAATGTCAGCAGTTAAGAAACAAAGCCTAAAATGTACATATTATGGATTAAAAAGAAAACTATGCAGCTAAATCAACAGTCAATGCTATTAATATTTGGGAATAGACTGACAGTGAATGGCAATCTATGAGAATTTCTCCCTAACTCTGTGGAGAAAAAAGCATTTTATTAACTATGCTTTATGTTGGTGACCTTTAAAACAGATTCCCATAACAGACAGAAGGCAAATAAGGTGACAGATTTCAATCACGTAGAAGGCCTAGGAGAGCAGTGGTTTCTAGGGCTTACATCTGTGTCTGAAGCATCACCTCCAAAGCTCTCCTGCACCCCGTGGGACCTCTGAAACCCCCTCTGGTGCTTGTATTCCACTTCTGAGTCATACTCATTGGGATCTCTCAAGGTAGACAAGCCGCTGTCGAAGCAGCTTTCAGGCAGGCTGTCAACTTCACAATTTGTCCTCTGCAGAGGATCACAGAGGGCCAGGGAGTCACAGTCCTCATCCACATAGGAAGAGCGGGATGACCTGGTAATAAAGGGGAAGACCAATTTACCTGAGGGCTGGGGATGCTCAAGAACGTACAGGCAATAGACCACATGCTATTAGATGGAATCAAGTAGGCTGACATTCTCACTTTTGCTAAGAGCCGCAGTGTATTTCATGATTAGGCATTAGGGGAAATAAAATGCTCAAAGCAGCATCAGTTCATTCTACGCAGCAATCAGTTAAGATGAAGACCCTTACATCAAACACTTAACAAACAAGGCCATTTAAAAAATCATGTTATTTCCTGATACAAAAAGAATTAGGGTACCTAAGACATAAACACAATCTCAAGTTGTATTTATAAAAATGTATGCAGAACATATGAGCCTTTTTACTCTAAGGTGGTCAGACTATATTCTGAACACTGTATCCATTTCTGGATAACATCTGTACTTAAAAGGGCTGCTGAGAGCCCAAATGGAAAAGGCAACCACAATGTCAGACTCAAGACCCTCAGATCTGAAAAGTACGATTCGGTGTACTCAATTTAACCCTTAATGGTTTCTCTCTTCAAATACTTGAAGAGCTGATACATGAAGAAGACCACATCCTCTCAGGCTGCACAAGACAAAATAAGATAAGCTTTTCTGGGTGTCATATTTCTGATCAACACGGAAAAAAATGATAGACAATTAGAAACATCTGATGATAATGATAAGCAATTAGAAACATTGCTGGAATGTATGATTTGACACATAAGTTTTCTGCCACTAAATGTTGACACACCGTCTGGAAACACCCCTCTGGGAGATGTGCCTCAGATAAAGGCTAGAACTCCTGACTTCTACAGATCTTAACATTGGTGCAGCTCTGGAGATTTTATAAGTGAGGGAGAAATTCACATCGAATAAGAGAATCAAAAGAAACTGTATACATCCCTGTTGACTTTTGCTTTTCCATTTGATTTCCATAAGAACCTAAGTTTACCAATGATGGTTATGACTTATTTACCACCCACTACACACCATGGGCACCATCCTACCAATACGCTTACGTGAATCATTGGAAAGGGAGAATAAGCATGATACACAGGTCTTCAGATATGAGAAACAAGAAGTAGACATGCTTAGATGAGAGGTGAGCTTAATATAATCAAGTATGAGCCATGTAAATCTGAGAAGTCAAAAGTATTTTTATGCCATCAGCAAATGTTTAAAATTAACTAAAAAGATGATTTAACTTTCTCTCTCTCAATACTGCTCAATTATAAAGTCTTTATTCTGAGCCAAGAATTTTATATCATATCTCAATCTATGTAGCTAGCTAGGTGTGTGCATGTGTGCGTGTGAGTGTGTGTTAATATATTGTTAATAACAATAATAAAGTACATTAATATATTTTAATATTTATTGTTAATATGTATTATTAACAATAACATTGAAAATATATTGCTAACATATTATTGCATTATTTATAAAACTCTCCTTCTGAAACTGATTTTAGGTCCATCTGTAAAGTACATAAGAAAACCATTCTAATTATAATCTACTACAAACTACTTCAGCTCCATGTCTTCACTACTGGTTATGATTTATTTTAAGCCCACTTGTATTTTGACAAGGAGCAAAGAAAACATGAAGTCCCAAATTAAGAATTCACCTGAATAAACATCTAGACTCTAAATTGAAAATATAGGCACACTCAGCATTATGTAATATACCCATGTAACAAATCTGTGCATGTACTTCCGAATCTAAAATAAAAGTTGAAAAAATTTTCAAAGTAAAAATAATCAAAATAAAAACACAGGTACAGGTCAAACTTTCTCAAACTCAGTTGAACTGCATATCCTTTTCAAAGTCAACCATCTTGCCAATCCTCAATATTTTCATTATAATTAACTACATAAAAGTACAAAACAAATTAAATTTTTGTTAGAGTGCTTGCAAAAGACAAAGCCAAAATAAATTTTAAAGATAAAACCAAATAAAGCTATAAAAACAATATAATTTTATTGTACATCTAATTTGATATATAATATGCTCTTATTACATTTTTATATTAGCATCAAAAAGGAAATAAAATGTTAACTTCTTATATCAAAATAATCACCCCCACACACACACACTCAGAAAGGGCATGGTGTTGAGGCTATGGTGGTCTCTCGTTACAGCTCAAGGAAGTAGGCACATGAGTGCTATAGCACTCAAACATGCTGGGGACGCGATGACTTTGTCCCGTAGAATATTTTGTTGATGAGCTCTACTCCAGTTCTTATGAGCCTTTCATGGTGTCTAATCTTTTCAAAATGAGTCACGGTGAAATTTCTGAAATACTTTTCAGTTGTATACCTTTCCCCCCAATTTGCTTAGAATTAATTTTAAATATTAGTCAAAAATGACTACACATTTAAAAAATCTATTATTTCTCAATAACAGAATAGTCAGCTATCTATAAATCAAACCATTAGATTATTTTATTGAGCAAATCAGTAAACAGTAGAAACAACTTAAACCTGATAGAACTTTCTTAGAAGGGGTCACCAATAAGCCTTCATAACAGGTCTTCCTAAATGGCAACCTGACCATTTCTAACACCAGGATGTTAAGTACATTATTCTTGTTACCAAAAGTACCCCAATGAAAAGGGGATAAACATGAAGCTAAAAGTCACAAAGAAATAGAGAATTGGAAACTTTTTGTTTATGCTTTCACTTCCAATTTCAAATTTTTGACATATTACAAAATTAACTTTTAACTAGCAACACTGGACATATGTGTATAAATATACACATACACTCGTGTAATCTCTAAGTGATTACTAGGTCTCACGTAATAAAAGGCCCAATATTTCAGTTCATTTGATTGAATGCAGGGCTAAATTCTAACTTTTGGTAAGCCCCTGTGACTCCTTCAATACAGTAGCTATTTTATAAGGATCTACTAGCCATATTTATATTTGCTTTGAAAGTTTCCCTTTTCTGCAACATAGCTCACATAATATTATGCTGAGCTATAAAATATTTACAGATCATGCCAAAAGTTTCAACATTATACACCAGAAATACTGCAGCATCATATACCATAATTCTACTTGCATCCCTGAAACATCTCTTATTGAGTCTACTTCTAAGAAACAAGACATGATTAGAGATGAGGTAATGGTGAGTATATAAAAAACCAACTCACAACATCTTCAGGAAATAACTTTGCCCTCTCTGAAACACTTTTAATTTTTACATGATTCATGTTTTAGAAACTTTTAACATCATGGAAAATACAAATTAGTGACCAAAATATATTCTATTATTTCAATTTACCTCCAAGGAAATTTACTTTCCTTTTAACTGTGATCCTGAACTCGAACAAAAAGTGAGGACGTGTTAACATACCTGTCATAGCCTAGAGGTTGAGGGGAATGACCAGTGAATTTGGGACTGCTTCTAGAAATGGTATTCGCTGGTGAGATATTATTTATACGCTGTAATATAGAAGTAATTATTTGTTAGTACATGTAATTTTCATGTAAACACTTTATATACACACAGGCACACACAAAGCCACTTTTAAAAACTGTATCACACTATTCAAACTTCTAATATGACTAAAAGTTATATTACACTACCTGAGCAAATGTGAGCAAAAAAATCAAGGGAAACATTGCGACGAAGATGACTGCCAGAGTATGCTCGCCTCCTCATCCTATCTTACGTCCAAACCCTACTGCACATTTCATAAAGGAGTACTGTGGTCCCCCACACTGCCAGGACCGTGAACCACCAACTTCCTTGAACGTGTCTCTTCTTGAACCATAATTTGGCTTAGTGACTGGCTAACCCCTCCATATCCCAATATGACCCTGGAATCTCACACATGAAGCTGACTTCCAAAAGTGGGATAAGAGGCCTTGTGACAAATGCAGTCTGGGAGACGTCCTTACAATTCCAAATGAGCTAAGCTGATTTCTGTAGGAGGGTTTGAAATCCAAGGCCCCCATTCTGAGCATCTGGGCATAAAGAATACTCACAAGTCTAAACTCACCCCTCAGACAGAAGCACCTTCTCCCAGCTCTCAACTGGGCAGTATTTTATTTTCACCTCTATGGGATTCTCCTATCTATCTGTGTACATCTTAACTTCCCACTACATGATAAACTCTTTCAGGCCAAAGATTACATCTTATACACCTATCTCTAGATTCCTAGAACATCTATAAAAAGACTTGGTTAACATCGAGACACTTATTTCTTCAGAGGGGTAGTATACTTTTTAATTTGGAAGAATGCTGCCTCGTTTTATTTTATGTAAAGATCTCATTATTATAAGGACTTATGTGACGTTCTCCTTTAAGAAATTACATTATTTTCATCAACACCAAAATACTCCACCACTAGAAAGAATGAAATACAGGATAAAAAATTATGTGGCATACCAAAGATCTGTTGAACTTGCTGTAACTGTTTTCAAGGGCACTTCTAAGGCCATCATTACTGTCATGTAGCTTCCGGTTAGCTGTTCTGCAGGGTAAAGAAACAAGCAGAAAGAGAGACAGGGAAAGTATCACTGGGGGGTCACTGCCATCACTTTCTTTTCTAGCTGTAACATTCAGAACGTGGAATCGCTTATCATTTTCTGCAACTTTCCACCACTTCCCTTCAAACCTCATAAACTGAGGTAATTCATTACTTAAAGTAGAAGAGCTGAATCGATGACTCCTCTCTCCTTAAAGGTCGCAGGGCCTTGCAGGAGTCACCTGTCTGAGCTGTGGAACTCACTCTTCCTTCAGGCAGCCCCGCTGACTGAACAGATTTCATGCAGGTCTTCGAAAGCTCCCTCAATGCCTGAACCTGGCCAGCCAGTTCCCACATGTCAGAGGCCAGGGATGAACGCAGTGTGTTGTATCAGGCCTCATGCTCCTGGCAGCTCCTGCATTCTATGCACGGCCTGGCACTTCCACCTGGCATCGTCGTGTAGCAGGTACACACTTGGGTGATGATCTCAGTCAGATCTGGGTTCAAATCCTAACTTTTATTTCCATATGACTTAACAGAAGTCATTTAAGCTGTCAGAGCTTCAGCACCCTCTCGTACAGCACAGCTATGATTCCACAGCTCCTACCCCACAGAGTGGCCAACCTTCCCCAGCTTAAGGCTGGGTCACCCTTAGCTCAATCCTCACTTCCTCCAGAACACTTCCTTGACCTTCTTTGACAGGCCAAAGCTCCCCTTAGGGGACAGGTACCTTTCTTTCGCTGCATCTCTCTCATTTGGCCTTTTATATTAATTCTATAATTATTGATCCATTTCTCTCTTTTCCTAGACTAGACCCAAAAGGAGAAAGAGATTTTTCACCCACTTCCCACTCTATCCTTTACTCCTGGCATACCTAGCCTGTAAGAAGTACTGACAAATCTGTTGAATGAATGAATAAAATAACTCAAAGGATTACTGAAATACATGAACTCTACAACTGCCACAGGTGAGACTTAATAAGCATTCAAAAATGGTGGGAAAGAAAAAAGGTCAAACCTGACCTGACTTCACTGGGGGGAACTGAAACCAGAAGACAATGCGGCACGGGTGGAAGAGAAAGAAAGGGGAGGGAGACGGCTAGGTTTTGTGAGGAAGACTCTCAGAGGATGGAACTGCTATAACCTAGCCATAAAGCTGACAGAGTGGGTATATTTCTACTTGGGGAGAGGAAAAAAAAAACTAAGAAAAATATACTTCTAAGTAAACATAACAAACTGAGAAAGAATTGTGGAGGCAGAGCCCTGTGGCCCCACTAATAGGAGAAGCCTGAAGAACTCGCGGTACAGAATTCAGAGAAAGCTGAGTGCTCGGGGCTGTTCTTCTTTATAGAGGCATAATAAAGACAAACTGGACATATCCCCTGACTTCCCAAGATGTTTAGAGATTTACACTCTATTCCCCACATCTGGATAATTTATTTAGGATTATAAGCATCAGAAAGCTAAGAGGAGATGCCAAGTACACACCGTCAGAAGAAAACACACACTAAGCCACAAATTCAGTCCTCAGAACATGCCAAACTCACGTTCTATGTGTTATGTCTTTTATTAACAAAAAAATAAGTGAAACGTAAATGTAGTGAGCATTTGATCTGATAACTTACTGGAGTATTTCAATTTGCCTCTCAAGACTATTTCGATCTTCTGTGTATCCTCGGATTATTTCCAGATCCCTGTAAAATTATATTTTATGTTTGAGTGAGAATTAGGTGTCAAGTCCTGCCTCACCTATACCTACCCTCCCAGATCCTTTTCCACCTTTTTCAAAGACGAGCGTCCTTGGCCACAGTTTTCTACCTTTCCCGTGCTCCTGCTCTGGGCCTCTGTAGCCTCAGTGGCCTCCTCTCCTTCTGTGACTCCACAGACACACTCACATCCTGTGCTTTCTCCTGTGAGGCTCTGCCCCACCTCTGACATCACAAGCCTAGAGATTCTCCTCCTCAGCCCCTCTCAGCACCCACCAGCTTTTCTATCCCCACCCTCACTGGCCCAGCTCTGTTCTCCATGAGGGCTGAACCTCCTGAGTCCCTTCTCCTCAGGGCGTCTCAGAAACTGTACCTTCAATCCTCTGAACCTTCCCTGCTCATCCTTATGTAATCCCAACTCCATCTATTTTCTCCTTTCCTGTGATTCCTTCCTCTTTCCCTGTCTCACCCTACTCCTGCCCTCCCTTCTCTCCTTACCTAAACCACAGAGACCCCCAAAGAACCAGGCTTGCTAAGCTCGTGAGACACTCACCCTGTGGCAATCCCTCTGTTGCTTTATGATGGAAGCTCTGGCTTCTTCCCCAAACTGCACTCAGAACACGGCCCTCTCCTCCAGCCCCTATCCCGCTGAGCACACAAACCTCATCACTAGCTTCCCAAAACGCCCAGGCTATCTTTGGTTCACAATATCATCTGCTCCCTGGATGATAAAAGTACACATTTCCTAATTGTCTATAGGAATTTAAGTTCGTTAACCCAAAATTCGGGGGCCTTCTATTATAACCTTAAACTAGCTCTTAAACTTTTTAATTTTT
Source organism: Piliocolobus tephrosceles (assembly GCF_002776525.5). Lineage (NCBI taxonomy): Eukaryota > Metazoa > Chordata > Mammalia > Primates > Cercopithecidae > Piliocolobus > Piliocolobus tephrosceles. The sequence continues at coordinate 96,850,142 of NC_045447.1, forward strand.
TTTAAACTTTTACTTTTCTATTCAAAATGTCTCTTTCTGCCCTGTGGTCTGATCACCTTTCCCCAGGCCGTATCCTTCCCTATGTTCTGGCCCCTGCTTTGGTTACTACCTTACCTGGAACATCTCTGAGACTCTCTTTTCCCATCTGTAAAATGGACATAATGAAGGTCCCTGTCTCACTGGATGTTGTGTGGACTGGATCAGTTAATGCCTGTGAAGGACCAGGACAGTGCCTGGCAGGCAGCAGTGCTACCAGCTCTGAGTTGCTGATGGTGCCATCCTGGCTGCCTCTTCCCCCTTTCCCAGCACAGAGCTATCTTTCTACCTAGGCTCACCCTCCAGCATCACCTCTTTAATACAGTTCTTCACCTCTTCTGAACTAAAACAAAATCTTTTCTGTGATCACACAGCAATTAGCCCAAACCATGACTACGTTAGTGGCACTGCTTCTGATATTTTTTAGCTCTGCTGTTGTTAAACCCTATAATCTTTTTGCTTTTTTTCCCCAACTAAATTTGAAGTTCTCAAAACACAGAGCCCACATCATATATATATCATATATATGATATATATATCATATCTGTGTTTTGAGAATATATATTCTCATATATACATATATTTGAGAATATATATATATTCTCATAACTCCTTATCTAGTTCAGAGACTTGTATGTAGTAAACAATAATATTTCACTGTTTTCTAAGACCTTATAAGACCTTAATTCCGATGAAAGTTTGCAAAGAAACCCAAAAAAAGACATTTTTCCCAAGCGTACATGTCCTAGGGGATACACTATCTATGCATTTTATATTTACCATCCATATAAAAATATACATGTCTATGTTCCTTATATATAAATACATGTCTGTGAGTGTATGTATGCGTATTAGGTTTTATTGTATTAACACCATACTGCAAAACTAACACACACAAAAATAGACTTGCCTACTTTTCCCTTTCTTATGTTTTATGGCCAGGATTCCTGACTTCAAAGCACTTTAATAAGCACTAACCCTTGACACTGTAGGTATATTCTTTTAGCTCCCAGCTAATTTAAACATTTATTAAGCCCTACACTAGCCTATGCAGACAATAATTAATTATTCTATTTGCTTTAAAAAATTAAAAACATAAAATACACTGGGAAACCTGATACTGAAAATAAAGAAGATATTAGCAAAGTTACTAACTCTTCATTATTCCATAGCTGAGCTTCTTTTGCCCGGATGATCATCTCAATATTCTACTCAAACTAACAAACAAAATGCGAAGTTCGTACCTTTCAGTATTCAGACTCTGATCAGCATAATCACTTTTCAAAGCATCTAATTCACTCTGAAGAAAGGCTATGTTTGTTTGTGCTTCTAAAAGGTCTTTCTTAACTTTCTGATTTTCCTGAATAAAAGGAAAAGTGGAGGTCATTAGATTCATATTTTCCTCTGGCTGGGAGACATGAAGTAGTGTCGTGTCACCCTCCCACACCACTCTCACCCTTCCACAACTCTTCAAATCTCGGTGTTCAAAGAACTATTTGTCAATTCAAGGTAGTTTGAAATCATTATAAATTAATAAAGTGTCAAAAATCTAAACTCTCAAAGTTGTTCTTCATTTTTCTATGCTTGATATTTGATACCAAACTACAACAGTCAAGGGTTTACCATGATGTATTTCAACACGTTACTGGCAAATTAACTGACACCAACCATTCGAATGCCTGCTTTATTTAATGAGAGCTATACAATTATTGATAAACATTTTGTGGAATCAATAGTACGTACAGTACCTGGTACGTACACTGGCTACTTTTTACAAATAAACTCTATCACTTAACATTTTAAGTTTTGCACTTAAAAATAAACCAGTGTGATCCGAAAATTTCTGTGTTTTCTTAAAATAATATTGGAGACATCCATTCAAGATGGTGGACGGAGCACATGAATTTGTCTTTTTCCCCTTCCAAAACCTCATTAAAATGAAATGCCAAAGGAAATGAACCAATAACAGCTAAAAGAATGGAAGAGGGGGCCAGAGCATTCAAGTGACTTACACGCACTTCTAGAAAATGGAAACTGATGGAAATGTGTTGCCAAAGGGAAGAGAGTGGGGAAATGGAAGTCTAGAGGAAGTATGTTCAAGGTTTTGACACAGAACCCAGAAGGAGACAAGTGACCAGGCCAAACCCCAGAAAGACGGAACCAGATATGGGGTTGGAAAGAGAGATTAAAACTGTATAGTAAGGCACCCTTCCCACCAAGCCCACCCCCTGTCTTACCCTAGCAAGTAACAGTAGAGAGCCAGAGTGGATTCTAAAGACAAGACAGAGATTATCTTTTTTAAAATTGAGTGGCTCCTGTAAAAAAAGCTAAGGCTTCTCTCTGAATATCCCTGCCCCACTCACGCTGGTACCTGGGGTCCCTTGCCAGCTTCACACACAGAGCTCCTAGGAAGACACTCTTTCGGGAGAGAGGCCTTCAGGTGAGTCGATCTGTTCTCACCCCACAGGATCCTACCTCAAGTAACCAAGCTAGTCCTTCACTTTAAAATATGAACAGATCACCAACCACTGCCAGGTATTTGAAAAAAATAAATGGTACCGAGAAAGAATTAAATTAATAAACTCCAGAGGAGTCCCAGAAAAGCCTATTTATCTAGACAAACTTAATAAATTGTAAGGGGGAATGTAGACATTCTCAAATATTCAAAAACAGAGAAAATTTCTCTCTCATATGTTCTTTCTGAAGAAGTTTCTTGAGGATGTGCTATGGCGAAATGAGGATGAAACCCTCTCCTCCCAAAAAATTGCAATATGCAAAATGCTGCAATTCAGTGAAAAGCCCAGTGAAAAGAAATTGCAGAACGAATGGGTAGCAAGTTTAAAAAACAGTCCAATAAGAACTGAAATTTTGCCAGGTGCAATGGCTCACACCTATAATCCCAGCACTTTGGGAGGCCAAGGTGGGTGATCACGAGGTCAAGAGATCGAGACCATCCTGGCCAACATGATGAAACCCTGTCTCTATTAAAATTCAAAATTTAGCTGGGCGTGGTGGTGCGTGCCTATAGTTCCAGCTACTTGGGAGGCTCAGGCAGGAGAATCACTTGAACACGCATGATAGAGGTTGCAGTGAGCTGAGATCATGCCACTGCAGTCCAGCCTGGCGACAGAGCAAGACTCCACCTCAAAAAAAAAGAGAACTGAAATTTTATAGACTCCAAAATTAATATTTTCAAGGAGAAATACTAAACAAATTTCATGCATTGGAAAGAATAAATAAGTCTTAAGGTATCAGTGATATCATGAAAATAGTAGAGCTTCTTTCTGCAACAAGAAACCAAAAAATCAACCAGAAAATCCAAGAAAAACAAATAACTCTACAAGAATGTCATTATCCAAATACAAAGCCAACTAAGATGTGGAAAAATCTGGAACTAGGAATTCATTTGACCACAAAGCTGGGAGCCTTCTAAGTGGAACAGAGATAATGAATGGAGAGAAAGAAATGCAAGCCTCATTCATTTCTTAGCTCTGCAGTGAAAATATTTAGAATCATAATAAAGAAAACCTTCTTTATTTGCTTTCAAATTTGGGAGTTAATCTAAAACCAAAATAAATAAAACTTAGTAAAGATAACAGAAGAGATGTAAATGTTATCAATTTTGTTAGTACTAAAAGTAAAGATGTGGCTGGCGTAAGATGGAAAAGCAACAGAAAAAAAAAAAAAAAAAAAAAAAAAACTTGGAGGAAGGGGCAAGGCACTAATATCCTCATCACAAAGCATCACATCATACAGACCACAGCTGATGTTGGAAGAATACAGGGTTTACTATGTTTTACAAAACTTAAACACTATGTCTTTACTACTTTGTAAGAAAAATAAGTTAAAGCTTTCACAATAAGTGGCATATTATTGAGGGAAAAGCCTGCATAAATAATATCTTTGATCAAACGTATTTCAAGGACTTTTTCTAACTATATTATTAATTTCTCTTTAAGCTGGTCTTCCTGGAACACTGAAATAAGAGCATGATGACGTGGTCTAACAGGAAGTGCATTTCTGTAAGTGAAAAAGTAATTCTTACCATCGATAAATCATAAATTTGTTTTTTCAATGCGGCCACATCTTCCTTTTGACTTACGTGTTTTGACTGTTCTTCGAGCTGAAAGACCAAATAAAAGTTGTGTGCTTACAAACTCACTTCGAATTGCTTTAAGTTTAGGACTATCCTTGAATATACATACGAGAATTCTAGAAGTCACAAATTTTCAACATTGTGTGACTTTATAAATCATTAAACTACACAAAATCCATAAGGATTTGAAATTTTGTTCTAAAAAATTTAAACATTTGAAAAAGGGCATTTGGTTGTGAAATGAACTTTTTTGGAAACAGCTGAAAAGCCCTTTTTGGAAATCATTCAACTATTAAGCAATCCAATTCTTGCTTTTACTCAGTTATGCTACATTGAAATCTGGATCTTTCTATTCTCCTTTGTATTACCTGCATTCAACATTTTCCACTCTGTATTACAATTCTTTAGAAATGTCTTACCTTCCCTCCTAGAGAGCAAGATCTTTTAAGAGCAGAATTAGTGTCCGATTCACCTATATGTTCTCTTCATGGTGAGTTCAAGAAATGCTTATTAAATAACTAAAATCAATAAAATCTGAGTATAACATGAAGCTAGAGACACAAACACACCTGATTATATAAACACCTACATTTAAGCTTTGCTTGAGGATTAACTCATTTCTGCATGAGCTTTGCTTGCTGGTTGACTCATTTCTATTACAATTACATACTCGTTATGATTACCAGACTAAATTGGTTCCACAGCATTTATAACCTGGAGAACAACAACAACAACAAAATGCCTTTCCTACAAACAGCTTACATCCTCTGGGAACAGTGGGGATCTGCTGGGATTCATTTATGGAATGTTTATGCACTGATCAAAATGGATCCCACATTTCACCAAGTCTAAGTGCTTTGACTCTGGACCTTCTTCACCTTGCCAGATGCTATAAAGGGATAGTGTTCATATAAAAACGTCATGACTGCCACAAGGCTGACTATGACTGAGAAGAGCCATTGATTTAAACACGCATTTTGACTTCAGAGAAGAAAAACCATCTGGAAAAAATGAGTTTCTCAGAATCAAGGACACAGTTAGTGGCTATTATAACAAATTAGTAAACTATAGCCCTTAACGTACTCTCAAATAAACATCTTGCTGTTTTGCATAACAACCACATCAGGTATGCAGGAAGTCTGGGGTAAGTAAGTGAGAAAGCACAAACTGTGTAGTAAGATGGCTCCATCAGTTATTAGCTGTGTGACTCTGAACAAGTTACTTAACCTCTCTCTAAAAGCAGGTTATTTATACCCTCCTCAGAGAAAGTTTGAGAGTTCGATTTTTTTAAATCATGAAAAAGAGCTTAGTGAACTGCAAAGTCAATAAAATATCAGTCATTATGGATAGGAAGGACAGTTTATTATTAATTGCATTTTACAGATCAGAAACTAAAAACCAGAAAGATGATCTGAACTGTCCCAGGTGCTTCAGGGAAAAAATGGGTACAGTTTTGACAAGGATTCAGGTTTCCCGACACATGGTCTTTCTTACTGTTCAGACCACTTGGCCCTCATCATTTGCGGCATCTCTTCTTGTAGACGTTCCCTTAGTCTAAAGATTTGGGAAGCCACAGAAATAAGTCAGGGCACGGACTCAGTGAATTTGTGGTTCTGCATAAACAGAAGACTGGTCTATTCAATTCTGTAATATAAGCATAGTATGCATGGCCTAATAACTTTTGAAAATTAGATATAAGGTTCAAATTGATGTTAATTTTCTAAGGAGGCTACTGGGGAGAATTCTTAATCATCCCAGAGGTTTAAATTGCAATAGTGTATAAAATACAAAATATAGCCAATTGTCACTTAATCTCATCACCATTTTCAGGAATGATTTTTGATTTTTTTTAAGGCCGTGACATAATCATGGCTCATACTGCAGCCTTGCTCTCCCAGCTCCAAGTGATCCTCCCACCTCAGCCTGCTGACTCACTGGGACTACAGGCATGTGCTACCACATGCAGTGAATTTTTTAATTAATTTATTTATTTATTTTTACAGTGGTGAGATCTCAACTATGTCACCCAGGCTGGTCTTGACCTCCTGAGCACAAGCAATTCTCCTGCCTCAGCCTTCCAAAGTGTTAGGATTACAGACATGAGCCACCATGCCCAGCAAGGATGATCCTTTTTTAATTATCCATTTTCATTTTAGCTAACACGTTCCCATTAGCTATGGGAAAAACAAAAAACAGATCCAAGAAGTGTGTCTAGTACAGTGCTGGAGCCAGCCTGTATCGGCAGGTGAGAGTCTGCTTTAAGCATCTCTTCTCAACCTTAAATTCAGTGATATCAACTTGGTAGCATGAAATCAGTAATGACAGGAGTATTTATACCATGGAAATCGACAGATGATACGCATCCCTCCCCTCCCTTCCCCCGCCCCACAGAGCCACCTGGTAAACAACGGCCAGATACAACTGAGCCAAACAGAGCCTGCTCATTAGAAACCAAATAGAGGAAAAGCCAAAAACCAACTACATTTAAAAAAAAAAAACAACTAATCACATCTTTGCTCACACTTCAGCAAGTTCTGCTCTTCTTCAAAAACAGGTGACTCTTGGTGATCAGGGTACCCCCGATCTGAAATTTTCTACTTAGAAGAGCAATATTCATTTCATTTAATAAATATTCCCTGAATACTTACCATGCACTTTGCAATAAGCTAGGGGTAGGGGCACAGGGATATTTGACATGACCAAGAAAAACAGTCATGAGGCATGCAGTCCTCTAGACACGAAGGACTTGAGTACTAAGCTGGTGAAGACCAAGGAAAGCAAACTGAAGTTTTAGGGACAACGGTTGAAGGGATCAGAAAATATTTATCAGATCTATGAAAAAGACAAGTGGCCCCTGGAAACAAAAGAGGAACTCAGGGGCTCTTAAAAGAAGGTCCTTCAGGCCGGGCGCAGTAATCCCAGCACTTTGGGAGGCCAAGGTAGTCAGATCACCTGAGGTCAGGAGTTCGAGACCAGCCTGGCCAACATGGTGAAACCCTGCCTCTACTAAAAATACAAAAATTAGCCAGGCGTGGTGGCACATGCCTATAATCCCAGTTACTCAAGAGGCTGAGACAGGAAAATTGTTTGAACCCAGGAGGCAGATGTTGCAATGAGCCAAGATCTTGCCACTGCACTCCAGCCTGGTTGACAGAGCAAGACTCAGTCTCAAAAAAAAAAGGTCTTTCTAAGGAATTCCTTGATTCTGAAATCTGATCTATGTGTCACTTCAATAGGATTCCAAATGTTTTTGGTTGTTAATGACTTAGATACACTGAGATGCTGAGGCTGTTCCTAAAAGTCCAGCTGCCACATGCCTACCTTTCTTAGCTTTTTAATGGTCACCTGCAGATCTCCTACTTCAGTTTCATACTGACGTCTGAGGTCACTGAGGGCTTCCTCGGCTTTGCGTTTTTCCTAAAGGAAAAAAAATAAATTGTGTTCATTTAAATAGGGTCACCCTCTTAAACAACCTTCAAAACCCCACAGGTAAGCAACATTTTGTGTCAAATTAAGGCTGACTTCAATTTTCCTACACAGGGAGGGTGAGAAGGGATATCAAAAGGAAATCAACTGACTTCAGAAGTACCACAATTTTGGAATGGAAACCTACAAAACTGACAGAAGAGCAGAATCCCACAACCTACATACACCCTCACCCAGGAATGACACCTCTAAGACTATTACTCACATTGTGATAGAGGCCGTAACACACCAATCAATTAATTAATTATTGCCATACTTAGTTAAAACACATGGCACAGTGAAGGGCTGCCTGTGCTTACTGGAATTCTATCATGTCATCAGGACTCAAGAAGGCATCCTGGGTGCATCCTTTTCCCTAGAGATGATGCCTTATCTAAATCCCAATCACATCACTGCTATGCAAAGTGCTTCCCTGTGGGCTGGTACTTTTCAGGGGTGTCCCTTCAAGTTCTTCTGGAGCAGAGAATGGCAATAAGGCACCCAGGAGGTCAGGGGACTGCCATTCAGAAGTTCCCATGAGCTGAAACATCTCTGAATTTCCTTTTCTCTTAATAAATTATATAATTTTATATCTTACATTCAGTATTCAAATCGTTTTATGTTGATAGCCAGTAAAATTCAGTGTACAAATATTCAGTGATCACCTACCAATGGTTCTAAGGGACTGGGGACATGGGGACAGAGAGGGGGACAATAAAACTGATGTTCTCATGCATTCTAGTGGAGGAGACAGAAAAAGACAATTTCAGGAAATGATACAAAAAAGAAAGAAAGAAAGAAAGAAAGAAAAAACAGGGAGATGTGGCAGGAAGTCAGTCTGCTAGAGGGTAAGGTAGGGCCTCTCTGAGGAACGCTCCCACATCTGAATACCTGCCAGAGGTAGTGTGTCTTACTGCCCACTCATTGGCTGTAGAGACTGGGCAAGTTGCTAAACTTACCCATGCCTCCATTTTCTTTTTAACTATTGTAAGGATTAAATTAAATAATCCAAGTTAAATAATCCATATAAATTAAATAATCCATGTAAATTAAATAATCCATGTAAATTAAATAATCCATGTGAAATGCTTAGCAGAAGAGCAATATCTTCCCTTAAGGTAACTTTTTTAAAAGCTGACTTCATCCAGCTTTACAGGTGAGGCAACAAGTATTGCCTGCCTCACATGTGGATGAAGACACAGAGGTCTCACAATGAGGTGCTAATGAGGCAGCCTTCCTGGCATCAAAATGGACTTGATTGAAAGTCTCTTCATTAGATCCACAGCCACAAACCCAAACATAAACATTTTAGGGTTTAGAAATACTTTATCCAGGCTGGGCGTGGTGACTCACGCCTGTAATCCCAGCACTTTGGGAGGCTGAGGTGGACGGATCACGAGGTCAGAAGATCTAGACCATCCTGGCTTACATGGTGAAACCCCATCTCTACTAAAAAAAATACACAAAAATTAGGCGGGTGTGGTGGCGGGCGCCTGTAGTCACAGCTACTGGAGAGGCTGAGGCAGGAGAAAGGCATGAACCCGGGAGGCGGAGCTTGCAGTGAGCCGAGATCACACCACTGCACTCCAGTTTGGGTGACAGAGCAAGATTCCGTCTCAAAAACAAAAACAAAAAGAAATATTTTATCAAGAGCTCAATAAAGGAAATGATCACTGGCCTATTTCATTCCGAACCTGCAACAGGTAGATGCTGAGAAATCAGATAAGAGATTGTTACAGTAATGCAGGTGAGACATGGTAGTGGTTCAGGTCAACTCTTGACAAACTTCCAGTAAACTGGAATGGAGGGAACACATCCCAACTCATTCTATGAGACCAGAATTTGCCTGATGCCAAAATCAGACAAAGGCATTAAAAATACAAACCAAAATCTCTTCCACATATGAATGCAAAAATATTAAGTAAAATTTAGCAAACTGAATTCAACAATCTACAGAAAGGATAGTACATCATCACTAATTATAGCCTATCTCAAGTGCAAGTTTGTTTTAATATTCAAAAATCAATCAATGTAATTTGCCACATTAACATTCTAAAAAAGAAAAAACATGATCATAAGACAGAAAAAGTATTTGAGAAAATTCAACATCCATTCTTGATTAAAACAACAGCAACAATAATACTCAGCAAACTAGGAACAAAAGGGATTCTACTCCACTTATAAAGGCATCTATGAACACTACACCACTAACATCACATTCAATGTTCTCATCTCCTTTATTCTTCTAACCAGTGCAATAAGGCAAGAAAGATAAAAAGCTTCATCCAAATTTGAAAGACAAATAAAACTGTTATTATTAATGTATTTCATAATCATCATCCTAGAAAATCTGACAAAATCTACCAACAAAAAGGCACTGTGTACAAACAATGTAAGCAATGCTACAGAATACAAGACAAATACTCAAAACTCAAATGTATTTCTATACATTCACAATGAACAATCGGAAATTGAAATTTTAAAAATACTATTTACAGGATCATCAAAATATGACATATTGAGTAAATCTAAGATGTACAAGATCTGTACAGTGAATAACACAAAACATTGCTAAAAGAAGACATAGATAAATCATATTTTCAATATTGGTAAGATGTCAATTCTACCCAAATTGATCTATAGATACAATGAAGTTCAGTCAAACTCCCTGCAGACTTAGAGATTTTGTTTGCTTTTTTTAAAAAAAAAGAAATTGAAAGGTTGATTCTATGGAAATTAAAGCAATTAAAATAGCCAAAACAACTTTTAAAAAAAAGCACAAAGTTGAAGAACTAATACTAGTTGATTTCAAGACTTATTATAAACCAATAGGTATCAAGACATACTATAAACCAATAGGTATCAA
>NC_045447.1:96860614-96915863 GCF_002776525.5 Piliocolobus tephrosceles
TATAAACCAATAGGTATCAAGACATACTATAAACCAATAGGTATCAAGACATACTATAAACCAATAGGTATCAAGACAATGTAATATTAGCATAACAATAGACAAAGCAATCAATGGAACAGAACACCGAACCCAGAAATAAACCTACACACATAGAATAAACTATTTTGGATAAAGTGCAGAGGCAATTCAGTGGAAAATGGTTATTCTTGTTTAATAAAGGTGTGGGAACAATTGGATATCTACATGCAAAAAACAAATATGAACATTGATCCATATCTTGGCACCAAATACAAAATAGATCCTAAATGTAACCTAAAACAATAAAGCTGATAGAAGAAAACATAGGGGAAAATCTTCGTGAGCCTGGGTTAAAGATTTTTAAAGACCACAAGAAAAGTATGATCCATGAAAAAAATTGGTAAATTACAATTCATCAAAATTAAAACTTTATACTCTTTAAAAGATACTGTTAGGAGAATGAAAAGACAGGTCACAGTGTGGGTGAAAATATTTATAGATCAGGTATCTGATAAAAGACTTGCATTCAGAATATAAAAGTACTCTCAAAACATAATATTTTTTAAAAAAAACTATATTTTTAATGAGCCAAAGATTTTTAACAAGACACTTCAGCAAAAAAAAAAAAAAAAAAAAAATTATACACATGGCAAATGAACCCAAGAAAAGATTCTCCACACAACTATTCATTAGAGAGATGCAAGTTAAAACCACAATGAGATTCCTCTACACACCAATTAGAATGCTGAAAGAATGGGACTCTCATACACTGCTGATTGAAACACAACTGTACAACCACTCTGGAAATCAGGTTGGCAGTGTCTTACAAAAATACACAGTCATCTACACAGATGACCAACCCATTCTACTCCAGGAATTTACTCAAGAGGAATGAAAGTATATGCCTCTATAAAGACTTGCACATGTATATTCATAGCAGCTTAATTTGCAATAGCCAAAACCTGGAAATAACTCAAAGGTCCTTCAACAGATGAATGGCTAAACACTGTGGTACCCCTACTTGATGGAATACTACTCGGCAATGAAAAAGAACAAACTACTGATTACATGCATACATCTCCAAATAATTCTGTTGAGTGGAAGAAGCCAGACAAGAAATAGTATATACTACATGACTCCATTTCTATACAGTTCTGAAAACTTCAAACTAATCTACAGTGACAGAAAATAGAACAATGATTATCTGGCAAAAAGGGGCAAAGAAAGGAGGAAAAAAGGCTTGTTATGCCTTCAAGGGGCATGAAGAAACTTCTAGGGTGGATAGTTATGCCTACGATCTTGCCTGTGGGAATGGTTTCATGGTGCATACGTATGTCCAAACTTCACGTATACTGTACTTCATATGCAGTTTGTTGCATGCCAATTATACCTTCATAAAGCTGTTACAGTTTAAAAAAAAAAAAAACTGAAGCAATGCAATATATGCTATATATGCGATAGGAGTGAATGCGGCTAGAGGAGCAGGGGAGGGCATCACGGGGGTTCCTCTGAGCTTTGCAGAATTTGGGAAGGAGGAAAGGATTGAGGAGATAATCATCAAGGCAAAGAAAACAGCTGGAGACAAAGCAGAGTCAGGCACAGCAAGGCCACTGGGCCAGAGCTGGGGGTGAAGAACCCTGGAGAGCTGAGGGGAGCCGTATGGAGTGGAAGGAAATGAGGGAAAATCTTAGACTGGCCTGGGCACGTTATTCCAGAGAAGCTATCTTTAGAAAGGTGTGAGGTGGACACTGGGATGCACAGGCAAACAAGCTTCCTCACAGTGCCAAAGCTGCTCAGCTGGCAGTGAGGTCCTGGACTGGAGTGCTGAGGTGTGGAGACCACATGTATATGGTGGCTTACAGGCCACATGTGTCATTGCCGTGGAATAGAGAAATGATGCCACAGATGCATGGATTTGCCACCTCCGGACTGAAGCCAAGGAAACTAAAGATGTTGTAATTAACAAAACATGAAGTTCTAAAAGGTGAGGGCCATGGTAATATCCTCATTACCAGCAACAAATTTGGGATGCATTTATCTAGAAGAAGCAATGAGATGTGACGACAGAATAACACATGTGCTTGATATGTGTTTGATGAATGAATGAGTGCACAGATTAAACACAGCAGATGGAGAGGAAAAAAAGGCAGAAAAATGATTTCACTCTTTCCTTTTTACCAAAAGGAAAGTGCTAGCAGAAGGGGTTATCCATTGTTCTGAAGCTGGACCATGAATCTTGAACCATTTATGTGGTTGAATATGACGTCCAGCTTCTTATTAAACTTTGTATAAGGAGACAGGACAACAAAGACACCCCAGGGCATATATGCAGGAAAGCCATTTAAGGTGAAGAATTTAAAGGAATCAAGAATACAAAGAGCCACAGGAAAGAGCAGGACAGTAACAACCTGGGTGCAGCCACCACATTGCAGGTACTGTGGCAGGCACTTTATATAGATCATCATGTTTAACTCTTGTGAAGGCAGGTAAGTTGCATTATCCCATTTTAGAGATGGAATAACAAAGGCTCAGAGGTTGGGTTATTTTCCCAATGTCACCTGGATACGATCAGGGCCAGGATGCAAACTGAGGTCTCCCAGATGCCAACGTTCAGGCCACTTGCACATTATTTTGCGGCCATTCAGTGTTAACAGGGTGAATGAATAAACAAAAGTGACATTTTTAACCTAGCACTGTCTATTTTCTGTTTTCAATAAACATTAATCACCCAAAAATATAAGAAAAAAAATTCTTTCTTCAATGGAAATCACTGAAGGTAACATATCATTCTCAACTTTAAATGGTTCCTATAACACTGAATAAAGGCATACAGTCAGCCCTTCAAATCCACAGGTTCCGCATCTGCGAATTCAACCACTAAAGAGTGAAAATATTTTAAGCAGTAAAAGTGATGCAGATAAAAATACGGTATAACAGCTCTTTACAAAGTATTTACATTGTGTTAAATACTAGGTATTATAAGTAATCCAGAGATGATGTAAAGTATACTGGAGGATATGCGTAGGTTGTATGTAAATATACATTATTTGCATAAAAACTTAAGCATGCAGATTTTGGTATGCAGGGTTGCGGGGGAGTCCTGGAACTAATCCCCTCGGGTACCAAGTAATGGCTGTATTCCATTATAAAACACCAAAGTTTGAAGACAGAATTTTAATTTCACTCTAATATAGATTTAAACTGGGCAGCGGGTGTGGGCAGTGACACAGGTATGGAAAGTCAAGTCACCTTCTCTACGAAGGCTGCCTCTGCCTTCTCCCAAGGCTTTGTCTCTGATGTTACCCCTTCAAAGAGGCCTCTAACCCCCAACGTAAGCAGCCTCCTCTTCCAGTCACTATTGCACATGTTATTTCTTTACTGTACTTGTCACTATCTGAACTTATTTGCTTTCCTTTTTTATTTGCTTATTATTTCTATTTCTTCTTACCCCATCCCCAAAAAACACTACCAGTAAAAATTCCTTTGCTGGGAGGATCTGTGGGAAGCTGGACTTGCTGTACCCATGCATGATACCCAGAAGAGTGTCTGGGCCCTCTCCATAGAAAGCACCTCATAAAGATCTGCTGAATGAATGGCCAACCCAGAAACTCACGTCTTTCCGTGTCTTATGTTCTGCAGCCTGAATCCTCTGATCCATTTCCTCTTCCAACTCACTCAACTGCATAGCTGCCTTGTCCTGGGCTCTGAAATTCAAAAGGATGCACACCTTTTCATTATACTCTTGAACTTGAAACATGAAGAGAAACTTCAGACTCATCTATGTTAAGCCCTATATATTACAGATGAAGAGAAACACACCATTCAAAATGATATTCCCCATTCCATCTACATAATAAAATGAGATTGGCAATTTGACCATTTTGGTGTAAAATCATTTTAAAACTAGATACGGTCATGCATTCCTTAACAACTAGCTTACATTCTGAGAAATGTGTCTTTTGGAGATTTTTGTCATTGTGCAAGCATCATAGAGTATTTACACCAACCTAGCTGGTAGAGCCTACTTCACACCTAGGCTATATGGTATAGCATATTGCTCCTAGGCTGGAAACCTGAACAGCATGGGACTGTACTGAATACTGCAAGTAACTGTAACACAATGGCCAGTATTTGTGTACCTAAACACAGGATACAGTAAAAATGTAGGATTATATTCTTATGGGACCACTGTCATTTATGTAATCCTTTATTGATCAAAACATCGTGATGTGGTACCTGACTATATCAAATAAACGAATAAATAGGATAAAATGATATTAAACTAGATTGTGGCAAAGAATAAAGATATCAAAGTGCTGGGAGGCTCTCAATAAATTCTGAATTTTTTTGGTTTTTTTTTTTTTTTTTTTTTTTTTGCTCTCATGACTGAGTTACAATCCTGGATTTAAAAAAGAACTCCGTGGCAAAGTGATGGTTAGATATAATTTTGAAATTTCACTATAAAAAACTCACAATGTTATATGTTAAAGTGAGAAGGGAAAAAAAGATCTCAATCATTATTTCTTATTTGTCCCCTAAAGTTCTAGAATGTAGATGAGGTTACCTTTTAGAAAAATTTTGTTTGTTACGAGTGCGATTATAAATCACATCTCTATGGAGGCAAAGCACATTGATTTGTATCTAAACCATGAGCTTTAGAGGTGATTCATTTGGACAAATGACATGCTATTAATAAATGATAGGGCTTAAATAGAATATTTTCTGTCTTCTAGTTTGATAGGTCTCTGCTATAGCAATTTACCTGCTTTTGACTTATTTACTCCCTCACAACACAATTTATTCATGCATTGGTTCAACTTCCACATAAAACTCCAAGGAAATATTGTGGGAGGAAAAAGACCCCAAAGTAAAATTTTCAATAACATTATTATCTTCTGTTCCTATTTACTTCTTCCTCAGCTTATAGCCTGCTAAGGTTATGTTAACCAAACTTGGGAAATCAGTTCATTTTTGCTTATAAATACCTGTTATTTGAAGTCCAGAAATTATGTATCTCCATAGCAATGTCTGGTGGTTTTTTTGGTCAACTCTGGGACGGTAAATGGCTAAGGCATATATCCTTTCCCACCTACTTCTTCTAGCTATCCCATCCCACACATCTGGGACTGCTCCGTAATGGACTCTCTCTGCCCTTTTCACTTCTGAGCAACATTTTTCTTCTTTTGCAAATCAGGGTGATGCATAACAACAGAGTGCTTGCCCCAGCAATTTCTAATTTCTAGTGAAATGTCTGCCCACTGTGACACTGGGAACCCATTCTTCGGGTGCAGTGCAGAGCAAAATGGCCAAAACCCTCCCCCAGTCCAAAATAGAGGTGAGGATGGATGGCTAAGAATGCAAGGAATGGTTTACAAGTAGCCATTTAAATACTTCCTGAGGTCTTTGATAGCTAAGAAAGGAGCCTTTAGGAGACTTAGGCTCCGCATAGAGCCTGGCTCTGGATGGCCCCAGCAGCACAGAAGGGAGTGGATGGGGATGCCAACACAGCTCGAATTAATGTGATGTACTCACTCCACCGTGAAGAAGCAGCCTAGCTGGTAACGAGAACATCAAGCATGACAGTCTGTTTTTTTCCCTCGTAGGTGCACATGGTATTATATTTAGATATTTAGATGGGGTCGTGTGTATGTGTGTGTATACCCACATATCTTTGTGTGGGTCTGTATATGTGTACCTATGTGTATACCTGTGAGTTTGTCTGTTTTAATACTTATTGGGTGCTCTGAAGAATCAATGTGTGTGTCTGCCTGTCACATGTCAAAAGAGGCCAACTCTGGGACTCTGATCCACATTCCAGCATGCTCTACAGAATTTGGAGTTCTGAGGACCATGCGCTATCCTACCGGAAGCCCCTAGAAGGCTAATTTGAGAGAAAACCGGTCAGTCAGGTACTAAAAATGTTCATAAGAAGTCCCTTGTGAATAGATTAACTTTTGCTTGATTCTAGGACTATAAGAAAGGTCCTATTTTGTATCAAGAATCTAAAATATTTTCTTTCCTACATTATAATGTCCTTTAGTTACTTCGAAGGTTCAACTAGATAGTTTCAGCATCATGTGGATGGGAGGGATAAAGAGAAGGCAGAATTGAAGACAAGTCACCCACCCCTATGCAGACAGGGCAGCCTCCTATTAAAAGGGCTGCGTTTATAAGTTCCAGGCGAAACCAGCAGGGTGCACAGCTGGTGGAGCACATGGCAGCAAGGGGCATCGGTGGGGCACAACACACCAGAACTGTCACAAGTACAATGCCCTCTTTTTTCCAATATATGCTAAAGGGAGGCAGTTTTTCCAGGGGGCGAAGAGGCTGATGTTTGGACTGCAACACATATAAATTCTTTTTTTGCATGATACAGCTGTTAACACCAATCAGATATCCTATGTAAGCTAGCTACGGCTTCTATGAACTGTATTAGAGTAAGAGTTTAATAGTTCTTTGGCTTTCAGTTCAGAGGGGGAGGGCCAAGTGAGGAGGGCTAGAGAGTAGAGAGAGCCAAAGCAGTACTGCTGAGCACCTGCCATGTGGTGGGCAGTGTGAGGGGCTCACTCACGACATTATCCACTAAGTCTTAACACCCAGAGGACGTGAAGATATTCATCTTCATTTTGCAGATGCAGCAATTGAACTCAGGGAGATTACGTAACCTGCTCGCAAAGTCTCATACATGTAGGTAACAAGGCCAGGCTTCAAATAGTGTTCCACCTACTTCTCTAGATAAAGTTTCTCCTGTGTGTTTTAAGCAGCAAGATGTAAGATAAGTCTCTTAATTGTTCTGTATCAAATCATTGATCCTGAAGAGTTTATATAATAGGATCATGATGACCTACTGATTGATTGGTAGCTGACCTACTTCTCCAGTGTTGGCTTAATTTTGAAAGCTCTAGACTCCTGAAGCTCAGTAAGTCCACCAATATCATAGCGTGAAAATGCAGTTCAGTCTATTTGCTGCCCAGGTCAGACAGCAAGTTAAAGCACCCACAGGCCACTTATAAAGGAAGGACTACAATACCTCTTCACCGCAATGGCCAAATTTTCCATTTCTGTGCTTTGAAGTCTGATCTCACGGATGAAGTTCTTTATAACATGTTCATATGGTTGAATTAATCTTGGTTCCACAAGGTTGATGTTTTGGTACAAGGTACTAACTTGCTCTTCTCTGCCAAATAAAGAAAAATTAAACCAATTATAAAACTTTAAAGGCAACTCTGCAGGGGAATTTTAAGAAAGAGAAACATAAATGAAGAACTAAGGAAAGAAAAACCAGCAATCATAAAATGATCGGAAGGAAGGGAAGACAGCAGTCAGGAGATACGGCTGTATTTTTTCCACAATAGGAGATGGAGACCTGTGAGGACAGTGAAAATGCACAGCAAGGGACTAATAAGGAAGGATTTTGTTGTTGTTCCTGCTGTGTTTTTTTTTTTTTTTTCTAAATTTTAATAGAAAGATAAAACAATTTATAGAACAATTAGGTAACATTAAATCAGTTACTTAATTCCATGTTTCACCTACCCCTAATAAGACATGTTTCAGCCTTTATGGTCGTAACAGTGGGTGTAGTAGTCCATTTTCACACTGCTATAAAGAAATACCCAAGACTGGGTAATTTATACATAAAAGAGGTTTTAACTGACTCACAGTTCCACATGACTGGGAGGCCTCAGGAAACTTACAATCATGGTGGAAGGGGAAGCAAGGATCTTCTTCACATGGTGACAGGAGAGAGAAGAGTGAGGAGTGAAGGAGAAAGAGCTCCTCCTCAAACCATCAGATCCCCTGAGAACTCTTTCACTATCGTGAGAACAGCATGGGGGAAACCGCCCACATGATCCAAGCACCTCCCAACAGCTCTGTCCCTAGATGCATGGGGATTAAGGGGATTACCATTCAACATGAGATCTGAGTGGGGACACAGTCAAACCACAGCAATGAATGTAACTATTAGGTTATGGTCAGCTAAAAATTACTTCATATAAATTCACATTTTTATATATATTTGCATTGATGTCAGTCACAATTCTCCTGACACCAAATGTGTGAATTTTTTCCTCATACCAACCAATTCTCTAACATTTCAGATACCAACTGAGTGTCCAACAATCCAATTTCATTCTGACACCACCCAGAGTTAGCACAGACCCCACAGGTTAAGGGATCAGTGCCACAAGACTGCTCCCCACTTAGATGCCAGTCACAAGTTCCAGGTTGCCACCTACACTTCTGACCAATCACCTATAAATCAGGGGTTTCTGTGACCCCCCTCTTTAGGTTCCATACTCTGCTTAAATGGCTCACAGAACTCAGGAAAACACTTGACTTAGGTTTACCAGTTTATCATAAAGAATTTAACTCAGGATGGCCAAATGGAAGAGATGCTTTGGGCAAGGTATGGGACCAGAGTGTGGGTACACAGAACTTCGATGCCTCCTCTGGGAACAGCATCCTCCCAGCACCTCGGTATGTTCACCAACCCAGCAGCAATCCAAACACTATTGTTTTGGGGGCTTTATGGTGATTCTACTGCACAGATGCGAGAGATTACATCACTGGCCACTGGTGATTACCTCAATTTTCAGCTTCTCTCTCCTCCCTAGAGGTCAGGGATGGGGCTGAAAGTTCCAACCTTCTAATCATGTCAGTCTTTCTTAGTCTTAATCATGTCCAACCCCCTCTTGAAGGTCTAGGGGCCCCCAGCTACCAGCCTTCTCACTACCATGCAAAAGTCACTCATCACTCTGGAGACTCCAAGGGTTTTAGGAGCTGTATTCCAGGGAGCTGGGACAAAGACCAACTACATATTTCTTATTGTATCACACTCTTTATTTGTGACAGTCCTCATAGTTACTATTTAAAACCTTTTAATAAAAGACAAACATTTTTAGAGGTATTTCAAAAGAAAAATTAACCAGATTCAGTAGCTGATCTGATAGAGCATAAAGGAGCTAGTTGGTGAGGCTGGTGGTGTCGCTGATTCACAGTTTAAGAACTGATTCACTAAGAGTGATCTAGCATGATCTATGAATGATATACCCTTTGTGTCTAGTTAATGAAGCCTGTGTAACTCATCTGCTATGGATGGATGTTATAGCCATGTGTAGACTTAATAAGCACACTATTCCCCAGCATATCCAAGCTTCTCCAGATTGATGGGCTGCATACTGACCTCCCTGGACAGCTTACATCAGAGACTCTGCAATCTGGCCTTCTTCTTCTGATCCTAGTGGATCTCTGCTTGCTAGTATTTAACACAGGCTGTGACTGGGTTGTGACAGTAGCAGCACTTTTTTAAAGCAAAGAACACTTATACCAGTTGAAACAAGAAATACCAAAAACTTAGAGAACAGTCAATTCTTTGGCCATGAGATGATAACTTACCATAATACCAGCATCAAATTATTCCATTGATTCTCATTAGGTCTAGAAATGTTGGGGATAGCTAATAATTGCAGGAAAGCCAATCGCTTTGACACACTGCCTGATTTAAAAATCGCCTCCAATGTTTGGATAATCCTTATGTTTGGTGATCTGGTTCTGTGATTTTACAGTTACTCCCCTAACAATGCACAACGACTTCTGTCTCCTGTCCCTGACATGGAGAGACTACTCTTCTTCAGGTCCTTGTCTAGTTTTGGGGCAGGCCACCCCAGGAACCAGGAAGTTTGAGAGCATTTCACAGTCATCTATGGTGTGACACCACAGTGACACCAAAGCAACAGCCACAGAAGACCACTCAGAAATCCTGAGCACAAAATCCATACCCATCCACTTGATCAACATTCCTTGGGCTTTTGCCTTATTACTCTGTGGAAGGCAGCATTATAAGATGCTATGAGGGCGCAACAAAGACGACAATAATCCCAGGCCTCAGTAATTACAAAGCTATGCAGAGAGCCATCTCACAACTGGAAAAGAAGACACAGTCAGATAGAATACAATTTATAATTGTAACAAAAATAGTTATATGTAGTGAGTAGTCACCATATTCCTGGTAATGTGTGAGGAAACGTGTATGCCTCCTCTCTTCAAATGCTCACAACAACATCATGAAGAACCTTTCTTATCCCAGTACTTCAGAATGTGACTATATTTGGAAATGGGTCTTGAAAGAGGTAATTAAGTTAAAATGCGGTCAATAGAGTAGCTCCTAATCCAATCTTAATGGTCACCTTATATAAAGAGATTTGAACCCAGACACACACACACACAGAAGATCATGTAAAGACACAGGAAAAGACAGCCATCTGCAAGTCAAGGAGACAGGCCCCAGAAGAAACCAACCCTGCTGATACCATCATCTCAGACTTCTAGCCTCCAGAACTGTGAGAAAAAAAACTTCTGTTATTTAAGTCACCCAGTTTGTGATGCTTATTACCACAAATACCTAGGCAGCCCTAGCAAACACATACTGTATAGGGCTCATAGTAACATGGTGGTTAAGTGGCAGAACAAGGATTCAAACTCAGTTTCACACTGTGGGCCACCTGATCAACCATAAAATCATATTGCTTCCCTATGTGTTAAATAGCTAAACTCTGGCAGAAGAAATGGGATTCGAAATCAATCCATAGATCTAGGAAACACTGAAAAACATAAGGTACACATTAACTCTGAAGCTTAGTTAAGCATGGCCCCAAGGTGTGTCCATGTGGCTGTAAACTCTCCCAGGCTTGTTCTTTCTTTCTTTTTCTTTTTTTTTTTTTTTTTTTGAGACAGAGTCTCACTCTGTCACCCAGGCTGGAGTACAGTGGTGCGATCTCGGCTCACTGCAACCTCTGCTTCCCCGGTTCAAGCAATTCTCCTACCTCAGCCTCCCAAGTAGCTGGGATTACAGGTGCCCACCACCATGCCCAGCTAATTTTTGTGTGTGTGTGTGTATTTTTAGTAGAGACAGGGTTTCACCATGTCTCTGAGACCATGCTGGTCTCCAACTCCTGACCTCAGGTGATCCGCCCGCCTCGACCTCCCAAAGTGCTGGGATTACAGGCCTGTGCCATCGTACCTGGCCCCAGGCTTACTCTGATAAACAAACTGCGTGATCTGTACAGAGGCCAATATGATTCAAAAGAACTGCTCAAGGAAAATTATTATTAATAAACCTGCAGTAGTAAGTCTCTTCATTTGGTGTTATAAGACACAGAAAACTGCCATTATCTTTCCCATCAGAACTGAGTACAAATTCTGGTTGCAACAGTGAGCCATATTTATTAGGGGGCAATAAAAGAAAAATCTCTACTCTTAGATTGTCCAACGTAATTTTAATGGATCATTAACTTCTTTGCGCCTTTGTCATTTACTGACTACCAGGAAGGTGCAAAGCATAAAAACCAGCTCTTTAATAGAATCCTGCCTGTCAGGGGGACATTAAGATACCATCATCTAGGCCGGTGCGGTGGCTCATGCCTGTAATCCCAGCACTTTGGTGGGTAGATCGCCTGAGGTCAGGAGTACGAGACCATCCTGACCAATACGGTAAAACCTTATCTCTACTAAAAATACAAAAATTAGCCAGGCATGGTGGTGAGCGTCTGTAATCGCAGTTTCTTGGGAGGCTGAGACAGAAGAATTGTTTGAACCCGGGAGGCAGAGGTTGCAGTGAGCCAAGATCGTGTTACTGCACTCCAGCCTGGGTGACAGAGTGAGACTCCATCACACACACACACACAAAGATACCGTCACCTCGAATCCTTGTTTGCTGGCTATCTGTACAACATCAAAATGTTCAGAAGTAGACATCTGAGTAGATTCCCTTACTTTCTGCAAATTTCTAAAACGAGAAAGAAACACAATGATTTGTAAATTCTTGGGTCATTTGTTGGTCCCGGAATTCATTACAGAGAATTTCAAAAACAGTTTACAGTGAAGTATACAAATAGAATAATTATAGGAAATGTCTGCCACTAACAGAAAATATGTCACATGCTTACCTGTTGTGCCAGGACTCTACCACAGAAACTCAACTATCTTGCTTTGCATTACAGGGCACACAGGGAAATCTGATTCCCAAGAACCCTTGGCCGATGGTTAGAGTCATGTGACTAGTTCTAGAAAATGGAGTAGGTATAGAAATGATACGTGTTTGCCACCTCCAGGCTTGACCTCTAAAATCGCTTACAAACTCTTCAGCACATTTTCTTTCATTCTTTCTTTTTTCTTTCTTTCTCACTTTCTTTCTCAATTTCTCTCTCTTCCCTTTCCACCTTCTCCTTCTTTCTCCCTTTCCCACCTTTCTCCCTCTTTCACTCTCTCCCAATTTCTCCCTCATCCTCATCACCGAAGTGAAAAACTCCAATATGGCTAAGCCTCGTGATAGAACGTGCTTGGATCCCTGAATCACCACATGGTGGAAGACTGCTCAGGAGAGCTACCTGATCACCTCGATCTGTCAGATACATAAGAAAAAAACGTTTGCGTTGCATGAAGCCAGTAAGACGTGTTCTTCGTTACAAAGCCAGTTCTTTGTTACAGTCAGCTTAAGCTTAGAAAGTTGGCATTATGGTTTCCTCTCTGGGTATTGTATCATCTTCTTCCATATTAACATACTTCCTTACCTCCTTACTTGATAGCTTCACACCATAAAGTATGTAATAAAACTTTTATGATCAGATAAGTCTTAACAATCACTACCCACTCTTTTTTAGAAGGGAACAAAAGGCTATTCTGAAGCATTCATATACCAAAGTAGACATTTATTGATCATATAATACTTATATATGTAGTCGAGGTGCCTATTTAAGCCTTTACATATATTATTCATTTAATTCTCATGATAACTCTATGAAGATGTTATCACTAGTATCCTATTTACTGAGGTGGAGACTTAGGCAAGTATGTCCCTTCAGCAGGGGTAGGATTCCCACTCAATCCATCTGGCTCCAGAGTTGGGCTCTCCAGGGAAGAACTAGCTCTTCACACCAGAAGAAAGTGCTGAGCCAGTTTTCAGGGGTCTTAAGTACATGCCTCCATTTAGGAATATGTAATATAACAAGATTTTTTTTGGAAGAGGACATGTTTTATTGCTACAAGGACTACCCACATTACAAGAGGACTCCTTAAAAGAACGAAAGCATGAATAAGATAAAAATGAGATAACCTTATACAATTTAGTTTACTTAAAGCTATTTGGGGGAAGGACCATTACATGCAGCGGGCAGAGTCCCACCTTCCATCCCTGACCCCATCTGCCTGTGTGCTTCGCTTGGTCTATACTGTGGAAATGATGCACCTTCTGGGTTATGCCAAGAGACTGTAACATAAAGCTCTTGGCAATTCTCACACCTGATAGAAAAAGGAAAAAAAAACAAAAAATACAAAACACTTCATCATAGCAAAAGATAATACCTGGTCCCTCTATGTAAGATTTATATGCTGTGCCTCGCCTGGGCAGTTAAATGCCTGTGGATTTCTCAACTCAATAAACTTGGCACCATTACTTGGTGCCAAGATAATCTTTTGTTCCTCCCCAAGGGTGTAGTAGTTACTGGCCTCTTCCGGTGTCCTAGCTTCTGACGTCAAAAGTTAAACAAGCAGAAACGATACAATGGCCAGACACACAGCTCTGCTTTCTTCTGGGCCTGACCCAGTTGGCACAAGTGAGTGCTGAGAAGGGTGACGAGCAGTGACAAGGCTTGAAAACATTTTGAATTCATGAGGTACCCAGGGGCTCATCTAAAGCAATTACACCTGCACTCTCAAATACCACACAGATCTGTTTACAGGTGTACTTGGCAAACACCAGGTAAAGAAAGATCAAGGATCCAGTCGTAAGCATTAGCCAGTCAAGAAAAAAGCAGTCTCTACTTCTGTGCTGAGAGAGCAACCAACACTAATACATCTAACTTGTGTCTGAAGACATCAAGTGAAATGCAATGAGAGAAAAATGTACCTTGAATTGTCAATGTTTTAGATGTTATTTACCTTCTTGTCCAACAAATTATATGATGATTTGTATGAATGACAGTAGCAATGGCTAATTACTGATGAAAACTTCAAAACTTAAAATTTTTAAAGGATCCCTGGGAAATAAGAACCTTAAATAGCAAATATTCCCATTGAAGCTGAGAGGGAAATTACATGTATTTGAAGAGAAAACAGGTATACCTAAGACGTACAGAAATTTTTAAAGGTCACGCATTTTCATAAGATTAACATTTTACTCAGAAGATGACATACATATTTGTGTTTATATATCTGGAATGCAGTAGGGCTGGTATGTAGAAAGCTTGGACACAGCTGATCTCAGGACATCTCTGGAAACCAGTTAAGTACAGAAAACTTCACTCCACACTAAGAAACACAGTGATCCAGTAGGGTGCTTAGGAAAACTGGCCCTCAGATCCCAAGTCTTACTGATTTAAGCATTAAAATAGGGAGCTAAATTATTCAAACTGTTTGTTTTATGCATCTAAAACCCAATTTTTTGTAAACAAAAGCACACAGTATTAAATGCCAATGTCTTCATCATTCCACACTAAGGAATGCCACAAGAACATTGATGCTGAGATCCTAGCATCTGAACATGAGACATTAAAACATGCATGCAATCCAAGAGGCACCATGTGAGATCATGAAAAGAAAATGCTAGGAAGCCGAGTTCCTTCCTGCATAAAGCTCACACGTGATTGAAAAGTTCTGTGAGGATTAAGTACAAGATGTGCTGACAGCATAGAACAGGTGAATGTGACCAGAGCTTGGGGTATTCCCTGAAGCGTGCATAGACGTCAACTAGGCAGAAAGGGGGTGCAGTAGGGGGTGGTCTCTTCCAGGTATCAATAGCCACAGGCTGTGCACAGCCTCAGGCAGGAGAGCTGGGGCTGGAGAAGTTAGCAGGAGCCGGAGGAGCACATCCTCAAGGACCAAAGTGCATTGAAGGGGGTCGGCAGGGATATCCCGAAAGGATGGGAAGCCATGGCAAGATTTAAAGCAAGAGGTGTCACGATAGAGTTTGCATTTTCACAGTTTTGGCTGAAGCAAGGAATTAAACTAAGGGTTTTGAAATAAATGTGCAGAGATAAAGATAAATCTAAGGCCATTATCATTTAATCCAGAAATGTAGAACTTCAGGAGTTGTCACTAGTTTTTACTCCAGAATAGGCAAAATTACAGACAACTAAAATCTGATAGTATAATTATTTCTCTTTTTGGGTAAGAACAAGAAGTACGTTCTTACTAATGTAATACCAGTTCACCTACTTCGTTCAATGCCCCGAACGAATCACAGTTGTTTCGTCAGTAAGTGCAAAGGTTTATCCTTTCTCTTCCATACAAGTTAAATAAAAAGTACTCTTTTAAAAACGTATTTTTATTACATAGTATGCATGCTTCCAGAATAAACCCCAAATTAACTAGAAAATAAATTCTAAGGGCCAAATCCAGCTATGCTACTAGAACAGAGCAATATTAATTCCCTTTCTAAAATTTAAGCCTTGCTTTCTAGACAGGATGACCTCTTCCCACTAACAGAGTTGCCTACGATTGGCTGTGGTCTCAATCTGCATACAGAATGGCTATCCAGCTCTCCAAGCAAGAGAAAACAAACAATGGTCTCCTCCACTTGGCCCCAGGAACCAGCAGACTTGGAAAGACAACCTGGTCCAGGGGCTGAGGCTTCTCTGGCTTTGGTTTTGTGGCTGTCTGATCAGAGGAGTCTCTAATCTACATTTTAAACCGCCAGTGCCTCACCCAGGCCCCCTTAACCACATACATCTCCTGCAGGTAAAAGTCTTTCTGGGCTTGTGTCATCTAGAGAAATATTACTTACCTAAGTACCTATTTTTATAATATTCACCAAAAGGTATTAAAATGAAAATTTCCTGGAAGATGAGAGAGTTAACTAGATCCACTCAATGTCTAGAAACAATTCAGATTGCAAATTGCTTCCTATTTTCAATCACTGATATTTAGTTACTGGGAGTTCGCCAGTGGAGGCAAGAAGGTAGAAACTGCAGAAAGCATCGTGCTGAAGGTTTACCGCAGGCACAGCCTCAAAACAACTAGGGCTTCTGGAGTCATAAATGAATACAGCACGGGATAAGTGGAATGGCCTGGGCAGATTTAAATGCTTCCTCCACCACATCTAAGCTTTATGACTCAGAGCCAAACACTTTACCTCTCCAGCTTCGGCTTCCTCAACCATAAAGTGGGTATAACAATAGAAGTTACCACCTAAGGGTAGCTGTGAGGTACAATGTTGGTAATCAGTAAGTGCCAGCCATTGTTCCCATCCATTATTACTCCTGACTCCACTCCCCAACTGAGTTAAAAAGAAGTAGATGGTTGTCTCCTGCCCACGTCTGGATGGTGTTTCAAAAGGGGCTCAAAGGAAGAAAACCTTGTAGTATGGAAGCTCCATGAACAGAAATGTCTTACGGGTGGCAGTACTCTGGGAACTGAAAAGGGAGAATTAAATTAGGTCATGTTCAAGGTCAGTCTGCAAAAGTTACAGTCCATGGGTAAGCAATACCTTCTCTGTGAATTACCACGTAGAAAATACTTTAGGCTTTGCAGGACATACTATCTCTGTTGCAACTATTTAGCCCTATCACTGCAGTGTGAAAGCGGCCTAGACAATGCATAAATAAGTTTGGCTGTGTTTCAATAAAACTTTATTTACAGTAATAGGCAGAGGGATAGATGAGCCTTGCTGTGGTGACCCCTGTTACCGTCTATTAACATAAGGCCCTGAGCATAGCAATGTGCATGGGACAATGCAGAACTCACCCTTCCACACTCAGATAAACAGGCTTTTATTCACATCCTGCCCCAAGTCCAGATCAAACTTTTTCATACACAGAAGTTCATTTTGTTGATATTATAGTATGTGCTATATGTGCGTACATGTATATGTAAGAATATACAGCTCTTTAAGAGCACTTGTCTTGCAATGCACATTTGCTCTCCCTGTATTTCTCTTCTATCAACTTAACCTGAGTCAAGTTAAATGTAGGCATAATCTAGTAGTGTTAGTGCAAGTCGGTATATTATAGCTATTTTTCATGGAAAAAAAATACTTCTACTTTGGTTTAAAAAAAAGATAGGAGCTGAGGAGAAAATAAGGAGTACAGTATCCATTCTTATGTAAAATTTCTCTTTAGATGACATGTCACCTTCCCAGATTAGGACACACACGCCCAGTTTATGCTCGTTGTCCTGCATCCTGTCCACAGTAAGCCTCTAACTAGAATTTCCCTTTCACTGTAATCAAAAAGTTGCACTAACATGTATTACCTGTTCTTAAACCGCGTACCAACTGTGCATTTAAACTTATTAACAGTTGCATCAAAATAATCCAGGGTGAATTTGTTGCATCTCTACTTTTACTTTCACTTTTTAGTGTGTGAGACATCCATGCCAGGGAAAAGATAGAATAATATGTGGCTAAATCAGAAGATAATCAGAAGTAAACCCATCTCTCCTTTCCTGACCCTTACCAGAAACTTTCCTTTCAGGAGCAGGAAACAGAACACTCACACTCACTGATAAAACAAATTAAGCTTGGACAAGAGAAGCTGGAGACAGAAAGCTCCTTCAGGACTCAGATGGTGGTGGAGAAAGACTGGAAGCAGTTGCCTCGGCCAACCATCTCGAAAGTCAGTCAGTTGTGCTCCTATCTGCAAGATGTGCGAAATGCTGCCAGGCAGCCATGTGGTCAAGTCACTGGGAAACTGGAAATTTACAAGCATAGTGCACATGAAATATGTACAGAAAACAGAAGTTGGACAGGCCTGCCTCAGAGCGATGGAGAGTACCTCGGATGTTCTTGCTACAGTAAGCTGATGCTTTTTACATGGCTTAAGTGTATATCTAGTTATTTTATTGGATGGCAATGCTTTTATCTTTTGCAGTAAACCCTTCTGGCAGCAACAACCACAAAAAACAAACAAAAAAATGGTGCACGCTTAATAAAAAGTTGAGTACTCAATTTCCTTTCCTCAAGAAAGTAGATAAATGCATAGCTGCTCCAAATGGTTAACTGTCATAGCCAAGAGGAGCATAAGGAGACATGACAACAAAATGGAATGTGGTGTCCTAAATGGATGCTGGAACAACAACAAAAAAGGGACTTTGGGAAAAACTGAGGAAATCCAAATATGGACTTCAGTTAATAACAGTGAATCAATAATCAGTTCATTAATTGTAACAATTGCACTGCACCAAAGCAAGATATTAATAAGGAGAAGTGAGTACACGTTACACAGGAACACTATACCATCTTCTTTTTTTAAAAAAAAGCTTCTCAATATTATCCTCCACCATGGTGCCCTACAGTGACGTCATGGTGCCCTATAGTGGTATCATTAGCCATATGAAAACCAGAAAATATAAAGCTCCTGAAGAAGCAACAGGATCTATGTCTTTTAAGACAACTGTATTCTTCAGAGTCTACAATTTTACTCACGCAGCTGCAGAACGCTTACTTACATACCACCTGTGAAACATGACTTTTTTCTTAGGTCAAGAGACTGTTGTTTCAAATTAATTCTGCACAAATTTTTATTACCGATTATCTTGTATAAATGCAAAGAGTGAAATGATAGCTGTGTTTATTCTCTGCATTAGCAGAAAAAGAAATTCACAAAGGTAAATCAGGCTAGTTTTATATCAGTGCAATGAGATGCTTCAAAAAAAGTAGATGGAATCAAAGTTCAGGAAGTTCATTCTGTCAAAGACAAAACATTCAATCTTATTATTACAAATGCTATCATAAATTCAGTGGAAAATAAAAGAATAAAGCATTGTAGTAAAAATTGTATTTTTACCAAATCACGAAATCTGTGAAGTAGAAATGCATTGGAATTGGTGGCACATATAACTGAATCCAAATACACTTTAATATTCTGCAGACTAAAATGTCAAAATTTCAAATATATTTACACACATAATTACATTATCTAAACATTTTTTGCAATTGTCATTTTCTCTCTTTGTGGCTTATCACCATTCAGATTTTGGAAATCTTTGGACCTTTGAAGAACTACTTAGCAAATCATCCTAAATGTCCTACGTCATTTTGTAAACTAGTCCTCTAAGCTTTCATTACATTTTGTTCAAAATCAGTTGGAAAACTTTAATCAAATCACTCAACAATGGGAACTATAAAGGCTACCATCCATTTTTCAAGTTTTTTGCAGATTGAAGTTAATTGAAAAGTAAGCCTGAAAACAGGAAGATGCTAAGGAATTAAACAGATTGAATGATGAGAGTTAAAATGTATAAATGTAATTCTGTAATTATTACTTGGAATATCTGAACTTACGAGAAAAATCTTTTGATGGTCTTCCTATCTTTATTGATTAAATTTATATTCTGTAACAATAGGATAGAATTGAGAAGTGCTACAATTTTGATGTATCTAAGTATTGGAAAACATTTAAAAGAAACATAAACGAACACAACTTATAAATGTTAACAAATTTGTCAAAGTATTTGTTAAAAGAAGTATTTTGAAAGGAGGTAAAGACATAGAACCTGTGACAACCGTGGACTAAATTATTCACATATGTTAATATTTACATGTCAATACCAAGACAAAAAAGAATGAACGATATCCTCCACTTAGAATTTACTCTACAATTATAGTTCAACACTTGAGAGTGTTTTCTTAATTTAAAAAAAAATCACGATCTACACAGAAGAGTCAACTGCTGATGCCAACAATTTCAAATTTAGTAGTCAAAAAATGAAACCGTAACTCTAAAGATTACAAGCGATATTAGAGAAAAAATTTAAGAATACGACCACATTCGAAGAAGATGTATTCTTCAGAAAAGTACCACTAATTCTAGCATTAGAGATAGATACAGGTAATTAACATTAAAATACATGAATATATTCCAGTACTATTTTGCACATGCAATTTTTAATGTTCGCGTAAGTGACAAGAAAATTTTTACTTCAATGTACATAAACCTTTTACATATTTTACAAATAACTTTACTTTTAAAATTTTTGACTAGAACTAGTATATAGGACCACTATATAATAAAAACAATTTGTTAGATAATAAAATAGTATTTTGATAAAATTATATAATTTAAAGTAAATTAGTTCTCCTTATTTTATTCTCAAACAAGTCCTGGTTTAGGGAATCAATTCTACGGCCACTCTAGTTTCCTATCTCATTTCCTTCTTTCTTTTTCCATCCTTAGGTGCTCAATGTCTTCAAGTATTTTGTAGAGGGCTCAATATAAAACATGTAACTTTTCAACAAAGGAGACAAGGTTCAGATGAAGCACGTTTTCTTGACTGATTTCACATCACTGTTCTGCTTTTTTGTTTGTTTATTTGTTTGTTTTTTGTTTTTCAATTTTTGAGACTGCAGAAGTTGAGAAACAAATTCTTTCCTCCCTGGTCAAAGTACATTTTAATCTGAGTCTTTGATCAGAATCTAAGCCTTTCATATATGCTATGTAGAAGCCAAATCCTACACATCAGTCAAGGCTTTCCCAAAAGTCACCTCTGAAAATCAGCCCTGAATACTTCAGTCACAGGGAAATCCCTCTCCTCCTACCCCCACCACACTTTATTATCTGCGTTCTGTGTATTGAGTTTTCTATGGATGTTTTACCTTCCCGGTTACCCTATCAGTCTCATATCCCTTGCAGCAGCCGGCACCTATAGCTTTGACCTGGAGCAGCTTCTCCATTAATGAATGAATGAAGGAGGCAGGAGGTCTGGGAAGAAGGGCTCAACATGAACTGATGTGGAGAAGGTGGAGTTTTGTGCTGGATCTGCGACAGGCTCAGAACTCTGACTCACAGAGAATAAAGAGGGCAACGGTGGGAAGGAGTGAGCAGGTGAGACTTGCCTGCACAGGGTTAGGGAGAGGGCGAACTATGGGAAACATGATTGCCAAGATAAAAAGGGTCTCCCCTGCTGAACACAGTGAGAAAGTAGCAGATTCTAGAAAGCACACCAGATTCCATCTGAACTTTACACGCATCACTTCAGCGTGCTGCTGCCTTCTCCATTATTTTTTCCCTTTTCTCCTTTCACATTGTTTTCAATGGGGATGCGCCCACTATTTACCATATAACAGATGCTAAGAATGCTGAAAATAAGTTCAACTCAAGAAACTGTCTTGCTGGTATCTGGAACTATTTCTGATATGCAAAGGCCCCTTCATTTTTTTGCATGATATGGTTTGGCTGTGTCCCCAGTCAAATCTCATCTTAACTGTAGCTCCCATAATTCCCACGTGTTGTGGGAGGTACCCGGTGGAAGGTAATTGAATCATGGGGGCAGGTTTTTCCGTGCTGTTCTACTGATAGTGAATAAGTCTCATGAGATCTGATGGCTTTATAAAGGGCAGTTCCCCTACACATTCTTGCCTGCAGCCATGCGAGATGTGCCTTTGCTCCTCTCTTGCCTCCCAGGCTTGTGGAACTGTGAGTCCCTTAAACCTCTTTTTCTTTATAAATTACCCAGTCTCGGGTATTTCTTCAAAGCAGTATGAAAATGAACAAATACACTCCACCTCAGATTTGTGTTTTTGTGAGCTAAGGTTGCTGAAATCTCAACATCAGCTGAATGGCTAAATCCATGTATCAAATCTTGAATATATTTTGAATACAATTCAATGATAAATGTGGGGACATTTTTAACAAAATAATATTTATATTTGTTAATAGCATATATGTGAGTTCCAAAAATAAATTAAATTACATGATTCTATGGAGATCAACAAAGACAATATATTGCATACATAGATAACTCACCATTAGCTTCTACAAAACATAAGGATTTGCTTGTCATTCTAAAATCTCCAAATGATTTATTAATATACTACAGAATCATGAATACCAGTAAAGAACACTTTTTCTTTCGAAATTAGTACATTCCAGAATATGTAAGTGCATTCTACTTGTTCATTCAATAGCAAATATATTTCCTGAATTAGCACTTATTATGTATTGAATACCTACCATTGATTATTAAATAGTTGGCATTTAATTCTGAATTATTACTGGTATCATGGAAAGATAACTGTTTGGTTCCTCATCACATTTTGTTAACAGTTAAACCTTACACTTGAATATACATAACCCTGGCAAGAAAATTTGTTAGAATTCTACACAACCTGCTTTGGCCTTTTTATTTTAAATATATTTTTTGAGACAGAGCTTCACTCTTGTCATCCAGGCTAGAGTGCAATGGCACGATCTCAGCTCACTGCAACCTCTGCCTCCTGGGTTCAAATGATTCTCCCGCCTCAGCCTCCCAAGTTTACAGGCGTGCGCCACCACGCCTTGCTAATTTTTTGTATTTAGTAGAGATATGTTATTCAGGCTGGTCTTGAACTCCTGACCTCAGGTGATCTACCTGTCTGGGCCTCCCAAAGTGCTGGGATTACAGGTGTGTGCCACCGTGCCCGGTGCTCTGGCCTTTTTAAAAGCCTATTTCAAAGGTTATATTAGTTTGCTATGACAGTTAATGTAATTAAGCATGAAATTATTATCTATGACATCTTTGAATTATGTTAAAACTATTTATATATGTGATATTATTTGTTTAGTGTCCCAAAAGACATGTCCCAGAATTTTATAATCTACTTTTAAGAATCACTGATTTTTACCTACCTACCCTGCTACCTAACCATCAAACATAAAGATAAATCAATAACAGTGTTCCAGTCCGTTTTATGAAAAGATACAAAAATAGATCAAAAATATCAAACCAAGTAAAATTAGTTGTAGAGATATTCTTATGAATTTCTTAAACACATTTCCCCTTAGAAATAAAATGTTGCTGACATCTCTAATTTGACATTTCAACAGTTAAGACCCTTTGAGAGGCTCCCAGTCTCACTCCATGGTGCTTGGGATACATTTTCCACAAGGCAGAAGCCTCCTGAGACAGACCCCACTGCCCATCATCTGTCCACGCCACTGCTTTCCCAGCAACCTGCTGGAACGTTTAATTACTTTTTCATTTGATTTTCTCCAGAATGGAAGGGTGACTTTCTGAAATGTGTTTTTTAAAAAAAGGTAGCCAAAAATCTCATTAAAATCCGACTTTTGTACATTATTCAAGGATCAGTTGTCCTGCCACTGGCCCACTTTTGTGCTCCCAGAGCCACAGTTCACTAAAAGAGCAAACAGCCTTCAGATCTGCAAACACCATCTGCCAACAGAGTCTGACCTCAACCCCCAAGAAATGTCAAGAAAAGAAAAACCAGTCTTCCCTTAATTGAGTCATCATCTGAACTCACCGGTTCATCAGATAAGGAAAAAGCAATTTCAGTAAGCTGTATATTTACATGTATCTCAGTTTATATTTTTTTTATCCCAAACCTTTAACATTCCCTTGGTTTCCAGTTCTGTTTCCCTGTGGTCTGAGCCGCACTCCTCTCTCACCTGCTTGGATAATAAGATACCCTCTGGGCAGCAAAACGAATGCAAAAGCTACTAAAGAAAATGGAAGTAAATGCCTAATTGTTGCTTTAAATCCAAGTACTATACAGAAAGTTGTCATAAAGGTATTACAGCAATTTGCTTGAGTGGACAAGGAGAATCCACAAAGCAGTAGTATTTGTTTATCTTGGTGTGTAATTTTTTAAGCATTCCCCTAAGACTCAAAAGAGAAAGGATTAAAAATAATTTCAGTGACCAACATATGAGGTGACTGACAGACTCCAGTGGATTCATTCAGCGTG
Source organism: Piliocolobus tephrosceles (assembly GCF_002776525.5). Taxonomy (NCBI): domain Eukaryota; kingdom Metazoa; phylum Chordata; class Mammalia; order Primates; family Cercopithecidae; genus Piliocolobus; species Piliocolobus tephrosceles. Next base: position 96,884,307 of record NC_045447.1, read on the forward strand.
AACTATGCCCACTCCTGGCTGGGCACCTACTGCTTATTTGTATTCAAAATAATATAACTCCATGTTTTGTGCTTGGCTCTCTTTAAGTGGCTGAATTTCTAAAAAGATAATTTAAAGCTACAGCGTCTACTTGAGGAACCTCCAAAATAAACAAAATTGAAAAAGGAGTTAATATATGAATAAAAATGGAACAGGACTAAAACTACAAATAATAATAATATTATAATTTCAAAATGATGGCAGCACTCTAGCTATCTGAAACTCAGGTATCTGACGCCAAGAAGAATCCAAAAGGAGGTTGGAAAGTCAGAAAAAAAAAATAAGAAAAACAGCTTCTGAGACACTCCTGCTTGGTATAGGAATAATTTACATTCAAACGGGGCTTTTAAAAAACACAATTCTAATGTATCTGATAATCTGTTTTCCAAAACTTCGACAGACAAAGACCCACGAAGGAAGGAAGTACTGAGAATAGTAAAACGTCATCTGGCAGCCTGATGGCAAGCACAGACACTCCACACGGTAACTTCAAAAGCCAAGCTGAACCACCAGCTCCACAAATCCCTGGGGATATCACTCTACTAGCTCCCAGAATAAAACTAGACTTCATATGATGACCCGGAATTAGCACGGAAAGCTTCAGTGATTTTGCAAACAATTTTTCTGACCAATGCGTTGCCCACGTCCATGTGCTTACCAAAAGTCTTGTGACAGATGATCACTGCAGTACTATGTGTGACATCCATGAAGTAGAAATTATCCAAATGGACATTTTTAGTAAACTGGATAAATCGATTGTGGTATTTTCACACTATGGAAGAATCTACATCAATGAAAATAAAAGTTTTAAACTACAAGCTCACAAACATCACGGTGACCGAAAGAAGCCAGATGCACTGTACAAACCTATGTATGTAACATCAAAACAGAGGCAAAGGACAATGACTCCTCTGGAAAGAGGGGTCTGCAGTGATTGAAGGGGGGAACCTGGGCTTCCGCAATGTAGTGAAATGTTCTGTTTCTTCACCTGCATTCTGATTTATTCAAGCATTCCATCAGAAAACCCAGCAGGCTGTACACTTCCGCTCTGTGTGCTTTTTTTTGCATGTGTTTTGTCTTTAAAGAATACATTCACAAAATACACAAAGTACTTGATGGAATATAAAGGACTGTATCCTCAAGGTAAACTCAGTCATGAACATCTCAAAATTCAGATATCAAACAACCAGAAGCACCCCAAGGCAACATTTTGAAGTCAGCGAAGTTTCTCTCTTCTACTTCAGTTCAGCGATTTTTTTCTGGGTCTTTTCTGCCTTTTTGGAAACATCTGCCCAGCAGATGTGGCCACATCCCACACTCTCACTTCTCATTTTCTCAGCAGAGTTTACTACACACACAAATCATTCAGGGATTCTGTTAAAATACAGATGCTTCAGTGAGTCTGCGGTGGGCCCTAGGAGTTTGCACCTCTAGAAACGCCCCTGACTAGCAGCAGAGAGAAGACGTGATTTACCACCAGTGCCCACTGAGCTGCTGAATACTGAATCTAGCAGCTCTCTTGTGGCTGCTTTAGGACTTACACCTGGTGGAACACTTCTGGCTTCCCTGTGCTCTCATATTACATCCTGTAAGTAACTTCCAACTCAGGGACAAAAACTAGTAGATAAGAACCCATTCCTACTGGAAAGAATTTCTTCCTGTTCCTCATTAAAATGTCAGCCTTTGGACTTCTTGGCACAATGCCTTCCTTTCACAGAGCATTTGCAGAAAGGAGGGAAGGAAGGAGTGAGAAGGAAGGAGAAGAAGAAAGGAAGCCAGAAAGCAGTGAATTTGCCCAGGAAAGTCCAGCAAAGCATAATGTTTGTGTGGCTCGCTGGATGGCTATGCTCAAATCCAAGATGTACTTTCTGTGAGGTGCTCAGTTTGAAGTTATGACTATTTTGATGAAGAATGGGATTGTAGGGCAAGGGTGGAGGGGTAGGAACAAGGCTAAATAATAAGACCTCTTCTCCCAGAGGGGCGTCTCACAGCCATAAGCAGATGTAGGGCAAGCCTTTTCTTGGAAGATAAAAAAAAATAATAACTTTAAAGTTGACTTTGATACTTTGTTGTGGAGTGTTTAAGCATCTGGAAGGTGGGGGGATATAATATATGTATAGGAAATTTTCCTGATTAAAATAGTTTGAAGCTTTCTGTTACTCACAAGCTAGAAGCATTCAAAAATGCTCGGTGATCTTCTCAAAACTGAGAATATTTGAAAACCTCTCTTAGTGGCTATGATGGTGAATTTTATTTATGTCAACTTGTCTAGGCCACAGCAGCCAGATTTTTGCTCATACATGTGAGTATGTTGCTGTGAAGGTATTCTATATACGAGATTAACATTTAAATCAGCAGACTTCGAGTAAAGCAGTTGACCCTCCATAATGTGGGTAGGTGAGTCTCATCCATTCAGTAAAGACCTAAAACAAAGACTGATCTCCCAGGAGGAAGAAGGAATTCTGCTAGCAGATGACCTTTTTACCAGGACTGCAACCTCAACCCCTCTCTGGGTCTCCAGCCTGCCATCCTGCCCTGCAGAGTTTGGACTTACCAGCCTCCATAGTCACACGAGTCAATTCCCTAAAATCAATCTCTCTCAATCTCTCTCTTTCTAAATAATATGTAAAGACATATGTGTATACATATGGTATATACATAACACATATATTTTATATGTGTGTCTGTGTTTATGTACATTATGCACACATACACACATCTTATTGGTTCTGTTTCTCTGGAAAACTCTAATACAAATGTCTAAAATCACTGCACTTTCATTGGGGTTAATCAATGTAGACCAATGTACCAGCTTCACAGTGAATGTATGCTAGGACTGATGAAAAGAGCTGAATAAGAACTTTGTTACTGATAAAAACCTTAATGTTAAATATCATTCAACAGAGTAGGTCACTTCCCAAGGCTCCAAGTGCTCAGCTATCCCATCATATTTTCATTTTAGCCAGGGTCATTAGGACTCTAACAACCTAATAGATTTCTAAACTTTTGTGGACTAATGGACTTTTATTATCCTGAAGAGAGCTCATTTGGTATAATCTCTTAGGAGAGAGGTGATACATTATCCTTTTAGACCAATACAAAACCTTGAATCTGTGTACACAGAATCAATCTGACATTCATTTCTGTCTTTGTGCCTTGCTGGAGCTTCCCATGAGTTCTGTACTCAAGATGTTTTTTTTAGGATTTCTCTGCCATAATGCAGGTACCTGCAGCATCAGTTAGTTCACTCCCTAGGTTAGTAAGTGAAGGATGCTAAAGTGGAAATGACTTTTCCCAGTGTGTTAATGCTTTATGCCCCCAAGTAACAGCCACTGAAATGCAAGTCCATTAACAGCTGCACCCGCAGGCTACAAAGGAATGCAGTGTGGACCTGATGCCATTTCGCACCGTGATCATCCTCTTAGCACAGACTGTCCACCTGCGTTGTCTGGGTTCTCTTGGATCCTTGTGCATTATGTCCTTGCCCCACTAACTAAAAGCAGCTGCAACCCCACATCTCCATCAAGCTACCTTCACCTTCGGAAAAAAAAAAAAACAAAAACCTGCAAAATCCTATGTTTTCATGTTTAAACAGTTTTTCAGATTATTTTTTAACTCTTATTTTAGGCTCAGGGGTACATGTGCAGGTTTGTTGTACAGGTAAACTCGTGTCATGAGGCTCTGTTGTACAGATTATTTCACCACCCAGGTACTAAGCCTAGTACCCAACATTTACCATTTTTAAGATACCTACAGGTATTATGGAGTACTGTATTTCTATGTCTATTAAGAATCTAGCATGACTTTTTTTTTTTTTTTTTACTGTGCTAGTATTTTATGATTGTTACTGCTTATTTGAGTATTCTTATTACAGAAGTATAGCTATCGCGTGGTCTGCACCATTTCTACCTTTTTTTCCAAATGCCCTGTGTGTTTGCAGAACACTAGGTCTTTCTGGAATGCATACACTGTGTTCAAGCAGAAATGCCTGTAGTATAATTCATTCATTAGCATCCCTTAGCAAACCATATCCGCCAGTTTGAAGTACATGCTATACCAAGAGATCCCCAAGGAGGAAAAGAAAAAGCATTCTGCACTATAAACACTAACACTAGTTTACAGCATTCCCATCAGAAAACATGACATAGGAGTATCCTAAAATGGATTTTCTAAACAAATGTGTGTTGGCTCTTCATGAATTCTTCCACCTCAGCCCAGAGCAGACTGTAACTCTGTTTGACAGAAGCAAGAATTATGAGGTGACTGTGTTATCCCAGGGGATGAAATGGTAGAGTCCACCATGCTAGGCAGATGGGTAACAAATCAGGAAATGCTACCTAAACCTCCCATAAGCCCTTCGCCCTTGCACCAGGTAGCTACAAGCAGCTAACAACAGGTGATACTTTCACCACTGCACTCGGATTTCAGAATAAATAACTCCTTATGTACTTCTTTGCTTTCTATCTAGATACTTAAAAGATATACTTGATCAAAGATACTATGATGACGAAATGGCCATCTGAGTAAGCACCATACTTTTATAGTTGTAAATGATCACAGAGGGTAGCAAGGCTGAACATTCCCCGAAGACACCCCAAAACTAAATTTTAAAAATTGAAATTAAAGATAGCGGCTGCCCTTGGTGTGCGCGTGGTGGGGAGGAGCTCTCAGAACATACCATTACCTTGAGTGTTTCCACCTGGCCACTTAAAAATGGAAGACAAGGACAGATACATGGGAGAACATTTAAGGAATAAAGCTTGACCGAACCTGTATGAGACTACTCCAAAACAAAACAAAAAAAGACAGAAAATGAAAAAAAAAAAAAAAAGAGGAAAAGAAACCCAGACACACAGCTGTTGTGGCTGTTCAAATTTCTTAGCCCTAAAATACAACAGTGCCTAACGGATGAAGAATTCCAACAATGAAAGAAAATAATACTACAATACCAGAAAATATGACCTCTTATAACTAAATTCCCTTAATTTTCATCACAAATCATTTCATTCCAATTGATTTTTTACATGTCTTAAAAACTGTGACAGCCAAGTACTTCCAGCTTCAGACGAAAAGAAAGAAAAATATTAGAGCAATAGGTATCCTAGACATCCCAGTGTATTCACAGTTCAGCCCTCTTCCCCCACGACATACCCATTAGGGCGGCATAACCTGGAAGTAGAAAATATTATACAACAACATCTGTTGAGCCTGAGCAAGATAACTCTGCAAAGTGCAATAACATCTAAGAGCAAACAAGAAAGTAAACTGTCATTGGGTCAAAAGGGTATCCCACAAACTTAGAGGGGAAATAAGTAACACCATTAAAGTTCTAAGTTAGGATGCCATGGAACGACATGCTCAAATCAACAGGGATCTTCAAAATCAGATCACACCTAACATTTGAATTAACCAAGGCACATTCGCAGGTTGCACACTGGAAATGCTGTCTCTTTAGCTACGCAAAATTGGAAATTGGCACTTAAAATCCAGCATCACTGTCAACATTGGACCCACATCCTGCATGGCAGCCGCTGTCTGGAGCTGAAAAGTGGCCAAGCTGAGAAGTGGCTTTCCTCGCAGCATATAAAGCAGAGGCTCTTACTGGCCATAGAGTCCACATCACTGGGTCAACGTTACCTGCCTGGCTCTGGAGGCCTCCATGTTTGTGAACCCTCCTCCATTAATCACAGCCCACGGTGTATGTACTAAGAGCGGAAGGAGCTTGGAAGTCATTTGACAGGGACCTGCAGTCCTACTCATGCTGGACTACAAAAGAAAGAAGTTTTGGCACACTTCAGCCTTGCCAGGGAAGGCGTGAAGGCTTCACTTCTCTGTGGTAGAGGGGAGGAAACTCCCTGAGTGTAGCTGGTCTGTTTCATTTCTGACCACCACTGAGAGCTGGACCCAGGCCATCTACCTTGTGATTCTCGCCACTTTATATCCTCACTGATGTCATCACCTTCTGAATAGAGAGAAACCAGCTAAGCAACTTGGACTTTTTGCAGGAGACTATTTCTAAGTACTCAGTGCCTTGTGCAGTCCTGGGCATACAGTGGACAAAAAAAAAAAAAAAAAAAAAAATTGTTAAGTGAAGGAATGAATGAGTAAATAAATGAATGAATGAATGAAAAATAGGAAAAAGGGCGAGAAGAGTTTCCTCTGTGGGAAAATAACACAGATCTTCCTTGTTTAGGATTGGGAGATTTAAGATTTACTTTTTCCATAGTGTTATGCCCTCAATTTAAATGACAGAGGAGATAAATGCATACTGAGAAACGAAACACGCATGTTTACAGTCCTATATAGTTCTTGAGGATTTCAAGTCCCATTAGAATAATATTTCTCATACTTAGATTAACAGGTAGACCTCATTAAAGACTCCTGTGAGGCTATGCACAGTGGCTCACGCCTGTCATCCTAGCACTTTGGGAGGCTGAGGAGAACAGATCACCTGAGTCCTGGAGTTCAAGACCAGCATGGCCAACATAGTACTATCTGTACTAAAAATACAAAAATTAGCCAGGTATGGTAGTGCACACCTGTGATCCCAGCTACTCAAGAGGCTGAGGCAGGAGAATCACTTGAACCCGGGAGGCAAAGGTTGCAGTGAGCTGAGATTGAGCCACTGCACTCCAGCCCGGGCAACAGAGGGAGACTCCGTTTCAAAAAAAAAAACAAGACTCCTGTGAATTCCACAGTTAACTTAAATATTGCTTATAACACATTACACTTAACTATGAACGAACACAAATAGGATATAAACTCCTTATACCAATAGCATCAGTACATTTCTAACACTGACACACATTTACAAAATCAATCAAATCAGAATTAGCAATAGTCAGCTAATCTGACAGGGCATGCAGTTTTCCAAGCTAAATCTCCACAGTCAATGTCAGTGTGGGACTGGCTCATACATGGCTATCTGGAGCACATTTCTATGATCAAAACCCCATTCTCCCATCACTTTTATATTGAGACTACAGAAAATCCAGGACTCTGTTGTCAGTCACCTTCGGATTATGTGGAAACATGGCTCACACGCACAGCCCACCTTTCGGCCTTCCTTCTTACTCATGACAATGCGCACAGTGTTACGGGATGCCTCACGAACACAAAGGCAGGTTTTGACATTGCATACCCAAATCTGTAATGCAAGAGTCATCCAAATCTGTAATGCAGGTGATCTGGAATGAGCTCACATCAATTTATTTCACATTATCGCCAAAATGAAAATAAGAATATTTGGTCTCCTAAAACTCCCAAAGATATATGTAATGACCACGAAGGGTCTATGGCTCCCAATTTGAGAAACATTCGATGTGAAACATCCATAGTCCAGAATGAGTGGGGTTTCGGAGTGCCAGGAGGAATTTTCTCATTCATTATTCCACACCCCAGGTCCTTCAGGTGTCAGAAACTCCTGAGTATTTAAGAAGGCGAGAAACAAGGTCAGGGCCAGGTATGCGTGGTGCCTAGTGAGACGTCAAGGGCAATGTCAACATTGGGTGAACTAGAGAAAGGATCAAAGAAACATTTGCACTACTGGAGCTGTATATCCTGTTTTTATGAGACATATAGACTAAGGCCTTAAGGGTTAAAATTCACTCTTCTTTTCTTATAATTACTCTGAGAAAAGCAATTATCATTTGGAAGACCCTGAATATTTACAAGTTGAAGCAATGAACTTGTTTGTTAGACAAAGTAATTCTAAAGAAATCCTATGTGTCATAGATAAATTCCACCATTAGAACTTCCCTCTGGGAGACAGACAGTGTTTACTTTCCATTTTACAATCTCACATGAGACCAATACAGTCAGGTGAGGCATCCCTGACCACTCAGAATAAATATTATCTTCCCATTTCCCTCTTCTGACTGTATACTGCACTCAAGTGCTACCTAAATTGTAATAAGTTATACATGAAGCAAGAATGTATACTGTATATACGCTCTGAGGAGAGAAAAAGGATTCAAAACACATTTGGAATCACCATGGCACACTAACCATTCCCCATATGATGCAGCCACTTTCATTTTACAAATGAAAAAAGATTGGATAGCCCGGGCAGAAAATAAGAAACAGATAAAGACTGTTACACGCTTAAAGAGACAGGGGTAGTGTAACTGAATTTAACAGTAATTTTAGAGAAGAGTAAATCCCAAGTTCAAGTTCGAGGAAAAGCTAGAGAAGAGTCTGTAGATCTGGCAGTAAAGTTTCCCTGATAACACTAAGTTTTAAGACTTTTTCTTTTTAAGCCTTTTGATTTTTGCACAAACCAGAAGGAGAGAATAAATCATCTTTCTTCAAATTCTGAGAGCAAAGCTCTGAGCAATCAGTGAATTCTGAGGGTTATAGCAGGCCACTGCCCAGATGGCTAACACTGAGAGCCTTCTAAGGACTAGAAGGCCAGAATACCTTTCCCAAATCTGAAAGTCAAAAAGAAATTACTACCTTGAGATTAAATTCAAATATCAGAACCAGAAGTGGCCACCACCCAGCAAGTAGAGCCCATAAAACTGAAGGCATGCACAGATTCACACAAGGCCCAGGAGGCAGGATCAAAGGTTCATTCCCCCTAGATTCTGGAGCAAGGCAAGGATGCCCGCTCTCACCACTCCTACACAATATAGTACTGGAAGTCCTAGCCAGGGCAATCAGGCAAGAGAAAGAAGGAAACCCATCCAAATTGGAAAAGAGGAAGTCAAATTATCTCTGTTGGCTGACAATATAATCTTATATCTAGAAAACCCTGAAGACTCCTATAAAAGACTCCTAAGCTTGGATAAACGAATTCAGTTAATTCTCAGGATACAAAAATCAACGTACAAAAATGGGTAGCATTTCTATACACCAATAATGAGTTGTAGTTATTAAGAGACAGGTTTCTCCCAGTCAGCAGAGTAATGATACACGTAACTGTGACAGAGGACACATTAAAGAGAAAAAGCAAAAAGCTACAGAATAGCAACAGTTAGAAAACAAGGAGATCCAGATACAGACATAAACAGAGACACAGATGTTAGGATCCTGGTTCAGAATCCGGAAAAGGTAAAGAAACTTCCAGAAAACCTACGGTGAGCACAGTGACAGATCCCAAAGCTGGTACTCAAGGTAAATACCTTTGATATCTAGGACTTGGGTGCAGCCCACCACCATGGTGCAAGGCTAGAACACATCTTCTCTTCTTGGATGAGAACCAGATGTGATGTGGTTACATAAGAGAATTTGGGAGGGCAGTTGCTACAAGGCTAAGAAAAGTCCTGGAAGCAGGAAGAAAATGTGTGGGTGTTGTACTCATCCTTCATGGATGAGGACCATGAGCATGAAAATATACATATATATATATATATATTCATCTTTAAATACCACGAACACATCACAAAGCACCAAGATGCTCACATGTGGAAGATATTCAAGAGCTGAGATCAAAGAGAGAAGAGCTAATTTGCCTCTCTCATCTCAAGGTGGCTCAGGGCCACAGGCTCACTGAGTGCAAAGAGGGGAAACCGAGGCAAGATGGAATCCATCAGTCTCTCTTCCTTTCCCCTCCATCCGATCTCTGTGTTTCACTCCCTCTCACCATTTCCCCCTCGGCCACTCTATCTCTGGCCTTCTCTCTTGCTCTCTGGCTCACTCCTGATGTATTTATGTCTTTCTTTGCCTCTGTCTCTCCTCTCCCTTTTCTATCTTGTCAAGCACCGTATCCTGTAAATTAAGGGAGCTGTGAAGCAACTACATTATACAAAACCAGGCAATCATTCTGAAAAGGGCTAAACTAGCACCCAAGAAGAGGAAATGGAGAAGCAACCCTCACCAGTACTGAAACTTTGCCTCTGCTTACCGGCAGCTACATGTTTTTCAAAATTTCCCAATTAAATAGGATTGCTGTCCGATGGGGGAGCCTTTCCTCTTGAGTTTAATAAGGTAAGCCATTTTGCCAATCTCTATACAATTCACATATGGAAAGTTTTGGTTCCTCTCAATTAAATCTGTTTTTAAATTACCAAATAAAAGAATCCCCTTCAACACTGCGCATGTAGAAACATCGCAAACTATGTGAAACAGCTAACGGTGCTGATTTTGACGTCTCAACAAATCCTAGCCCAGCACCGCCTGGCAGGTCACCCATCACTGATACCTGTCACACAGCAGGTACCTGACTTGAGGTTGTCCCCGCTTTGGATACTTTTGGGACACCTGTGCCCACTCACAGACCCACGATGGTTCCCGTGCCAGCTGCACGCTCATGTTCCTGTTTGTGAGAATGTGGGGTTTTCTAAGTTAATTTATCAGCATGAATCAATTCACAGATAACACTCAAAATTGCTGCAAATGGAGTTGAGAACACACTGAAAAGCTTCAGCTCTGACTAGAGGTCAGAGAAGAGACCTTCATCCCTCCTCTCAGCCATCCATCAAATGCTCAATACACACACACACACACACACACACACACACACACAGAGCCTATTTCCTTCTCTTGGCAATCTCTAAACACCATGACCGGCTCACAACAGTAACTGAAAAAAAAAAAAAAAAAAAAGTGAGAAAATCTGCAAAAGCTCACAGCATGAACTACACTTTCTCTCAAAATGCAGATATCTGGAACAAGAACCTAAGAATACTGATATCTTCTATTCATTCAGCAAATATTTACTGGGTATTTACTGAGTATCTCCTGAGTATGAAACTCCCTGTCACCAAGACAATGAGCCAGGCATCGGAAACTGGCAACGCTACATTATAAGTTTGCTCTCTGCCCTGCCCCTCCACCCTCAACACCCACACATTTTCTTTTTTTTTTTTTGAGACGGAGTCTCGCTCTGTCACCCAGGCTGGAGTGCAGTGGCCGGATCTCAGCTCACTGCAAGCTCCGCCTCCCAGGTTCAAGCCATTCTCCTGCCTCAGCCTCCCGGGTAGCTGGGACTACAGGCGCCGCCACCTCGCCCGGCTAGTTTTTTTTTTTTTGTAGTTTTTAGTAGAGACGGGGTTTCACCGTGTTAGCCAGGATGGTCTCGATCTCCTGACCTCGTGATCCGCCCGTCTCGGCCTCCCAAAGTGCTGGGATTACAGGCTTGAGCCACCACGCCCGGCCAACACCCACACATTTTCTTCCTACTTCCAGGACTTTTCTTAGCCTTGTAGCAACTGCCCTCCCAAATTCTCCTATGTAACCACATCACATTGTCCTGCTGCCTTCACCTGTTGGCCGACCTTATCAAACTGACCAGGAAGTGGTCAAGGCCCACCTTGCAGACCCTTCACACCTGCTAGGCTCAGCTTACCATGTCACACAGCTCCTTGGACACTTCTTCCTCAGCCTTCAAAAGAAAAAGTCCCTCAAATTTCTAAGAGCAAATGAACTCAAGAATGACACACATCCCAAAGACCACTTTCATCCCTTCATGATGCCGTATTATCTTCCCTCAAACATCACGATTACTGATGACTGGGGAGTTTAACCCAAAAATTGCTTAATATTTTGCTTGAAAGATCCTTTAAATGAAAATCAACAGTGTCATGCTTTGCCTTTATAGGAACCAAACACTTTCCTATTTAATATCCGTTATTCTCAAACTGGATGTGAACACTCCCCAGGATAGCCCTGGGGCACGCTGTCCCCAGGGATAAGATTGAGTGCCAGGTGGGAAACAATGCCACAAGTTGGAATGGCACACCTTCCTGGAAAGACAATTCTCCCTTCAGAAGAAACTCTACTTTATATTAAAACAAGTCCCAAAATATTGTGTACAAAGATGAACAACTTAATGACTTTTTAAAGAAAACTCTTGCTTGCAGCCGTCTGTTGAGCTATGTCCACAATACAAGGAGTTTCCTACAAATTTCCTTTGCCTTTAAATGTTCTTCAATGAAGTTGTTGGAAAAACGTTTCATCTACACCATAAGCATCTTGAAGGCATGAACTACATACCATCCTTCTCTTTGTCCCCAGTGACCTAGGACAGTACTTAAGCCAGTATCTCACATATGGCAGGCTATTGGTAATGTCTGTGGAATAAATTTGGCTGAAATAATGCCGACAGCATTATCAATAACAAAAAAAAATTAAATCACATTTGGATGGATGGAAGAAAAGGTGAACAGCTGTATGAGGAAGTGAAGTAGAATTAATCCAATTTACCAAAACAGCGGATGGCTGCCATGGTAACAATCTGATGCAGCAACGCAGTTTAGATCTCTTCCACTTGAACACGAGAGGAAGACAAATATTGTACTTGTTAATCTCCAATCAGGAGGTGAGGTGAGGCTTAGGACACAAGTCTACCAGGTGACACCAGTGCCCATTAAACATAGCAATCTCTGAAGAGTTTGGAAAGGCAACATAATAATAATAATTCCACCACCAATATTAAACCTGGTTTGTACACTGATCCAGGTCATTTCAATCATTTAAGGTTGTGTGTGAAATATTTGTTGCTGAGACTAGACAACTGTGAAAAACAGATCCACATGTATGCATACATCACATCCAGTATGATATGGACTCACCCTGCCTCATTCCTAAAATTCTTACCTTTTTAAACTAGCTGCACCCAAACTAAGTTACAGACGAAAGATGACTCAAAGAAAGAGTATAGGTTGTAGCAGTATTTTAATTTTGTACTTCCCTGGTTGGGGAGTAACTCATCTGTAAACAATAGAACAGATAGTTACACACCCACTTTCTCTACACAACCCTTGTATGGCAGTGAGTCACTCTCCATGCCCAATATTCCTCTTACTTTCCAAGCTGGAGGGAGAAGTTGGGAGGAGGAGGAAGTGAGGACTTCCAATGAACAGGCACACTGACAACCTTCCAGGGATACTTCCTTTTCAATCTTCCATCTCAGATGTGCCAACTGCCAACCAAAATGATGCCTTTCAGAGCGTCTTAATAACAACAGCCAGAGCTCAATAAAATTTCAGCTAAACTCCAAACATAAAGCAGAAAAACACTTAACAGCACTGAAATGTGTGTATCGCCGGGGAATGAAGTGAAGAATAGCAGCTGGAGACACCCACACCACGGGATGGACAAATGCAAATGAAGCTCAAAGAAGAAAAACGGAGCCTCTCTCCCTCCAGGCCCTGAAATCCCACCTGCAGGCATCCTCTTACCTCCTGATAATTAAGTCCGTGACTTGACACGTTATTTCTGTCAGAGCAATAAGAGCAGAGAATATAGTGTCATTTTATCATTTTATTCCATCACATAAAAAGTGAGTTTTTCAGTTCACAAAATGTGGAGTCAAATCCCTGCTGCTTAACTGGGCAAGTCCCTCAACGTCTATCTAATTTCTAAGTTCAGAAATAAGCTAGCCTACCTTCTAGGGATGTTATGAAAATTAAACGTGTGAACTCTGTAAAATGCCTAGCAGGTACATCTATGAATATTTGTGTCCAGCAATCTAAAAACCCAACAAAGTTTCCTTTTCTATACACTCTTAGGAAAACAACAAATCAGAAAACTATTACAGAGGACGCCAAATTGGCAAACAGCCCGGGTCCCAGCCCTGGGGTGCGAGCCTAAGGCCTGGGGTAGAAGGTGACGTAATCAGGACGCGGTGAGATGTGGGGCGCGCGACTAAACCCGCGCGGGGCGCCAGCGGCTGCAGATTCCAGGAGAGCTCCTGTAATTAACACGCTGCCCTTTGCAGGCTCAGGATTCAGCACGTAAAACTTTCTGCCCAAACGCTGACTGTATCCCTTTTCTTAACTCTAGTGGATCTTGCAAAAGTCAAAGCGAGTAGGTGAAGAAGACAAGCAACTCACAGAGAAGTGTAAAGTGCATTGGGTCTGCACACCTGCAAGAAAGTGGGAAGAAGAAAGCAGGAAGCGCCAGGATCACCTCCCGCCCCAGCTCACATTCGCACCTGGGAATGAACTTGGCTTCCTCCCCGAGTCGCGCCTGGAAATCCTGCCAAGCCCGGTCGGGACTCGCCAGGCCCCACGAGGTGGCCAGCGCCGCCGCCGCGTGCTCGTCGCCCTCGTCCTCCTCGCTGTCGGGGGTCTCGGGCCCCGCCTCAGCCACGGCGGGCGCAGGATCCACCGGACCCCAGTCCCGGCGCCGCCCCCCGCGGAGGGCCCCGCGGAAACCACGCGCGAACTCCTGGAAGGTGATAGCGCCGTCATGGTCGGCGTCGAGCCGCTGGAATACGGCCTCGGCGTCGGCCGGCCGCACCCGCAGCTCCGCGCACAGTGACCCGAACTCCTCGCGCTCCAGGCGCCCCGAGCGGTTCGCGTCGCAGGCAGCGAAGACCGAGCGCAGCCGGGCCAGCTGCTCTCCGTCCCCGTCCGCCTCCATCCCGCCTGGCGGGGGCGGCCGAGAGGGCTGCGGAGCGCCGCGCGGCGCACGGCCCTCCCTGGAAGGACGGGGCCACCTGCTGCTGCCGGGAGACCCGGCGAGTTTGGCTTGTCCGGCTGGTTTGGCCACTTGCGGGAACGTCGGGCGGGGCGAGGGACGTCGGGGGTTGCCGGGCGGCTCCCTTCGACGATGGTTCGGGCCAGTCCCCAACAGGTCCCGGGGGCGGTGGGGTGTGCTCTGGCTCGGGGCACCGCGAAGGAGCGCCTCCCGCGACTGAGCGCCCGCGCACCGCGGTGGCCCTCAACACTCTCCCGGCGGGTGCGGCTCCGCCCAGCCAGGGAGGAGGAGCGCGCGCCTTCGCTTCTCTAGTTCCCACGCCCCGGAGCCCGCCGCTGCTTTCCGCGTAGTAAGGGGAGACCTGGTTGGCCGGAACGGGGTGCGGGGGGAGCATTGCCCTTCCGCGTAAGCGCTGCTCGGGTAGAGCCCAGCGCCCAGCTTCTCCACAGAAGGTTTCGGCGCGCGTTGAGAAGCTAACCTGACAGAGGTAAGGTAGGTAGGGGTAGGATTGCGAATGGGTTAAGTGCATTTTATTATCTTATTCCCGAAACGTGGTAAACTTCTTTATATACAAGTTTCTTACAAACCAAAGTACAAGATGTACCAGAAGACCCCATTCTCAGTTTTACTGGCTTTCGTTAACGCATTTCTGTGCGTCTAACGTTAAGGTCCCACTGCTTAAACACAGATCTTCCAGATCTCCAATTCCACATTTTTTCTCAATCCTTGTCTCCTAAACCTGAGAAAAAAATTAATAAACAAAATCGCTTGGCAGGCAGCATTGTTTAAACAAAGGTCGTTTTGGAGGTTTTTTTCTTTAAACAAACTTTATGGAAATTATATATCCAAAGGTATGTTACCCTTTGGTTTTAAACACTTTTTTCGACAATACTATTGTTTCTTTAATACTGATTGCTTAATGGATATGAGATCTTTACAATCCACCCATTTTGATCCTTTTAAACACTTTTGTCCATCCATTTCCAGGAGACCCTCAGTCTGTCTTATGGCTTGTGTAACCGTGCCTTTAGGCGATTCTCACAGCCTGTGAAGATACATTTGGCTCATTTTTACTTTATTTACATTATCCATTTCCTCCACATTTTAGACTTTCTGACTCTGTGTTTTTCTTTTATCTCATTCTGGATTCTCTTTATCGTTTATTACTTTGATTTTTTAAAAATACGATCATTAAGTAAGGGATATTACTGACACGTTCCTACCCGGCTAGTGTTCTTAAACATAAAGCTAAGTGCTAAACATCTGAGGACCTATTTCCTCTTGAATTGTACAATAAACATGTTCAACGCTAACAGCTTCTATTAAACTGTAACTACTACTGATAACCCCCACCTGCAAATTTAACTGGTAAATTATGAGAGGCATTCCATTAGAAGTCCTGGTCTTAGCAACCTAATTGTTAACTGAATATAGTTGTATACAGTTGGACAGCCGCTACATTGAAATGAAATCTTATCATTAGTGCAATATAAGTTATTGATTTTGAGCTTATGTGCTTTCCTGTTTATTCTAAAGATTGATTTTCCATATGAATTAAAAAGTGGCTAGTTTGGTAATGCCTTTAAAGCTTTACAAATATACTTATTAAACTAAATCTTTGAACTATTATTATATTTCTACTGTTAGCAATTAATGGATATCTATGTCTTTCAAAATAGATGCTTTCATGTTTTTAACTGCTTGGCAGAAGTGCTTTTTTGAAGACTGCTTGCACAAGTTTATTCCTAAATTTTCACTCTGACCTTTGTGCTCATTATTTCTGAATTTTTATGTTCTATGACTTGCTTTGCCCTTTCCCTAAGCCCCTTCATTGAAGAGTCATCAAGAAACATGAATTGGCCTGGCACGGTGGTTCATGCCTATAATCCCAGCACTTTGGGAGGCTGAAGTCAGTGGATCACTTGAGGTTGTGAGTTCGAGACCAGCCTGACCAACATGGTGAAAGCCTGTCTCTATTAAAATTACAAAAAATTAGCTGGGTGTGGTGGCAGGCACCTTTAGTCCCAGCTGCTTGGGAGGCTGAGGCAGGAGAATCACTCGAACCCAGGAGGCAGAGGTTGCAGTGAGCTGAGATCACACCACTGTACTCCAGCCTGGGCAATAGAGCAAGACTACGTCTCAAAACAAAAAAACACGAATTATTCCAAATGTCTTGTGCATGCATTTTCTTATTCTTATTTCTACCAATGTTAATATACTTCAGACCTATAGTTATCAGTTATTTATCACTGCATAACAGCAGTAGTGATTTAAAAGTGCTACCATTTTATTTGTTCATAATTCCATTATCATCAGTTTGGGCAGGGCTCAGCTAGGTGGTTTGTCTGCTGGCTGACCTGGGATCTCTTAGGTGGCTTTCTTGTTGACTCAATTGGGGCTGGATGGTTATAGAGCCTCACTCATTTTTCTGGAAGCTAGTGCTGGCTGTTGGCTGGGCCATGCGTCTTTAGGAAGCTAGCATGGGTTTTGTCACATGGTGGCAATGTTCCAAGCGAGTAAGCCCCAATGTACAAGTGCTCTTCAAGCTTTAGCTTCTGTCATATTTGCTGATATTCCATTGACAAGGCACATTGGCAAGTCACATGGCCAAGCCCTAAGTCAATGTAGGAGGGGACTACAAAAAAACAGGGATACAGAGAAATGTACTTCATTGGAGGCCCTTACTGTTACAATATACCACACCTAAGGTAAAGGGACAGCCTCTAATATATTATTCCAGGCTCTTGTCCTGCCATCCTCCCGTTTATTCTGCACAACCACAGCTGGACAGTCCTTTTTAAACACCAATTATTCTGTCATTCTTCAGCTCTTTAATTCTCAATCAGGTAACAATTTTGTTTCCCAGGGGACATTTGGCAGTGTCTGATGACATTTTTGGCTGTCTTAATTTGATAAGGGGGAGATGCTCCTGGCATCTAGTAGATAGCTGCAGGGATGCTGCAGAATATCCTATAATGCACAGGCCAGAGCCTCCTCTCCTTCCCATTACAAAGAATTATCTGGTGAAAAACACCAGTTGTGCTGAGGTTGAGGAACCCTGTACCCTAACTCATAAACCTCCAGTGGTGCTCCAATAAAAAGAGAACTAAAGGTAAACTCTTCATCCAAGCATCCAGAGCCCTCTGTAATTTGCTCCCACCACATAGATCAAATATTTCACCCTTTAGTTTCTATCAGGGCTTTTACTGTCCCCCAAATAAGCCACACTTCATCACATGATTAAGTTAGTAGCTCCTTATTATCAGGACAAAATGTGAATATCAAGCAGATCTTTTAACTTTTCTCTCTTCTGTCTAACCAAACCATTTCCCGGCTTAAGTAAAAGAATTGGATCCTGCTTTTTCTACAAACGTTTACACAATTGCATTGTGACCTGCCATTCACAAACAAATCACTTAGTGTGTATGTCAGTTCAGGTATCAAGCAGCAGGAATGTTTTTGAATAACCCCAGATATACTCAGGGGAAAGCCACGGTCATATAATCTGTCTCTAATTATTTTCAAGAAACAGCAAAGAGAAAAGAAAGAAATAGGAGGTGCTTCTTTTTTATTTTAGCATCCAGAAACAGCTAGCCAGGACCTGGAGATAACAGAGCAGCCTTTGAGAGCCAGTGAATTAGTAGGTAAGGAGAGCTTGCCCATGATTGTCAGCATGACTTTTTGAAAGATCAGCTTCCTCTCTGCCTGCTCAAAGACTTTAAAAATCAGAGATAATCTTGTTAGAGCATGTTTCTCAAAGGAGTGAAAAGATATCTTTGGAAAGAAATAGTTTTGTGATCAGATACATTTGTAAAACACAAATAAATTTTAGAAAGAATCCTATATTCCTTTGAGATAAAGCTGTTTGATTGAATATTTCCTAAATGTATTTGACTATGGTAACTTTGAGTTTTGGGTTTTGGTCTGGTTTGGTTTCAATTTCCGTGAGCTTTCCACAGACTTAGTGCTCTCAAAACATACTTGAGGAGATCTCATCTTAGACAATGACTAGGATGGTGAGTCATGAGAAGTGATCCCTTGCTTCTACATCATAAATTGGCCCAACTTCCCATAATGGGAATGAGCGACACCACTTTAACCTGCTTTTCATCTGGTAAGTGGGGAAAGCTTTTAGTGGAAGCCTACTGTAATCCACCCTGTAAAATTTTCTTCAGGTAAGAGAGTGCTTCTCAGGGTATGATTTAACACTGCAGTTACTTTGCCCCAGAAAGATCTGAAATGCCATTTAAAATGGAACTAGATATCTTAGTAATGGCATACCACTGAGGCACCAACTAGTAGGTTCAGGAACACTCTGAAACATACATACCCCTGTAAGAGCTGAGTCTTAGTTTCTCATGAATATATACTCAGAGCTTACTATTCCTAAGGAAGTTACAGGAAAAATGTAGGAGATTTTGCAAAAAGGAATGTGTCAGCATATATCATAGTGATCTACTTACCCTTTATGTAAAGCATGAAAAAGAGAAAATAATAACACTTATATACTGCTATCCATAATCAGCAAATGTGAACATCCTATTCTATTTTCCTCAGATTTTTTTAAATAAAGCAATAGAGACCCAGTTGAACTTCCCCTTTGACTGCATATTGTTTCTATAATTGATTTGTGGCATTGTTGTATAGGTATTGTGTTGACATTTACCAGATTTTGGCAAATCTTTCATTTTAAAAAATTAAGTATCTCTGGAATGCTCCAAACAATATCAAATACCATTTCATGTCTCGAGCCAGAGCAGAGTTGGTGTTCATTATTAGAACTGAGCAAGAAGTGTTGCATTTCAAACTTCTGATCCCATTTTGTGATGACTAAGCAAAACTCATATCATTTTTCCACATTAGCAAACTGTGTCTCATCCATCTTGCTCCTCTCAGTTAAGACAAAAGTCTGTGTTTTTATTTATTATTTATGTATTTATTTTTTGTGACAGGGTCTCACTCTCTCGCAGGCTGGAGTGCAGTGGTGTGATCACGGCTCACTGCAGCCTCAACCTCCCTGGGCTCAGGTAATCCTCCCATCTCGGTCGCTGGAGTCACTGGAACTGCAGGCATGCACCACTACTCCCAGCTAATTTTTATTTTTATTTTTTTTTGTATTTTTTGTAGAGCTGGGGTTTCTCCCTGTTGCCCAGGCTGGTCTCAAACACCTTGGCTGGCGATCCACCTGCCTCGGCCTTCTGAAGTGCTAAGATTACAGGCGTGAGCCACCATACCTGGCTGCTGTTTCATATTATATATGAAACAAGTTGAGAAATCAAATCTAATAAAAATAAGTGGACCTCAGTTCACTTTTGGACGCAGAAAAAGCAAACTGTGGTAAGCAGAATTCTACAATGGCACCCTGGTTCCCACCCCTTGGTGTACATACTCTGCACAGTCCCCTTTGAAGTGAGCAGGACCTGTGACTATGATGGGATAATTACTCCTGTGATGACATTATGTTATATGATTCCATTCCCCTCCTGGCTTTGAAGAAGTGAGCTGCCATGTCATGAGAACACCAGATGGCTAGGACCTGAAGATAGCCTCTAAGGAGCTGAGGATGTCACCCTGCTGACACCCAGCAAGGAAATAGGTACCTCAGTCCTGTAGCTGCAAGGAATTGAAACCTGTCAACAACCTGAATGAGCTTGGCAGACGACTCTGAGCTTGCGATGAGAACACATCCCCAGCTTGAAATCAGATCGACATATTGATTTTAGCATTGTGACATACTGAGCTGAGAACGCAGTTCAGCTGTTCCTGGACTTTTGAACCACAGAACTGAGATGATAAATGGGTGATGTTTTAAGTTGCTAAGTTTGTGGTCATTTGTTTACAGTAATTGTAAACTAATACACAAGTGTAAGTTTGTTTTCTTAAAGAAGAAATAAAACGGGGAAGGAGGTAAGTGTTAAAGGATCAAAACTCTGACAAAAGGCCGGTTGCAGAACATGACAGGTTGTTGCACTGAAAACTATTTGTCATGCAAGTTTATGTTAAAATAAAGTAACTTTTGAGGACTTTAATTTTTGGTCTTGTAAACATGCCATTTAATATTGTCCAACTGTAACTGATAATACTTTTTGCAAACAGAAACTGTTAAAACCTTTAAAGCAAATATTACTTTAGAGAAGAAGTAATGTGTTATGAAACTCTGAGGATACCTAAGAAAGATCCTACTTAAGTTTCTTCAGCATAAATAAACTTGAGAGTTTCGACCACTGTTACTGAGAATGAAATTATTTATTAATCACTTTTAATGAGGTAAAATTTACATACAATAAAATGCACCCATTTTAAAGTATAGTTTAGTGAACTTGCACAGAGGTAAATATCTGTTTAACTTCCACTTAACCAAGATGTAGAATATTTCCACAATGCCAAAATTGTCATTGACCACCTTCCATCAATCTTTCACCCAACTGCAGACCCCAGTTCACCACCAACCTACTCTTGCTCAATACAGATATAATATGATGGTGTCTTTTCTAGAGTTTTATACTATGTCAGTAGTATTGTACACTATGCACTCTTCCATGCCTGGCTTTCTTTGCTCAGCAGAAGGTGTTTAGATTAACTCAGTAGTTCATTTCTTTGTAGTAATGAGTAGGGTCACATTATACATTATACCACAGAGTGTGCATCCAATACTTTGTTGATTGACATTTGGGTCATTTCCAGGTGTTGCTATTGTGAATAAAACTGCCTTGACTATTCCTGTACAAGTCTTTGTATTAAGGAACATAACGTTTTATTTTCTCTTGAGGAAGTTCCTAGCAGTAAGATTGCTGGGTCATATAGCAGATATATATTTAGCTTTATAAGCAACTAAGTGCTTTCCAAAGTGACTGTACAATTTAACATTCCCACCTGAAAGGATTGCTCCACATTCTTGTCAACCCTTGGTAGCATCAGTCTCTTTAAGAATTCTAATTCTTAAATTAGATGTGTAATGTGGACTGTAGGTTTAATTTGCATTTCTCTGTTGACTAATGATGTTGCACAGCTTTTCATATGTCTGTCAACCATTCTTGCATCTTCTTTTGTGAAATGTCTGTTCAAATCATTTGTCCACTTTTTATTGTGTCATTTTATTCAGTTGTAAGAGTTCTTTACATACTCTGGAAACAAGTCCTCTGTCACATATATAGGTACTTTGAAAATCTCCTGTGCTTTGCCTTTTCATTTTTTCAATGGTAACTTTTTAAGAGTAGTTTTCGTTTTGATGAAATTCAACTTACCAGTTTCTCTTTTATGGTATGTATTTTTGTGACCCATTTAACAAGCATCTGTCTACCCAGAGTTGCAAAGATATCCCTTTTCTTACTAGAAATATTGAAGTTTTATTTACCATTGCTTCTATGATACATTTTAAGTTAATTTTTGTGTATTAAGTGAATAAAAAGTTAAAGTTCACTTTTCCCTATATGGATATTCAGTTCTTCCAGCGTTATTTTAAAAAATAAAAAACACTATCCCCTCCCTGTTGAATCATCTTTGTTAGAAATGACTACATATGTGTGGGTTTATTTCTGGGCTCTACATTATATTCCTTTCTGTTGATTTTTCATCTGTTCCTTCACGAACACCATATGATCTTGATTACATTGCCTGATAATAAGTTGAATATAAGTCTCAAAATCAAGTAGTATCAGTCTTCCAAATTTGTTATTCTTTTTCAAAGTTGTTTTAGATATTCCTGGTCCTAGGTATTACCGTAGAAATTTTAAGATCAGTTTGTCAATTTACACAAAAATACATTCTGTAGATATCATGATTGTATTGAATCTTACAGCTTAATTTTGGGAGACTTGATAACAATATTGAATCTGCCCATCAGTGAGATTATATCTCTCTGTTTAATTTTCTTTATTTTCTCTCAACAATGTTGTGTAGGTTATGATTTATAGGTCTTTCACATATTTTGTTAAATTTATCCCTAAGTATATTCTGATTTTTATGCTATTGTAAAAGACATAACACTGTAATTTCAATCTCCAATTGTTACCAGTATATAAAAATTCAGTTGATTTTTATAATGACGAACTTGTATTCTGAGACCTTGCTAAACTCACTTTTTAATTCTGGTGGCTGTTTTATAGACTTCTTAGAATTTTCTCCATACACAATTATGTCATCAATAGGGAAGAAAAGATGGTTTGCCTTCTTCATTTTCAATCTGTATGTCTTTTATTTCTTTTTCTTGCTTTGTTGCACTGGTTTGGACTTCTAATACAAGGTAGAACTGCAATAGTAAGAACAGATAGTCTTGCTTTATTCCTACTCACAGGGGATGGGGAGGAATCACTTAATCTTTCACCATTGTGATGGTGACTAGAGGGTCTTTCTGTAGATGCCCTTTATTGGTTTTGGAAATTCTCTCTTCATACATGGCTGAGAATATTTATCATGAGTAGATTTTGCATTTTGTTAGATGCTTCTGGCATCTACTTAAATAATCATGTTGTTTTTGCTCTTTCATTCTGTTTCTGTTTTTTTGTTTTTTTGAGACAAGGTCTGGCTCTGTCACCCGGGCATGAGTGCAGTGGCACCATCTCAGCTCACGGCAACCTCTTCCTCTAGTTCTTAAGCCATCCTCCCACCTCAGCCTCCCGAGTAGCTGGAACCACAGGTGCACACCACCACACCTAGCTAATTTTTACATTTTTTTGTAGAGATGAGGGGTTTCATCATTGCCCAGGCTGGTTTTGAACTCCTGATCTCAAGCAGTCTGCCCATCTTGGCCTCCTGAAGTGCTGGGATTACAGGTGTGAGCCACTGCACCCGGCTTCCTTCATTTTGTTAACGGTGGTGAACTATACTGATGGATTTCATTCTAATCCAACTCTCACTTTCCATGTGGCCTCAGGGCTTCTTCACATGGTATCTCCATCTGGTAAGTGGGTTTCTTATTGTCTCAGGGTTTTAAGGATGAATATTCAATGAGTCTTGTTCCAAAGCTGCAAGGCTTCTTATACAGTCTAGCTTTGGAAGTCCCAGAACATTAGCTCTGCTACCTTCCATTGGTCCGGCACATTCTATTCATCACTAAGGCCAACTCAGACTCAAGGAGAAGGTCATTCGTCTCCACCTCTTGATGCAAGAGGAAGAGTTAAAATTTTGAGACCATCTTTAATCTTTTTCTTAAATTTCTTTTCTACCTTTCTGTATGTTTGAAATAGGATGATGTATTTCCCACATCAGCTCAGTCCACCCTGTTGACCAGGTATCTTCCTCCCCTACTTTAGTCCTTAACTTAGTATCATTTGCCTGACCCTCCATACAGAGATTAGGCTTCCCTTCTAAGTATCCCACAACCCCATCACCATCCTCATACCTTCTGACCATGTACCCTGCTGTCCAACCATACTGTTTCCAAAATATTATGCACTATTTTTAAGACTCTGTACTTCCTGCATGCTGTTACCTCTGTCCAGTGTCCTTTCCCCACTTTGCTGCTTTGCTACTGCATTAGTCAGGGTTCTCTAGAGGGACAGAACTAATAGGATAGATGTATATATGAAAGGGAGTTTATTAAGGAGTATTGACTAACATGAGCACAAGGTGAAGTACCACAATAGGCCATCTGCAAGCTGAGGATCAAGGAAGCCAGTATGAGTCCCAAAACCTCAAAAGTAGTGAAGCCAACAGTACAGCCTTCAGTCTGTGGCCAAAGGCCCAAGAGCCCCTGGCAAACCACTGGTGTAAGTCCAAGAGTCCAAAAGCTGAAGAACTTGGAGTCTTACATTTGAAGGTAGGAAGCATCTATCTTGGGAGAAAGATGAAAACCAGAAGACTCAGCAAGTCTGCTCATTCCACTTTCTTCTGCCTGCTTTATCCTAGCCACACTGGCAGCTGATTAGATTGTGCACACCCAGATTGAGGGTGGGCCTGCCTCTTCCAGTCCACTCACTCAAATGTTAATCTCCTTTGGCAACACCCTCACACACACACACAGAAACAATACTTTGCATCCTTCAATCCAATCAAGTTGGCACTCAATATTAACCATCACAGCTATGTTATTTACTCTTTTAAGCATCCTTCATAAAGTATGTTTCTCGCTTTTAGAGAGGAGAACACTAAGCATCAGGTTGAGTGATACAAGTAAAATCACACAGCTAGTAGAAGTAGGGTTCAAACCCAGATCACCCAGTTCAAATCTGTGGCACATTTCCCTCCATCACACACGTAGCAGATGCTGTTTTGCTCAGCCCCTTCCCCATAAGTTCCCCATGCATTTCCACAAACCAGCCCCTGCATCACTTCTTGAAGGAGTACCCTCTGGCTGGTAGGGTTTGCTTTACCTGTGTATTCAGAGAGCCATAGGTGCCTGGAAATTTGTATCCCCTCTGGAAGCAGCCCATGAACAATGCATGGTAGAATAAATACCCCAACTCTCTTGCCCTCTACACAGAATACCCTTGAGGTTGATCTCCATAATCTTCAGCAATGATACTGAGACAAAGTCACCACCCCCAGCACCCCACCTTCCACCCACCCCACCATGGTGCTTGTTGTCAATGTTGCACTACTGCTTATCTTTCTTACCTCCCTTAACCTTCCACACTGACATGAATCCTCCTCTTAATGGTAACCCAGTGAAGGCAGTGTACAACCACTTCCTTGGCATGCAATGTTTTCTAGAGACTCATGTCTAAGGGTGCAGTTGAGAAAGAACCCTATGTGATGTATGGGCTTTCTGGAAGCCACTGCCATGTCCTGGTACAAGGCCTGCAAAAATCACCACCATATTTGCTGTAGTGTACATATAAAGCCACCGTACATACAATTAAATACTAAAGAGTAAAATATTCCTTCTAGAGCTATCTGACTTACTCTTCTCTCATATGTTGAGTGGCTAAAGGAAAGTAGATTACAATATGCCAGTTAGTAGTAATCTCAGTTAAGAGTTAAAACCATTACAAACCAATGTTAATAAGCACGAAAATACCAATATTTAAAGTTTTGGACTTTTTAACTTTATCATTATTTGGAGGAGGTGGTGTTTGGCATAGAAAAATGCATTATTTGGTATGATGCTGAAGTTTCACATACAATTATTTCTTGATTATTTCCAAACGAAAAAATAATGTACATCTCATTTTAATGGGGAAAACTCCTGGGCATATTTATGTATATTTTCAATATCTTTGTTGGCAGAAATCCTATTTTCCTGAAAATGTTAGCAGGTAAGGGCAGATATGTCATGAAATACTTTGACACTTCCATAAGCTTCTTTTATTTTGCTCAGGTCAGAAGTGATGGTGCAGCCATAGAGATGGAGAATCTTCAATCTAACAACAAAAAAGAAGATGAAAATAAAAGACCACAGATTATCTGGAGTGGATATAGCTGAGCCTGGATTCTAAGCATGATAAATGCATGAAGAGTCTTTCAAATAACATTGGCTATGACTAATACTTATTGTTTCTCAAAGGAGAAAGATAGCATCAAACTTGAGAATTACAAATCTATTTTTAGAATTTGTCACCTGTCTGTGTTGAGTGAGGGTATGTTGAGAATACGTAAGTTAAAAACCAGGATGTTGGCCCTTTGAGAGATACCAGATGTCAGTAAATCCAGCCCCACCGCCCACTATTGTAGGGCTCATTCACTGAAATGGTTTTTATGTTTAAAAAAAATAAAAAGAAACATATTTTAGGACATGTGAAAATTATGTGAAATTCAAATTTCAGTGTCCATAAAGCCTTATTGTAACATGGTCATACTCATTAGCTTTCACGCTGCAAGAAAATGGCTGAGTAGCTGTGACACACATATGGCCTGCAAAGCCTAAAATAGTTCCCCTCTGGCCCTTTACAGAAAGTTTGTCAACCCTGCACTGTAGAAAGAAGGGAAGGACAGACACATTTCACATATTTTCATGGCACAAGTTAACTTTATGCATTGGCAAGGAATGTTTTTATGTTCCAACCAGTCTTTTACCTTCATCACCTGTAAGATTTTTTAAACCAGTTAGAAACATAGTAATCAACTTGCAGGGAAAGAAGTGATGTCATCACAAGGAAATGGTGGTAGAATGCAGGAAGACTGAAAATTCTATTAATAACTTACTTAAAATTTTAAAAATAAGAAAATACCAACTGACTATCATCTGCATAACCTTATGCATTTTTGTCTGATTAAGTTTTTCAGTTTCTTAATATTATAGAAGGATCCTATGATCAATTCTCCTTAAAGAGTATTAATTTTGCCTTTGTGAAGTATTGGTAGGCCTCTTTTTAGATGGCAGAAAGGACCATGATGTTTATTTTGTTCCCCATGTTGCCTTACCTTCCAGCAAATTCCCACTAACAGTCTGAATTGAGTCTGTATAGATTTCCATTGTTAAACTGCAGTTCTCAGCTTAACCCCAGTTCTATTTATATTCTTTCTCTAACTGGTTTCCAATCAGTTTTTTCTTAATATAATTTTGTATTTCCCAGTTGTATGTGTGTGCATGTATGTGTTTTTACCTATAAAAAGTCTCAAAGTCTTTTTGAAAGTAGACAGGGTTTATACATTATAAATAATTATAAACAATTCTTAGGCAGTCATGCTCATTTTAATGTTAGAACTATCAGAATGATAGGCATGTCAACATTTCCTTGTTCTTAATTTACTATTTTATAGCTGCTAAGGACACACACACCTTTTTCCCAAGCTACTATTCTAACTAAAGACAAATTATGTTCTGAGACCACAATAGATTTCTTCCTACAGAAACCTATGAATTTGATCTCAAAACACTCAAAAATTTATTTTAGCTCCAGGGGATGTAATATGTACATTGTTAGATCATAGATACATTCATAGTCATCCAAAATAATGCAGAAATACACATTTTCTGTGTGACATGAAAGTAGTTACCAATGCTATAACATGAAGAGATGTTAAAATATTCATCTGTTTTTTAGGGGAAAAAAAGGATTAAAGTTCCTGTTCCCAGAAGTGCAAAATGAGACAAACTAGATAAGTCAGAAAGAAATCTAAAAAATTCTAAAGCCAGTCGGGCATGGTGGCTCACGCCTGTAATCCCAGCACTTTGGGAGGCCTAGGCAGGCAGATCATGGGTGGATCATGAAGTCAGGAGATTGAGACCAGCCTAGCCACCATGGTGAAACCCCATCTCTACTAAAAATACAAAAATTAGCTGGGCATGGTGGTGCATGCCTGTAATCCCAGCTACTCGGGAGGCTGAGACAGGAGAATTGCTTGAACCAGGGAGTCGGAAGTTGCAGTGAGCCAACTGTACTACAGCCTGGTGACAGAGCAAGACTCTTGTCTCCAAAAAAAAAAAAAAAAAAAAAAAAAAATTCTAAAGCCATTCCCATTCCTCTGGAAAGCATTATATAATTCAGTATTTAAAAGATGACCTATTCAAATAAATCTCTTTTTACCAATACCTTTGAGTCTTAGATTAACAAATTAGGACACTAATTTTCACTAATGTAGTAATTAGAAATACAGAATCAAGATTCCTAATGATAGTACATGAATTCCTTGATTTTGCAAGACTTTAATATCATAGAAGATAGGCGGATAAAATGAAGGTCTAGTTAAAAAAAAAAAAGAAGAGAGGTCACATTTGCCACAAAATGAGGTAGAAGACAGGTACTTTCCCCACCAACATATTTGCTCAGAATGCCATGCCTTTAGAGAAGATTTTTAAAGACAAGGTAGATTTTATTATGTCCTTTCAGCTCTCAGTTAATGTTTTCCAGCAATAAACACATTATTAATTTTTCTAGACGATATTTACTATTGGCACACCAAATTTTCTCAAACTGTTCTGTTATTTGTTTGCTTTGAAATCTAAAAAGGCCCAGAGTGCCCTGTAGAAGTGTTGCTCAATGGATTCCCCCATTTCATGAACGATTCATTACAAAAACCTCAGATTTTACTCAAAAAGCTTGGATTTCACAGAGCAGGACTACCCACATAATTCTTGAAATATGGGACACCTGAAATGCTAACTTCAGCTCTGACAAGTCCTGATTTTTTTTCCCATTAGCTTGTTGTATAATTCTGATAAACAGTATTCCAAAATCAGAAGTCACTCATGACTGAAAAATTTTTTGTTTTATTTTTTTCCAAATATTTTTCACTTTGGAATTTTTATATGAATTCCAAAGCACAAAGAAATTAATGTATTTTCTGCTCTTGGAAAGGTCATGAAAACTTGGTTTATCCTTAAATGAAATTACCAGAAGCTATTTTCTGGGAAATACTTAATGATTGCTATAATTCTGTGTTAATAAAATGGAAACAATGACGGCTTATGAAGAAACACAAACCAGTACACAGCGAATGTCAGGTTTCCGTTTCACTTTATGATGACATATAAGACTAAAAGAGACACAAGTGGACATAATCAGCGTTCTCTTATTGTCTACAATTTTTGCAAAGTTTTTCAACTACATCCAGGGGGACATTCTTACAGAAACTGAGTTTTTACACGTTCCAAATTAGTATGACAATAATTAGCCACTGAACCACCTCTGGATAGGAAAAAGAGGATGAAAAAGTTATTAGAATTGGTCATTAAATATACTTTTTACAAATAGTTTCTTGAATTTCACCCTCAAACTTACCTTAGCCCTGACATATCAACCCTCCCCTCCCCTACCAGAGTGAAAATGCAAATTGAACTTATTAAGTACACATTTTGAAGACATTTGATAAAATGTCCAGACAGCAAAAAAGGAAAACATTGGGGAAAAAATTCAAGCAAAAAAAAGATAGAGGCAAAGATCTAAAGACATCTGAGTTTCATTCTGAGACTATTAAAGAAATAATCCAGAGAATTATTACAGTGTTACCGTGATGTGTATTAATAACGAGGTGAAAATAATCATTATCTTAACCTCTGGCACTAGAATTACTCATGGGAGGAAACCATCTGTTTTGGATAATACCGTCACATGTTAATTTTCCTCACAAATGAACTAGAAGAGCCTGAATTAACATTAACCAGGTAGGAGGGAACAGCAGCCCAGGAAACAAGGGAAGATGGTGGGGAGAGGGAGACGAGAACTAAGTCCCCTCCAGAATTTGTTAAAATCACAAATTCTGGAGTGATTTTGTGATGAAAATTCCGGACATGAAATTTTGATTCTCTTAAGCAAATGTTTACCTTTGTTTCAGAGTCAAAACATCCTCTTCTGGCTCGAGGGATCTCTGTATAACCTAAACCACTAGTTCTCAAAGGATAGTTCCTAGGGCGGCATCATCATCACCACCTGGGAAATTGTTAGACCCTTTGAAGTCTCACCCTCAAACCGCTGAATAAGCAACTCAGGTGTGGCTCATCAATCGGTGTTTAACAGTCCCCCAGGTGATTCTGATGCAGCTAAAACTTGATTAACAGTCCCCCAGGTGATTCTGATGCAGATAAAACTTGAGACTCACTGACCTCAATGGTTTGCAGCTGTCAAAGTAAATTAAACTGGACGCCAGGCCTGAAGTACCCCTGAGCAGACAAAGCCAGTTAGGCTTCATAGTGACCTCAGCCTTCCTTAATTTGTAAATATAAGCGAAACTTAACTTGAGCTGTTTGTTGTAAACACCTCTATTAAACAGAAATGAGGCCAGGCACAGTGGCTCACACCTGTAATCCCAGCACTTTGGGAGGCAGAGGCAGGTGGATCACCTGAGCTGAGGAGTTCGAGACCAGCCTGGCCAACATAGTGAAACCCGTCTCTATAAAAATACAAAACTTAGTCGGGTGTGGTGGCATGTGTCTGTAGCCCCAGCTACCTGGGAGAATCAAACCCAAGAAACGGAGGTTGCAGTGAGCCAAGATTGCACCACTGCCCTCCAGCCTGGGCAACAGAAGTAGACCCTGTCTCTAAAAAAAAAAAAGAGAGAGAGAGAGAAATGAACCTTCATGCTAACCAATCAGAAGCTGCCAACTAACTTATAGTACTAGGAATTTCTCAGCAGGATAAGGTAACTGTATTTGCATTTCTCTGATGATCATTGATATTCAGCTTCTTTTAATATGCTTGTTGGCCACATGTATGTCTTCTTTTGAGAAATGTCTGTTCATGTGGTCATATCCTTTGCCCACTTTTTAATGCGGTAGTTTATTTTTCTCTTGTAAATTTGATAAGTTCCATATAGATGCTAGATACTAGACCTTTGTCAGATGTTTAGTTTGCAAATATTTTCTCCCATTCTGTAGGTTTCCTCTGTTGTTAGTTTCTTTTGCTGTGCAGAAGCTCTTAAGTTTAATTATATCCTATTTGTCAATTTTTGCTTTTGTCGCAATTGCTTTTGGTGTCTTTGTCATGAAATCTTTGCCCATTCCTAGGTCCAGGATGGTTTGTCTAGGTTGTCTTCCAGGGTTCCTTTAGTTTTAGGTTTTACATTTAAGTCTTTAATCCATCTTTAGTTGATTTTTGTATAGAGTATAAGGAAGAGGTCCAGCTTCAGTCTACTGCATATGGCTAGCCAGTTAGCCCAGCAACATTTATTGAATAGGGAGTCTTTTCCCCATTGCTTGTTTTTGTCAGCTTTATCAAAGATCATGGATGTGGGGCCTTATTTCTGGGCTCTCTATTCTGTTCCACTGGTCTATGTGCCTCTTTTTGTACCAGTACCACGACGTTTTGGTCACTGTAGCCTTGTAGTATAGTTTGAAGTCCGGTGATGCCACACACTTAACCAGAACTCTGAGAACTCACCCACTATCAAGAAGACAACACTAAACTATTTGTGAGGAATCCACCTCCATGACGCAAACACCTCCCACCAGGTCCCACCTCCATCACTGGGGATTACAATTCAACATGAGATTTGGGCAGGGACAAATAGCTAAACTATGTTAACAGCCTTGTGATATGATGATTAAAAAAATACTCATGTCTGAGAATCATCCTCAAAGACACCGCCAACCTTAACAAATTATATGTCTAAACAACAAATTGTTTAAAATAAGTTTATAGGTAGAAAGGTTAAAAATCTCATTAAGCAATATTTTTAATTTACCACTGATTGGATTTCCTAAAAATAATTAATTCTGAATAAACAAAATCCATATTCAGTACCATATTTGTGCCCTCTAAAAGCATGAATTCCATCTAAAACTCTTCTGTTAGGTTAGTTACCAGGTTTCAATGCAAAAATTATGGAACTGTAGGACAG
>NC_045447.1:96915873-96921378 GCF_002776525.5 Piliocolobus tephrosceles
GGTTAGTTACCAGGTTTCAATGCAAAAATTATGGAACTGTAGGACAGGGGAGAGTAGAGAACAGGAAGCAAGTGATAGAAATGAGGGGAAGTAGATTTGTATCAAACATATTTCCACTTCCCCGACCTGTTACATAAAGGAGACAGACAAGTATCACAGATGGTAATAATGGAAATGGAAGAGTTCCATACAGATATGGCTATGCCAACATCAAAGGCAAAGGAACTTTCACGGTTAAATCCTAAGTATGATGATCTTTGCCCTGCCCCCAGATGATGGAGCCAGATAGTATATGTGGCCCACACACACTATCAAAGATGGCCTGGGTTAGATTTTGAACATTTCACATAGCATGCTATGGAGGGTACTTCATAAAGCTAACAAGAGCATGGAAAACTTCTAAGGACTTTCCCTAAAAGAATTATTCAGGTGTCAGTAATGGAACACATGTATCTAGTAAGAAATCTATGCCTCTCAATGTTAAAAATAATTATACAAACACAAAACATTTCTTTCCCCATCTTTAAAATGGACATTTTCTTTAATTTCTGTTAATAACAGAAAAATTTCTTGGTATTAGCTATAAGTACTGAAATTCTGGTATCTCACTGGGTTCCAGTGAGTCATTAGACTGGTGCAATCTAGGAAATAAGTCTTCCCTGCAACCATTATAAAAATACAAAATTCTTCATGAGTTTATTCACACTGAGTAATACTAAATAGTTTTTGCTTTTCAAAAAACGTTAGTGAGAGAAGAGATAACCACCTTTTCTTAAGTTAGTAATTTGAGTTTATGTACAATAAATACTGCATATTCTTCAGAATAAAGAAAAACTCAATCGTATGAAAAATACTAATGCCTAACACAGAGTGCTCTCTGTGTTCCAAGCCCCTAAGACATTTCCTGTATTAGCTCCCTTCATCCCGACGATGACCCTAAGGCAGGTGCTATCATTCTCATGTTACTGATGAGGAAACTGAGGCACAGAGAGGCTTGATTAACCTATCCAAGGTCACACCAACAATTAAAGAGCTGGGACTTGGACCGGGGACTCTGCCTCCAAAGTCCACATTCCAAAGCAATTCTTCTTCTCAAAGTAAATGAAACAGACGATTCGTACTTGTGCAAGCGTGAAATCAGTCTTTTCCTGAACATTTTAGTTAGAAGTCATATTGCATCACACAGAAAAAAGTAATCTGCCTCTCATTCTTGATAGTCTGTTAGTAAACGAGTAGAGATGACTCTGTTTTTTGATTTAATTGTTCCTGTTCGTTTCTAGCCTGAACAATAGTATAAAAACCTTGTGACAGCACCACCGGCTGGAGACACTGGTTTCTATTGAGCATTTTCATAAACACAAGAATGATGTTACATGTTTTCTTCCAAGGAAACAAATTCCCTTATGTGAGGAAGACCACATAAGGAAAGGTTTTATATATCTTGTAATATATTTCTCTCAAATGATTCAACCATGGTTGGAAGTTCCCGTCACTTTTAGAATAGAACATTCTTTTCTTCACAATAAATCCTGCTAAACTAGGCCAGCTGGGCTCAGGAAGTACCATTGCTCCGAGAGTTTTAGTAAAACAGGGAGATACCAGCATCTCCACGTACTTGTCATGTATTTACCGACGTGATCACCTCTCCATAAATTAAACTCCCGAAGTACAGGCTTGGGTACAATAAACAGTGCAATGTAACTGGTTTTGAATTCACACTTCAGTCAATTAAATGTTTTATTTAAGACATGGAAGTAAAATATAAATGGAAAATACTGAGGAGGCATAAATCAGATAATCCTATAAGAGAGTCCCAGGAGAGCCAACGAAAAATGGGGATGTTGCCATAGTTACCAGGAAATGTAGCTTAGACACCCAGCATCAGTAAGAGATTGAAAATGTGACAAAATAAGCTCATAAGTCTTGGGTCATTCTCTTCTCTGTACTTTAATTAGTATGATCTTGGCCCTTGGAACAAAGCCAGGATGAAAAAAAACGATCCTCGTTCTGCTGGTTGCCAATATTCCATACTTAGGAAGTTTTCTCTCTGCAACCTCTACTTCACATCAATGTAATTAGAGACACAGCCTCCTTCTAAAATGATGATAATTTCCTAATGAGAGAATGAACCTGACCTATCTATCACTCATGGAAGCCCACTACCATTGGTATCCCAGGGAGAACTATGATTCTAGCTGAATAACAACGCTTGATTAGCCCTACATCACCCAGGGGAGCTACTTTTATCTCAGCAGATGAAATCAGTAGTACAAATCTAACTGGTTTTATCATTTGCACCAGCACACCCTGTATCACTTTTTTCTTCATTATATTTCAGTCAGATTTAAAAGTGAAATTCAAACATTTGCAGGAGATTGATCCAAGAGATTACAACCACAACTTTTATCCAGATAGTCCAAGATGCAAAACAAAAAGGAACAAAGGCAGACAGAGAGAGAAACAGAAAGGTAGACTTTGAGCTATAACAGGTTTAAACCCAGATAACAAGTTAGGCCGAAATTAAAATAGGACTTCAAGGCTACAATGGAGTAAATATATTATGTCTCCCTTTCTATTTGTTTTGACAGTTTTTCTCATATAAAAGTTTGTCGGACTCTGACAAGTTTACTTTCTCTACCAACTGTTACATAAATTATGTAGGAGGTAATGGATAGAATTATTAGAAAGAGGGATGACATTGGTGACGTAGAAAACAAAGGTAGAAGCTTGTCAATTTGATAAATCTAATATAAGATCATGCGCCCAGTGATCTGTAAGTATAGAGACACATATCTGTAGCAAACATACCTGTAGTAAATGAGCAAAAAATGCATAGGTAGTTCGAATTCATACCTATCCAATATGGCCCTATTTTTTCCATTCAGATCCATTTCTGCATCCTCTCTCTAATATATATGTAGTACCACAGCAAGGAACCAAGAACAATTGTTATATTTTTTCTAGAACATCCGTTGGTTACACATTACAATTCTGCCCCAGAGCAGATGAATTCCATAAAGGGATTTGTCTGTGACTCTCCCAAATTGGTAAATGGTCTATGGCCATACTACCATGAACACACCTGATCTCATCCCAATTGGTAAATGATTGTCTTATACACTATCTTTAAGAAGAGATTTTTCAGGTTTAAGAATGTATGTATTACTATAACACATTTTGAAACGTATATATTTTGTACACATTCAACTATATTCTATCGTAAAATGTACTCAATACATCAGGAAAACACAAGAATCAAGTGAAAAACTTTACATAAAATGATATACTTGAACAAATATCTACAAAATATTTCAAAGATCAAGCATCAATATCATATCTATAGACTATTTACAAATCTATGAAACAAGATGTACATTTCAATAACAAAAGGGGCAAAAAACCCACATACATACACACACATCAAATACAAAAGAAATTAAAAATGCAAAATGCCATTAAGAATACTAAAATTTTTTAATATCAAGAATCATCAGCAAAACCATAAAATAAGACATCCCCCATATAATGCTGGGTACATATTTAAGGGAACCCTGGATTTTCCTCTGCTGTAACAAGATAGGCACTTTCATATGCTACTATTAGAATAATAAACTGGTACAGCGTTTCTCAAGAGAACTTAGCAATATTTATTGCAATCCTTAAAAATGGTAATTTCATAACTTTTGAACTAGTAATTCTATTTCTAGGGCTTTATACCAATGAAACAATCAAAGATGCAAATATCTGTGTACAAGGATATTTATTACCATGTTATTTTACTAATTAGAATTCAAAGAATCTGTATGTTCAACAGGATAATATATAAATAAGTTATTTTATGTTCATATAATGGAATATTATGGAAGCATCAATATATTTTTGAAAAAATGATGGATAACAAGAAGAACATGGTATAAGTTTAGACGTAAAAGACACAGAGATAAAATTGTACTTACAGAATGATCCATACTTCAGTGTATTGTGATAGTGCCATAACTTTTTATCTTATTTCATTACGATAAAATATTTATTTTATTACGATAAGTTTAAAATGTTTATTTGAAGCATTATGAAGATCCTAAATTAGTAGTCAGCATACTTTTTCTTACAGGTGGTAAATATTTTATTCTTGGCAGCGTTTAATTTATATTTAATCATAGGCCAAGAGTCACAATCAAAAATATTATATAGGTTCTTATATAATTATTTAAAATATAACCACTTT
This sequence comes from Piliocolobus tephrosceles, assembly GCF_002776525.5. NCBI lineage: Eukaryota > Metazoa > Chordata > Mammalia > Primates > Cercopithecidae > Piliocolobus > Piliocolobus tephrosceles. Next base: position 96,920,099 of record NC_045447.1, read on the forward strand.
AAGTTGTAAAAAGCAGGCAGCTGGCTACCATTTGCCAACTGCTGTCTTACATGAATTAACTTGGAAAGGTCTCAACTCACTTTCTGACTCAAAATGTCCTATTTGGTAGGTGGGAATAATCACACCTGCCCGAAGCACTTCAAAGGATTGTGGGGGCAACTTGATGCATAGGGAAGCTATTGGCAACTGTAAACTCTTAAAAAATATATCACAATGTGGGGCAATTTGCCCTCATCTGGAGTTCCTTTTTCTTTTTCCCACCCATCTATATCCTACTGGTCCTTCAAGACTACCTGAGGTTACCCTCTTTTCCAGGAAGCCACCCCTGCTCTTAAAGCTACATCCATTTCTTTCATCTTCACGTACGTGTGACATTTAGATTTTGCATGTGTATTTTTTTTCTCAAATTAAATAATTAGTATCTTGAGGGAAGAACTTGTCTTGGATATTCTTTTCTATCCCTCACTGCAAACAGTTCACCATAATTGTTTTGAACTTATTATACATTTTAAATATGCTCATTAAATTAAATGACAGGAGCTGCATTGCTGCACCTAGTTCAGGAATACTCGGCTTTGTGATTCCAGGAAATGAAAACTTAACCACAAAGCGGTCCTTTATTTATTTGAAATTTTAAAAAGATATATCCCAGTAAGAACAAGTAGGTACAAGAACATCATTCAATGTTCCCAGGAAAACAAAATTGCTTCTAGTAAGCCACAGCCATCACCATACCCTCCCACTTCACTTCAAACTAAAAATAGCAATAGTAATAATATCTAGAAGCCAGGAGGCCATCAACTTCTTATAATCAGTCAGACATTACTTCTCTATAAATTCAGTTATTCTAAACCATTATCATTCTATAGACATAAAATCTCAATGTCCATGACATGAAATCATTTCAGCATTATAAAAAAGACGTTGCTGGCTGGATGCAGTGGCTCACGCCTGTAATCCCAGCACTTTGGGAGGCCAAGGCAGGCGGATTGCTTGAGCTCAGGAGTCCAAGACCGGCCTAGGCAACAACATGGCAAAACCCCATCTCTACCAAAAATACAAAAATTAGCCAGGCGTGGTGGCTGCACACTGGTAGTCCCAGATGCTTGGGAGGCTGAGATGGGAGGATCACTTGAACCCAAGAGATTGATGCTGCAGTGGGCCCTGATTATGCCGCTGCACTCCAGCTTAAGTGACAGAATAAGACCCTGTCTCCTTTATTCTCCTGTATTCTTTAGTAGAGACGGGGTTTCACCGTGTTAGCCAGGATGGTCTCGATC
>NC_045447.1:96921388-96970419 GCF_002776525.5 Piliocolobus tephrosceles
GTTTACGCCATTCTCCTGCCTCAGCCTCCCGAGTAGCTGAGACTACAGGCGCCCGCCACCTCGCCCAGCTAGTTTTTGTATTTTTAGTAGAGACGGGGTTTCACCGTGTTAGCCAGGATGGTCTCGATCTCCTGACCTCGTGATCCGCCCGTCTCGGCCTCCCAAAGTGCTGGGATTACAGGCTTGAGCCACCGCGCCCAGCCGAGATGTTATTTTTTTTTTAAGCGGCCACTGAGCTGGGGAGGGAGATGGTACTAGGGTAAGTTAAAACAATAACTACAAAGCTCACTGTTCTTACTAAGATCAAACTATGCTACATTTTTATATTCTTTTTCTTTCATTTCTTATTCTTTTGCTTTTTATCTTGTTTTTTGCATAAATGCCCCAAGGAGTGCTGCAAGTCAGGGTTCTGAAAACAGTTGATTCTGGCTATTTTTTCCAGTTTTTCAATTGCTATGATGGACAGGGATATTTTTGAAGGTCCTTACTCTGTCATTTTCATGGACCCATCTTGTAAAGCTTTGGTTATCATGAAAATCTTCAAATGTGAACCAATTATGTCCCTCCAAATTCCAGATAAAAATGTGCCGTAGTATGAGATAGCATTTTAAATGTATATTCTACAGAATGATAGCTTCATAAATGTTAGTTGAAAGTCCCATAATCAAGTAAGTTATAAAACATTGGGCTGAACAATGTTTAATAGACTTCTTTATTGCAAGACTTCCCAGTGATTTTGATATACGGGTCATCTATTATAAATCTCTATTCAGAAGATAATGTGCAACATTTCTCAAATTTACTTAACCATAAAACTATTTTTTTTTTTTACTCAGGGTGCTTTGTGGGATGCGTTTTCCAATGATTAAAATGGTTTCCAATGATTAAAATAATATAATACTATCATGAGATGTCATTCCTGTTCCACAAGATCCTACAGTTTATACTTGCACTGTCCAATATCAGTCATTATCCACATGGATCTTGATCACTTGAAACATGGCCTGCCTGAATTTAGATGTGCTATAAATATAAAATACCAACGACATTGTGAATACTTGGTGCAAATAGAATATCAAAGATCTAACTAATATTGTTTATGTTGAATATATGTAAAAATAATATTTCAAATATATTGGGTTAAAATAAATTATTAAAATTATTTTCATGTTTCCTTTTTTAATGTAGCTACTAGAAAATTTTAAATTATACATGTGGATTGATTTATATTTCTAGTGAAATACATTTCTAGACCCTTCCTGGGAATTTCTTCTCATTATCTGAAACCAGTTCAAAACCTGTATTTTATTTATCAACTCTGGGAATTTACAGATTTGTTTCCATGTCTTTTAAAAGTCAGGTGTATATAGTATAAAAGAGAGAACTCATTAGATTTCCTTAATATTAAGTTTTCTTTCAAAAAAATTCTGATAATCAGCACATGACCAAAATATAATGAGGGTATTTAGAAAGAGGAGTCTGGATAGTATACAACTCCTGCTCTGGGGCTGGCACTTCCAATTATTAAATGGGACAATGATACCTAATTGTATATTGGTGTTTTAACAAGGGATCTGGCTAATTAACATTACTTACAGGAATGACATACACTCTGGTAGTGATTCTTAGGCTACTTGTTTCTCTTGTTTCTCACATTATAGTTTTTACTTTACTCAACAATAATTAAGGTAGCCTCATGTCCAAGCATAACTGGGAATCTCCCTCAGATTGGTGAATGTAGGGTCCTTGGAAATGACTGCAGTAATTTCCATTGGAAGCGTGGTGTATTAGTTCCAATATCCTGGGAAAGGGCAATTAGAACCCTTATGATTTGAAAATTTAAAAGGAAATGCTACCCGGGGAGGAAGAGTGATGGCAGTTCTGGAACCACTAGTTGACAAGTGCCAGACCAGTTGTAATTAGTCAACTAATATCCTAGAAGGTAGCTGTATAAGGGAATGAAAGGAATTAAACACCAGTCTTGATACAGTCTTGATACCTCAGTCTTGTGGTGCACTGCTTGGAACTGAGATAGTGAGATGAATCTCAACGAACCCAGTTGGCTCGAGTGAAGCATCACTGAAGCAGGGGACTCTGGAATCTGGTGAATCATGAATCTTTAGCATCACCCCTATGGCAGCAGGAAACAATGGCAGTAGTGGACTAATGAGATTTCAGTCTCTTCACCGGGGTGAAGCTGGATAGACCCTACCCACCTTCTTAGACTGTGTTGCCCCCAGGGTTCTAGTATAATTTAGTGAGAAGATAAACCAGAGAGGAAGAAAATGGGTTTCCTATAAATGAAGTAGGACTTACTTAAGCAAACATTATAAAAGTGAAGAAATATGACCATATTTTAATTCAAAGTTTATAGAGCAGTTCATACCAGACAATACAAAACAGATAATTTGTATATATTCCCCTTACAAAATAACTCTCCTTACAGTTGAGTGAATAAATCTCCTTCCTTCATACTTTCATTTATCATGTATTTTCTCTGCTTAGGAATCTATAGATGTTCCTTTGGCCTATCTTATCATAGTCTACACTATAGACTCACAGGTGCCCATAAAATGATAAAATGAAATGAATAACTAATTCATGGTCCCTTTTCTTAAAGCAACCAGAGTTTTAAAAAACATATAATCTCTAAGTTTCCTACCCTCTTTTGCTTATCCCTGTAGAGCTCAGGTCCAGATACTTGAGCTGGTGACAGCTCCATGCCAGCACATGGATTCCTGCGTTGGTAATCTGTCAGCAACCACTCACATCAAGATACCTAGAGTGTAAGTAAAAAGGACTTAATAGAGGCTTTTCACAAGTGGGTACACTTAGCTTCCCTTCTCCTATCTGTAGAACAAGAATTGGACAACTAGTTGAGAGGACACTTCTGTGGAGTTTGCTGTTACAAAGAAGAAACATACCAGTGCAATTCCGGTCACACTGTGCCTTGTCCCAAGTCTCCCTTTTTTAAGCAAGAAAATAATTCTGTTTTCTATCCTCCCCACATCTGCTTGGTCAAACACAATAAGCTCTAAGTATCTAGAGAAGTTTAGCCTTCCCTAGATTTTCATAGAATTTTCTGATCATAACAGTGATCTAAGATTACAAGAATGAGCTATAAAAAGACATTAAAGATAACATAAACTAGATTTCTATGGGCAGAGTTCAAATAAAACTGAAATATTTTTGCTGCTTTCATTTGTGTATATTCTAAGTATCAAAATTGAGAAAAAGAATCAATAATTTCCTAAATGAAAAATTATTTAAGAAATCATTGTTGAATTTTTACAGAAACAAAATAGCTTCAGCTTTCATAATGGAGAAGAGCTTGTATATAAACATCTATGCAGCTATAATATTAACTATATTACTACCTTTTCATTCTTTATATCTGCCTGGCTTAGATGGGACCCAGGGGTAGGAACCCATAACAATGGGTGGAATTTCCTGCCTTTTATTTCCTTTACCTTCTTCTAAAGGAAAGAGGACATTTTGGGGGAATGGAAAGTTTATAGGAGGGTTCAGGTGCTGGGTTCAAAAGTGCTCACAATGCATTCCAGAATGCAATTATCTTCCCTCTTAGAATATTAGAATGCAAACTTCTATAGCAGCAGAGTACCCTTACCTTAACAATATTGCATACTAAAGATGAAAACTTCTTGAGGAAAAAAAAAAGAGAAAACCAGGATGTATAGCCAGATGGCTTGATGTTGAGGGCTACACTGCCATTTACTAATTAGCCAAAATCTGGTCAAGTTACTTAATTCTTTTGAGCCCCTGTTTCTTCTGGAAAAATAAGTGAGAATAACTACTTAAGAGTTGGAGTTGTTTTGATGATTAAATGTGTGTGTCCATAAACTTGCTAATCAAATAAAAGGTAAAATTCTTTGAAAACGCCTTGTCTAAATTCCCAAACCACAGAATCAGTGAGTCTAATCGAATGGTTATCTTACACCACTAAATTCCTGCATGATTTTTTGGGCAGCCACAGAAACAGGCCAATAATGCTACATCATATAAAATAGGAGGTTCTTTTTTCAGTGTCGTTTGCAGCACTATAGTTTTAGATTATAAGAAAGTGGGGGAAAAGGCTATAAGATGGGAATAAATTAAGCAAATCATGTTGTGGCTTAGACCCTTTAAAAGAACACCTTTAATGCTATACCTTTCTCTGATGCATACTCACAGGTAAGTGGGCTTCTGTTATAGTGGGCATTTACAACCACTCTGCCTTCATTTACCCCTTCACATCATCCCAGTTCTTGTCTTTATTTGATGGTTAAAGGAAGAAACGGTTAAATCATTTATTGATATTGCAAGACAGGCCCATTAGGAATACAGAATGGCCACAGTGCTTTTGTTAAAATCATAACTTTTCCTTCAAAACACCTTCCTTTGGTCAAACAAAATGTCACATATCCCAAACCTCATGTCTATTTCTTCCTAATTCATTCTATCCCACTCAGTATTGATGGGTCAGGTCACTTCACAGAGTGATGCTGGCTGCTCCACCAAAACAAGAAAGGATCAGGCAGAACCTCAGCTGGCTTCTCAGACAGTGACCATTTCTAATCTACCCATCAAACAGACAGTATTGGTTATTTGGGTGATTTAAATAAAGGAAAATCAAAAGACCAAACCCATCATCTTAAAGAACAATAGGGTGCCTTTGCTGGGGTCTGGTTAGGATGCTTACACAGAAAAAAGTACCTGAGGGCTCGCAGATTCGTGCTGATTTCCACCAAGCTCATGCCTGTTACTTGAGGACAGGAGCTGAGGACCAGGCTGTCCAGTTAATGACACTGTGTCACAATGATATGGGCAAGCTGATCCCTCACCTACAGGAGGAAACAAACAAGGACTTGTTTTCAAGTTCAAATCGTTCTGCACATAGAGGACAGGGCAATGAATCAAGTGTGCTAGAGGCACGATATGAATTTGTTCAGATGAGTTAGCATCGTCAACATCATCATCGTCATCGTCATCGTCATCATATTTATGGTTCCCAGTTGAGAAGTGCCTAAGTATGCCAGATTCCTAGGTAGGCCTCTTATAGACACTAGTTCTAGTGCTTACAATAGTCCTACAGAATAGATGTTATTTCTTATTTCTTACAAATAAGAAAATTGTGAGTCTGAGAGTTAAATGTCTCATTGAGGTTATCCCTAAGTAAACAACAAAGCTACAGTCAAATCTAGGGCTGATGGCTTCAGAGTCCATACTGAATGAACTTTCAGTTGACAGCTAAACTAATAAGAGTCAGTCATCTTATACAAGCACCCAGGTTCTCTATTAATACAATCAGCAAGTAAGAGAGACCTTGATAATACTAGTGATATAAAATGCAGTTGGCAGTAAGATTCTAAGATTAATAACAAGTTTAGGCCCAATAGGTTTCATTTACAATTATTATTAGAATAAAATGAGTTATAAAACACTAAGAAATTGAAGTGTTATTAAAAGATCAAAATATACCAAACTGGAAGATTATAAACACAGGAAAAATCAAATCTAACCTATGATTAATCTCACGATTTTAATGTGATTTTTCTGCTTAGTTTAACTACTGTTCACTCTGTTTATATTTTTAACTCGCATGTTTATAACTACTTTCTATTCTGTTGACAGATGTTATTTATCTCCCTAATATCATTATAATCATAAAATTATTAAGTGCCTAACTGCAACTACGATGATGTATCAGTGCATTCTCACACGGCTGATAAAGGCAAACCCAAGATTGAGTAACTTAGAAAAGAAAGAGGCTTAATTGACTCACAGTTCCACATGGCTGGGGAGGCTTCACAATCATGGTGGAAGGCAAAGAGGAGCAAAGTCACATCTTACATGGCAGCAGTCAAAGAGGGAGCTTGTGCAGGGAATTCTCATTTATAAAACCATCAGATCTCGTGAGACTTTCTCACCATCACAAGAACAGTAAGGGAGAAACTCCCCCATGATTCAATTATCTCCATCTGGCCCCGTCCTTAACACATGGGGATTACTACAATTCAAGGTGAGATTCGGGTGGTGACACAGAGGCAAACCATATCAGATGGTTCTAGGAACTGAACACACACCCAAATTTTTCCTCTCATAATTTATAATAGAGCAGGATCTGAGAATAGTGGCTTATTGTAGATATACACACCCACAGAGAAAGGATAATCAAACCCTCTCTATCCTTCATGCACCCTGACATTTCTGTCTCTGTCTTTCCATATATCTATATATGTTCTATTTATCCATGTATCTATGATGCCTCATTATGATGTGGTAATATTCCTTGTACTTGTTACAGTCTGATTTAAGTGCATACACACACACACACACACACACACACACACACTTATGATCTCTATGTAAGTGACTACAAAAGCCTACTTTTAAAACCTTAAACTCCAAAGGCTGAAACCTCAAGCACAAAGTTAGCATGTTTTTTTCATGGTGACTCTTTTAAGAATGTATTGAAAAGCTTGGCATTCAGAGAACATCACAGGAAGGGTCTGATGTTCCAGGGCATAAAAAGATGGAAAATCACAGGCGAGATCCTGTTCACCATACCATGTTATGCTAAGTTATTTTCTCATATCCCCAGGTGACTCACCCTTTAGTTTTTTGTAAAAGAAAGTCAAACTTATATAGTAGGCAAATCAGGAAGTAGCTATTCATTTTACAAATAATTTGAGGCATAGTTCCTAAATATAACAAGCCCTCACTCAGTAGTTAAAATGAGACTTCATTCACAAAATTTCAATTTATACATAATTTGCTATGAGATGGCCTTGATGACCTGGTCTCAGCCTAGTCCTTAGCACAAATTTATGAAGCACTGACCTTGTCCCAGGAACTGTGCTTTGCTTCATGAGCAGCACCTGGAGCACCCCCAAAGATACTTTGGGGGTGGCCTCTAAATTTGTGAGCTTGCATACTTTACTGCCAGAATCTGCAGAATTAGCATTGTAAAATCCCCAAAATAAAAATCAGAGAGTCATGGAAGTGCTTATCCCATATTATGCTTAAAGTAACTAAGTGACCTCAAATATTATGGTGATACAGCATTTATGAAACTAGATGTTAATAATTTAAGCAGCAAGCAGTAGCGCAGCATCTGTCATCTTATTTAAGATATCAAGCAATCCAACATTATGTACATATTGTTAATTTAAGAGTTTTTCATGCATTAAAAGTGAATGTCTAGAAATTGAGTAAGATTAAGCTACTGTTGCTGTGTGTTTTGCAGTTTTGAGTGAAAACAGACTAAGAATGAGAGTTTATTTCTTCCCAGAACTTTGAGCTTGTGAAAGACTTTCCCAAACATATCTAAATCATCTAGCTAGCTGAGAGCAGACTTTCAACTTTTAATGAATAATTTCTTTCAAGTATATGACATTTCTATTAAAAAGAAAAAGAAATGTAGTACTGTTCTCTCATTGCTTCTTCAGAGAGCATTCAAGGCAAGAACAGTTCAGAGCCCAAGATGAAGCTAGTAAAAGATAAAACTGAACTCATAAAATTTTTCATTCAGCTGCTTACAAAAGAACATCTTTTCACTGGCTTTCAACCAACCAGTATCACAAAGCTTACAAAAGTCACATGGTGATCATCTGTTCTCAGCCAGAAATACTCTCCACTCTAAATTCACAGAATATTATGTGAATCAATATTCAATTTATGAAAATCAGCCCATCCCATTTTCATATCACTTTTAACTAATCATATGTGGAAGGAGAAGTATACCCCTCCTCCTTCCATACAGAAGGAAGTCAATGGGATTTCATGGTAACAAATCAGAAAGCCTGGTTCTATGCTTGCTAGCTTTGTGACCTGTACCATACCTCTTGCAACTCCTAGAACCTCAATCATTCTGCCTGCAAATTGGAGATGCTGCTACTTCTGACACAAGGAAGAGAGGAAGTTGATGAAATAATATTATAATAAGTGCCTTGTACAGTTCCTGGAACATAGAATGGGCTCAATAAATAATAACTATTATCATTATTAACATCCCTTACGTTTTTTGTAATTTTATTGATTCTTGTAAATGTTAGTTCAGTTACACAAATGGCAAAAGATTCAGTTGATTGGTCAACTATTAGGTATATTACCTACTGAATAGCAATATTTCCTTAGGAGAATTATATTTGCTTCTCCAGTTTCAAATATTTCTTTTTTTGAGTAGTCATAACCCAGTGTGCAAACCCTTCTTATCACACAGATACTAGGATATTCTGTCCCCCTTTAAATGTGCATTTCAGTTCATTAACTCATGATGACATGAGAAAGCTACAAAAGCACTACTAGCTTTATATTCTGGCAATATAGAAACACGAAGACAACTGAAAAAGTCATTCTGAGTCCAGAGAGTCTCACCATTTGGAAGACAGCAACATTAAGCACAGTTACTTCTCATAAATTTTCCAGGCTCCTGACCAGGCAGCCTCAGAAACCTTGGGGACGCTCCCGATGTTCAGGGTCTTCAGGTGCAGACATTGCAGGGCCAAGGACCCTACACTCCTGGTGGTAAGAGCAAGGCAGCCAAATACTTCTATTTTGTGAAGACTGATAAAGAAAAACAAATTGTGAAATATCATACTGTGCACCCTGATCCACTATGCATGAGCAGATCACTAAGGTTACTTGAATGACATTTTTATTTTTCCATGGTGGAAAGCCTGCATTATAAAGTCACATTTGAAAAGTTAATATATAATGGCGATAAGGTGAAATGAGTATGTAAATTTATTCAATGAATGGATAAAATTATCTAGGCATGTTATCTTCAGCACATACACACCACGTTGATTCTCGTTATTCATTGTAGTTAACCTTTCATAACGTTGCTCTAAACACTGAATTAGCGGATACTGAACCATAGATCTTATGGGAAAAACAGTTAAGTTCTTGCAACATTTTCATCTCTGGTCACAACATTTTCATCAATCAGTCAATATATAACCTTGTTTTATGTGTGTTTCTGTTTAGTGACCATTTATTTAACACATCTTGTTGATTCACTAACACTGAACTCATGGCCAACGGCACTATAGTTCACGCCTGAGGGAAGCTTCTTTAACACACATCACAGCCTTCTTGCACTCAGAAACACCTAGTACTTCAGTACTATGTTTTGGGATCATTTTAAACAGTGAAATCACAAAATGAAGCACAAAATGTGAAAAAAAAAAAATGTGGCACAAATGTGAAAGAGACATTTCTTTTTGATACAGAGTTTCGCTCTTGTTGCCTGAGTTGAAGTGCATTGGCATGATCTCGGCTCACTGCAACCTGCACCTGTGGGTTCAAGCAATTCTCCTGCCTCAGCTTCCCAAGTATCTGGGATTACAGTGGTCTGCCACCACGCCCAGCTAACTTTTTGTATTTTTATAGAGACAGGGTTTCACCATATTGGCCAGACTGGTCTCAAATTCCTGACCTCAGGTGATCCACCCACCTCGGCCTCCCAGAGGACATTTCTTTACCGTATAAGAGCAGAAACAAAAAGGCAAAGCCTCATCTTGTTGGACCTTAGCTGCAAATGCACACCTTAAGTGACTCAGCTTTGTTGCCGCCCTGCACATGTCTGCAAATGGCCACAAAAGGACCTTGTGTATTGATACGGGGGTTACAAACATGCTTTAGAAAGCAGTCAAATTTGCAGGTGTGGAAAAGAGAGTTTCTCATACTCAGAGCTCCTCAGAGGAGAGGGCATGCTACATCACGCAGGGCTTACACACGGAAGCACTGGGTTCAGGCAGGAGGCAGAGGGAACAAGGGAAAAATGTGGGCAAGAGCCTTCAGTGTGGTTCCCACTGGAAGACAGACACAGGAGAGGCAGGTTAAGCAGGCTTAAGATTGGCTAGTTTGAGTAATTTCGCCAGGCTCTGGGGCACAAGGGCCACCCCTGGTTGTCTGGTACCCTGCCCTGGGGTGATTGGGACAGGTGGGTAGTAGCTTGGAAAGGTAAGAGCTAGATAAAGGAGGTAGTTGGCAGGTACAAGCCTTGGACTGGTTGGGAAAGCACATTTGTGGGTGAGTAATTTGCTGTTTGTAGGAATTGGCTAGCCCCGGGAGGGACAGTCTCTTCAGAGTCGGCATGACCCCAGATGTCAAAACATCAGAATAAAAAGCCATGCTTAGTGTATGTCTGCATGGGCCACTTCCCTCTGGTCCTCCTCCTCCTTCAGTGGGTCCTCAGTTATCACAAAACCAAAAGAAGGGATCCTCTGCTCTGAGCATTTGAAGTCAAATACCCAAGGCAGCAGCCTTTGGCTTGATATGGTCACACACACTGCAGAGTGTAAAGCTGAGTGAGGTGTTTGTAGGAGGCCCAGGCTTGAAACCCACTGTCATCATTCAGTAGTCCCCGAGGATATCATTTAGCCACTTGGAACCTCTGAGTTTCTTTCAAACAATCTGCTTATTAGTGATGATAATATCTACCAAATTTTTATGATAACTAATAATGAGATAAAGCACTTTAAGACTATAAAGGAGTGGGTAAATGTTAGTATTTATAGTTATTTTAACAGCATAAACCAGATTGACAGAGGTGAAAACTGAAGTGTTTATGAGTGAAATAATATATTTGGGATTTGCTTTAAATTATTCCAGCAAACGGACAAAAAATGAAAGGGACTTTTCAATATTTGAAAAAATAAAAGGTTCTTGTTAAAGGTGTATGATGGGTATATGGCAATTAATTCTAAAATTCTCCTTTTGAGCATTCATGAATGTTTGCATAATAAAAATTTCTTAATGCAGGGTGAAAGACACAGAAAAAAAGAGGTATTAGATATTAGCGATCATTGGAGAATTACTATTATTATATAAAATACAATAAAATTATATTATATATTTATATTATTTAAAAACCCAAACACCATTGTATAAGACTTATTTTTATGATTGTGAATCAAAAGCCCATCCTCTTTCCTTAGACTCCTGGATTGCTAAGATGACTTGATCTTTTCACTAGTTCCAAATATCTACAGGCTAATACTGACTTAGGTTAATCAAATTCTTGTTATAATACATTTGTGTTAAGCAATAGAATTCCTAATGGTAAAACTATAATCAACATGTTATGACTGCTTCATGATGAGAAGTCCCATTCAATTAGGGAATTTCCCCAATCAAAGGCCCTTCACTCTCAGGAGAGCTTCACTGAATAGCAAGTGGAGGCTGCTTAATTAGTGAGGTTAAAACATCTTTCAGAAACAAGGTCAGGATGACATTTCTATCTGTGGCAAGTGATGAAAGAATCTTCCAAACACAGCCCTCAGAAATCTTGGTGTGAAAATTCCTGTAAGACTTACTGACAGAAGAAAAAGGAAAATATATTTAATCTTAATATCAATGAATTTTTCTTAAGATACGTACTAGATTTTGGCTTTACATAAGAATTTCCTTAAGCTTTCCATAAAATGACCAACTTTTTGCTTCAGAAAACTCTCTGAATTCATTATTCTTGTTTGAACAAATAAGAATCCTTAAAAAAAATCCATGAACCATAATTGTAAGTCAATCAACAGAGAAAATTTAAAAAGCAGCAATTCTCTGAGAGTTACCTCTTCATAGTGTCTTCATGGTTAAGAAACCGAGAGAGCTTGCAAGAAACATTGAGTCAGTCCATGCAATAAAAAGAGATGGATAACATAAGAGACCCTTTAATCAAAATGTTTTATGCAACCTCAGAGCACTCAATAACCAACGTGTCTGCCACAGAAAAGGATAGGAGATGAATCCAAATAAATATACGTAGGGGTATCAGTCCATCTGAACTACAAAGAATGATTTCCTTTTTCTTCCCATAAAAAGAAAATCTCAGTGACAAATCCTGAAAAATCTTTGCCTCATCTGACCAAATTATTCTGCATTTCCCAAGTCATTACATTCTTGGTAGGATGTATCAACTTTCAAACCCCTCATTTAACTCTGTGTACTTTAATATAGCCTACAATTATATTAAAATATTGTTAGTTCTCTAAAAACATGTAACTGCTGAAACTAATATTAGAATATCCAGAAAGTGTGAAATACAACAGGTCACACTGTTTAGCACTTGCACACTACCAGGACCAGTGTGCTTTTAACAAAAGACCATTTTACATCCCTTCTACACTTCCAAACCTCACTTTGGTGACAAGAATAAAGAAATATAGATGAGCTAGGAGGAGGAAAGCAAAGCTTCATATTTACTGAGTGTCCATATTGATTGTACAAGCTAAATAAGTATTCATAGTTTTCATTGTTAACTGGGAGGAAAATGAGGTTTAGGAGTTGCTATGTAGCCTACTCAAGCCTGGGCATCTACAAGAGGTTAAATTTCAACAATTCATGTTCTTTCCACCTCCTTTTGCTGCTTCTGAAGCCAAACTGAGGCTTACATTAGCAGTGAAATGTTTGAAATATCTGCTACCTCTTCCTACCTCAAAGAGTCACAAAGTCAAATGAGATAGTATAGAATCCTATACTGAGCAGCACTATATTAAAAGTGAAAAAATGATGAATACATAAATTAAAAGATAGACAGCAGCCATTATCAAGTCTAGAAAATGATAGGAAGACCTACTTGATAAGATTAGTTTCAACTACACTCATTCGGAGTCACTGAGAATCAACACAAGGTACCTTGCCTGTTACTCCCCAAGTTTACTCGTCAAATCGAAATTCCTCTCAATGTGTTTGTGTTTTCACTTGACAAACCAATGAATCTAACAGAAGTGAATAATGGAAAATAAAATTTTCTTTTCTTGACCTGAATTTTCCCAGAATAGCAAATACACTAAGACAAAATTGTTGCATTTATAAAAGGAAAATGCATGATATAATATGGGATCATGTGCTTGAAAATCCATTGCAAACTGTTCTAAAGCCTGTAAATGCCATGAAAATGTGTGTTTGCCTTATTACAAATCCAAGCTAACTAACGCCAAGTGGGCATGATGCTAAGACATCAAAGCTGAAAATAATCATAGCCAGGAATTTTGGTTATAAGGCTCAATAGTAACAGGACTTTTACACCATCCCATGTGTCGGCTGCAGGACTGCAGCCTAGAAGAACACCACCCAAAGCCAAGTGGCTACAGAAATAGCAGCTGCTAAGATCATCATTATCTAAGCCCAGAGAAGACATCTGAACATGAGGCCCAGTGACCACTCTCCTCAAAGAGATTAACTGCAAAAAAAACATGTGTTTTCATCAGGAATACCCAAAGTATGACTCTGGCCAGTCATTGTTTCCTCCACCTTCATCCCTCTTACCTGGTACTTCTGGGCCCTGGATTCAGCCTATTCCTCCCCCACCCATCTAAATCCTTGAGCTAGCTCTTTGGAAATGCTGCTCCATACACTAATTTTCTATGAATGTATCTGTTTCTTTGCTTAATCCCTCCACTTTGTTTTAGGAGAGACCCCCAATGCAAATACTTGCCCATATCCCTTACAGGTGAACACTGTTTATTCTTCCACTGTCAAAGTAGCTGAAAATCAGGATGTGGAGTTTTTGTCCTCTGTGCTTCCCATCACCCATTGACAGCAATGATCATCTACCCCTATGTCATGTGTGACAGCGGCCATCTGCCATCCTTCCAGTGACTCATCACTTCCGTTTTCCCCCAGTCACCACCATTCCTGAGAGACTTCAGCACATGCTCATACCTTTCCTCTCCACCTCAAGTCCTCCCAACATCCTGGGTGACTTCAATAACCAAGTGGATGACCCACCTAACACCTTGACCTTGGGCTCTTGACGTCCTCATCACTCACAACCTGATCCTCTCCTTTGTGTCCCATCAGCCACCTGCTCCACTAGGATGGCTTTAGACTTCGTCATACCCTGAAATTATCAATCAGGACATCTCTCATTTAGACCCTGTCTCCTTTTCCTTCCTACTTATAAACTATTTTATTAAATGTTCCCATTGTGACCATTCTTCTCCTTTTCAGGGCCTCCAAATAACTATCTGCTTTACTGTCACTCCTACCATCAGCCTTCCAATTTCTTCATTTTCATTCTCTTCCTGCTTAAATGCCAGATCCACCGTTTCAGTGACAATCTGGCCAGTATCCCAAGGTCCTGTCACATGTCTCTGGCATAATCAGAATCCACATGAACATTATCCATGTTCCCTGGCCTTGCACTGCAGCAAGTCGCACAACATACTTACATTTTAAACAAATGAGCAGCAACACTCATCTGGTCAACTACTCCAAATCTATGGCACCTCTCCCTAGACATGTCCTTAGAGTGCCAGCTTCCTCTTTCCGCAGAACCAATGATGTCCTACTTCATGGAGAATGGTAAAGCCCTCCATACCTACCACCACATTTTTCTGTGCAATTTTTCATCTTTCTCCACGTCTCTTACATTGGTTGAACACTTCTCTTCCTTTCCAGAGTCAGTTCCTAATCCTTGGATCCCATCTACTCCAGCGTTTTCCAGAAACATACACTACTGTCATCTATTTTTCTTATCCAATCGTTCCATCTCAAATGAATCTATGAATCTTTTCTACTGGAATTAGAGCATGTTCAACTCTCATCAAGTAGAAATCAAAAGGCTCCTTCGACTTCACATTTCTATGCAGTCATCACCTCCTCTCTCTTTTTTGTCCTCTGGACAAAACCTCTGTTTTCTATCTCCATTTTCTTATTTCCCATTTTCATCAATTCATGCCAAGCCGGTTTTTGACATATCACTCTCCTAAAAGAACTCTCATGAAGATCACTAATCATGATAGAAGCTACATCAACAGACATATTTAACACTTTGTTTTATATACTTTAGGCATTCCTGGACACTGTTACTGTCGTTCATTTCTTAAACCATTCTCCTCTTTGTATTTAAACACATGTTTAAATGTGTGTTTATGGTTTAACTCCAAGTAGTGGGAGGGTAGAGAAAGAAATATTCCTGCCTCTTCTTGTGGCCCCTAGTCTAGCACTCCAAACACCAAAAGGACCAATAAACTCTCATTGTTTAAACAAGCAGTGTCTTTGGAAACAACAATATGAGTGACTCAGGAAACCTGTTTTAAAAATCTTGTCTGTTGAAAAATACAGATGAATCTCAAAAACAAACTGAGTGAAAGAAGCAAGACATAAAAAGTACACACTGGTCTATAATCCCATTTAAATCAAGTTCAAAGAAAGGCAAAATTAAGTCATGGTGCTATAAAAGAGAAAACTGGTTACTTCCAGGCATGGGGGGCAGATTACAACTGGAGAGGAACACAAGGGAGCTCTCTGGGGTGATGCAAATGTTCTATACCTTGATCTGGGCAGTGTTTACATGGGTGTATGTATGTGTAAAAAATTGTCAAGTACACAGCAGATGTGTTCATTTTACCGCATGTAAATTACACCTCAATAAGAAAGAAACAACAAAATTAAATAAATATGTATTTCAGATACAATCTATATAAAAGGGAAAACTTGGATGTACCTACTTGAGCACTTAAGCCAGAAGTTAAAGAACTATGGCCCCCTGGACAACCCTGTTTTTGTAAATAAAGCTGTATTGGAATACAGCCACACTCATTTGTGGACAGAAACTGTATCTTCTTCAAAGCCTCTAATATTTACTATCTGGCTCTTCTCAGAAAAAGTTCACCTACTCCTGACCTAAGCCAGTGGTTCATAATTCTTTTGTGGGGGTTCGTGGATCTCTTACAGAATCCACTGAAGGCTAAGAGATTATCTTCCCAAGAAAACACAGCTTCTTAAATACAAAACGTGATATAATTTTAGGAAGTTCATGTATTCTCTGAAGCACGGTCATCGAACTTCAACTTAAGACCTTCTGTTCACAGTTTTTATCACTAATTACTAAACCACTCTACTGAGAACCATCCACAGGTGGGCTCTCTTTTCCTTGAACTACATCTGATGGAACTTCTATTTCACACCCTTGCTTGCTCCACAGAGCTACTCATGGTGATAGCCAATAACAGTTATCCTGATCACAATATCTCATCCTGTATCAATCAATTTATTTCATTCTCCCTCAAGGGACCAATCTATACACAACCCAATTCTGAGAAGCCTTTCTGAAAATGTACGTAGTCTGGTACCAAGATAAACCAAGAGCATCAGAAGTGAGGAACTGGCAGTCTCTAGCATCAGTATTGAAAAAACCACAAGGCAATAGCTTACAGACAAAGGAGTTCATTAGCAGTGTCGCATGCTGGAAGAATACTGGCACATCTATTCAATTCTACAGTCTCAATATAGAAGAAGTAAAAACAAGGGGACCAAACAATGGAGTGTATGTGGATATTGTTAGCACTTTTACAGCAGGGCTATGCCTATGCTTCTGTTTAGCCCCTGTGGTGCCTTGCACATTGTAGGAACCTAATGAGTAATAAAGAAATGGATGAATTAAGCCAGTTTATAAAAACAAAAGTCATTATTTTATAAATGGTTTGGGCTTCCTGGGAGCAACGTGATAGTTTGATTTATGTTCCACTCCAGAAAAAGACAATTATTTGTAGAGAGTACTCCCTGTGTTTCTGTAACTCTGATTTCATGTTAATGTGCTCACAAAACATATATCAAAGGTCTACTTAGTGGGAGGCCTGCCAACTTATTAGCACCATTTATTGTCCTGAAAGAAAGCACTCGCAGAAGTCATTTAATAAGGACATGGCATGTTTTGACCAATTCCTGAATAATAAGAAAAACCTATCTTCACACAAAATGAGAATACTCCAGTCAGCATGATCACTGATCTAATGCTAATTTTACAGTTCTTCATTACTGCCTTCGTAGCTGCTGTATGAACAGTGGGTGGCATCTACAAAAGCTGATTAATGCTGGGATTTAAATTGCTGAAAATTGAAAGAATGTGCCCCATGCTGACAATTTGTTAATCAAAAATTGTCATTTCTACCACTGTGCAAGCTTTAGCCCATTCTACAAAAGCCATGTACATTTCCTCCCAGATGCAACGTTATAAATTCTCCCCTCAATAAGATTGAATTATTTTCCCTAACAGTTAAAAGGTTTTATGGATTCATAAGAGACTGAATCTCTCTAATTCCAATGAATCAGTTTCTAAAGTAGAAGAAACATATCATTTTAGTTCATATTTTCTACTTTTGGTATCAATTTGTTTGCTATATTCAACTCTTATAAGTTTATCAAAAAAACATTTTATTACTTAAACAATCATATTTTTAAAGAAAAATGACCAAAACTCCTGTTGTATTCATTTTTGGTCATTAGAATTATTAAAGCCTCAGAGCAATTAGCATGCCTCAGCCTATGCAAAGCAGCCCTTTCAAATGAAAAGATGACGACCAGCAAAGCGACCATATTTTGGAACCAAAGAAACTCAAAAGAATATGAGGCAGCCATTAGTTCCTGTGGTCCGTAAACCACAGGGGACATGGAACAAACTTTCTTAGTGGTTCTTATCACCCTTCCCAATTGGCTTGAGGTCAAGCAGGCACTTCCCTCCCCCTTCAGAGTATACCAATAATTTATTTTAAAAAGAAACTCCTTCTCCCAATTCTTCAACCTCCACCTCCTGTCATATGGGCTGAGAACAGATGTTTGCCAACTGCTGGCAAACCTAATATTATAACCTCTTGGCATGGCCTATTGGGAATGAAAAGGTGGGGACTTGTTTCAAACTTTGTATTTGAAGGGCGCCACAGAAGACAAGCTATGAGGCCCAGAGTATGCACAAAGAGGGGAGTCAGAAGAGACAGAGCCAAAGCCTTAAATGGATTATTCAGTGAAAGAATAAACCATGTTCACCTCCAAAAAGGAGGCAGAGTAGAAACTGTCTGTCTTCCCTGACCTGATTACTCACCATCAGTAGCTGGCTCTCACGCTGTTGGTGGCCTACATTTATACCACCTGTTTGTTCTGAAAAAGCCCCAAGAATTTCTTTCACAGTAATTCTGGGTTAGTTGTGTTCCAGGAATCAGGAAAAAGAAAAACCAGATCCCCTCTAGAGAAATGTACATTCACCCAGTTCTCCAGGCATTCCTGAAAAACATCAAACATGAATTTACATGAAAAAAAAATCACAAACCACATGACACCATAAGCAAGAACTGTGAGAAACAACCAGCAGCAGATTCAGATGCACAAAGCCTGCAGATACTGGAATTTTTAGATGCAGAATGTAAGATAAAAATGCATAATGTCACCAAAGAAATAACAGTATTGAAAGTATGAGCAAGTAACAAGAAACAATCAAACTCGGTTAGGCAGATTTAGGAAGCAAAAAGAAAACTTCTAAGAATACAATGTAATAACATTTAAAACTCAATGGATAGATTAAACAGCAAATTGCATGCAATGAAATACTTAATGAAACAGAAATAAATCTGAAGACAATGTGCAGGATTCAGATGTTGACAAGACATCAATTCTTCCAAAAATAAATACAAGAGAGTAGAAAGGTGGTTACCAGGGTTTGAGAGAGCGGAAAAAATGGAGAGATGTTCTTCAAAGGGTATAAACTTGCAGTTTTAGATGAATAAGTTTTGGAGGCCTAAACTATAGCATGGTACTATAGTCCAATAATAATATACTGTATACCTGAAATTTTCTAAGAAAGTAGATTTTCAGTATTCTCATCACGAAAAAACAAGTAACTATGTGAGGTGATGAATATGTTTACGAGCTTGATCATGGTAATTATTTCACAATATATACATACATCAAAACATCACACTGCTCATCTTAAATATATACAATGTTTGTCAATTATACTTCAATAAAGTTAGGAAAAAAAGAATACATACAATTGTCATATTTTCTTTGTGCATTTCTAGTTTCCAAGAATAATATCTTAAGAGTTAATTGAGAAAACAACATTGAAAAACAGAAAAAAATGGGTGAATATGTAAATAATTTTAGGGTATCAAAGCCTTTTAAACTAAAAACAATGGAAGAAAGCATAAAGGAGATTAATAAATAACAAATTTTGTAATTCTGAACATAAATTTCTTAACTATAAATGACAAGATTAAAAAATACTTGCAATAGCTGTTATAGAGGTTAATATTCTCTATACTGACAGCTCTTAAATAAAACTGAGATATTTAAATATGAAAAGAATATGAGCATGTATTAGAAGAGTACTGGCAAATAATGAGCTTATGATAAATAAATGTATTAATAAATGTTCAACTTTGCTATTAAAGAGCAGTAGCAAAGCAAACATAATATATAATTAAATCTATCAAATAAGCAGATTCTTATTTAAAATTATAATAATGTGGCTGGGCGAGGCGGCTCACGCCTGTAATCCCAGCACTTTGGGAGGCCAAGGCAGGTAGATCACGAGGTCAGGAGATCGAGACCATCCTGGCTAACAGGGTAAAACCCTGTCTCTACTAAAAATACACAAAATTAGCCGGGAGTGGTGGCAGGTGCCTGTAGTCCCAGCTACTTGGGAGGCTAAGGCAGGAGAATGGCGTGAACCTGGGAGGCGGAGCTTGCAGTGAGCCGAGATTGCACCACTGTGCTTCAGCCTGGGCGACAGAGCAAGACTCTGTCTCAAAAAAAAATAATAATAATTGTATATAATAATGCAATAATGCTAGCATATGAGGTGATATTGACATTCTGGTGGAGTGTTTTACAACTTTCTAGAAAGCTATTTAAAAATATATATGTTCATGTCTGTTAATCCAGTAATTATACCTCTAAGACTCTATCTTAAGATTTTTCATCCTATTACATATAAAAGTAAACATTTAGAAACCATACCAATATCTGTTAGTGAATTGGCACATTCATTTCATGTAACCATTAAAAAATATGTTTTCAAAGGATGTTTAACTGAGAATAAATCAGAAATGATCAATTGTGAATATGCTGTCAATGCAGTCAATGAAAAAAAGATATAAAACTCTACACTTGGGATCATAATTTTGGTTTTTTGTTTTTTAAATTTCCACACATAGAGAAAAGACAGTGGAGATACAAAGATGTAAACTGTGTTTATCACTAGGTGGTAGAATTATGGGCAATTTAAAATCTTTTTTCTGTAATTCTGTAGATTCTAATTTAAAAAACATTGTTTTTATAGTTCAAAAAACACTATATTTAAAATTCCTATTGATTTAAAAGTCAATTTTCAACACACATGTACGAAATAAAATAAAATAAAACATTGATTAATAACTTGATATCTAGATAGTAAAGAATGTGATCCTAAAGTTAATGAATAAAATTTGCTGCAAAACCCAATATATCTTCAAGGGAACTTGAGCACAAATTTACAATTGAAGAAATACAAAAGCTAACATATGGATAAATATAAAACCAAGTAATCAAAGATAAGAGTTTTAAAGCAATCATGCAACAACACAACATTTTTTTCCACTCAAATCATTGAAGTTCACTTTGTCCCTACCGGTCAATTTCCCACCCCACAACAAAAGAGCAGCCACTGGCAAGGGTGTGATAAACGGGCATTCTCTTCTCTTCCATTCTTGGTGAAATGCAAATTAATTCAGTCTTTGAGAACACTTGAAGATGTGAATCAAGATTTTAAGTTCCCCCCAACCCCGACCAACCACCTCCCATTAGAACTAGAAATCTGCTTTGGAAAATCTAGCCTAAATACACAGTCATAAAAAGGGAGATGGGAATCTCTGTGAAAAAACAAACAAACAAAAAGAAACAAATAAGAATCATTGAGACAGCGTTTACCTTAAAATATTGGAAATCACTAAATGTTCAAAATTTAAGAAGTAGCTAATAAATACTGCTAACATTAAAATTATGCTGAGTTTTTAATAATGAGGAAAATATTTGCTAAAATGCTAAAAAAAGCTACAACTATTTTTTAAAACCTATGCATTAAAAGTAATTAAAACCATATCTATCTAAATAGTAACAGTTTTAACAAAGAAATATAAAAAGTATACCATGCCTTTTTTGAACCAAACCATTGGCATTAATATTCCAAAGTGAGTGTAGTTAAGGTTTGAAACCATGGCTACAGGGACTCTTGGAACTCCTTGCCAAGACTTCATTTCCAGCTTTATCATTCCATTTAATGTTGATTTATGTCAAAATTCTTCAAGAACCGATTCAAAAGATTCAAGATAATCTGGAGAAACCACAACTTGGCTGCCAATTCATTTAAGAAATGTTGGCCTTCTTCATCTACTTGTATACTTTGCCAATCAGAATTCAATTTGATGAGGTTTTTATTGGCCAGCTGCAGCATATTTTATGACATGGGCCACACACTCCTTGGTGATTTTTTTTCTACCAAATAAGCTATTATGCACACAGGCTATTGACTTTGGGAGGATTCATGGTGTTTCCCCAAATTATTTCTGACATTGTGCCAAATCCTGCAGACATATAAGGGATTCTTGCTCTATTCCCTGGTTTAGAAGACAGGGTTATCTTTATAGAAATACTGGGGAATGAACAGTATGTGCTACAGGCATTCAGAGAAGGGTGTAATCAAAGTAGGCTGGAAGAAAATAAAGTAGCATTTATCCAGCACATGCTCAGTACTAGTCACTAGAGGTTTTATATACATTCTCTCTGAATTTTCACAACAGCTCTCCCTGATCATCATGGCCCACACTTTATAAATAAGGTAACTGGGGCTCAGAAAGTACAGACACTTCCCAAATTCAAATAATGAACCGGTTTACGTGATTCCCACTTTTTTTTTCTGTAACTCAAAGACGGCTTCAAAGATAAGGATTTGAGAGAAAAATGATTAATATGTCATAGTGGGTAAAGAATAGGCATTCTGTAAGCAAATTATAATCTATTCAACACTTCTTCTTTATAACAAGTTGACCAATTACTTTGGTTCATCTAGCAGAATATTTTTCTTCTTATAAAGTAGAAAGTCTAAGGCATCAAACTAACCCCAGTCTTAAGTAAGTGTCTAGGATCTCCCATGCTATTCTTCAGCAACACAATATCAACCTACTTCTGTGCCTTATGACATAAAAATTATAAGGAAGAGAAGTGATTGAAGTAAGGACACTTCAAACTAAGTTGTGAATAAATCAACCTTCAATTCATGTTGGGGCTATCATTTGCTTTGTTTTTAATGTATCATCACAAGTAGTATATTATTCAATTAGATTTTCCCAGACTGATAGCTTGAGGAAATGTATTTTAAAACAAACAAAAAGTGGAAGAGAAGATGGCAGGCTCTCTCGACAGGGAGTTAGTTACTGAGGTACAACAGGGACAAAAGTTCTGTTTGTCCAGGAGTTGTTTATGCATAGAGCCTACACCTTGGTCTCCACCATGGCCAAAATTTACTAGACTCCTTTTGGGTTGTCCACAAATTAGAAGCTGACTTAAATTAGATTAATGAAAATCTTTCAACCTCAGGATCTTCTACCTCTGAAATACAAAAGAAACCCACATTGCTTTCTATTACGGTTCTTTCTAGATGTTTCTTGCAGAGCGTGGGAACAACAGCTGCTACTCTGACACCAGACATAGGTCTCTAATGCCACCTTATCTGAAGATTTCTCAAACCACAGCCTGATAAGCCTTCAGATTAAGAAGTCAAATCTCATCAGTCTTTTTGAATCCTGTAAGTGTAGCGTGCCTTCATGCAGGTGCAATCTGCTCGTGACCGTCCTACCATAGTGGGTGAATAAATCTTTCCCCAAAGTGTGGAAGAATGATAACTCCTGAAGATGCAGTCATTTAATGATCTTTCTATAATGGTACAGTAAATGCATGGTATTAACCTTTTCAGCCCAAGACAGTGGAAATCAAATCATGTTGGGGAAAGTCTGCAATTATTTGTGATTTGCTTTTCTCTACGATAAACATGCTGCAGAACTGGAGGAGGTGGCAGAAATGTTTTCAACATGTTTGCTTCAAGTTTGGCTATGCTTGAAACTGGAAGGTCTAACTTCTGTAATTTTCTGCTAGTTAGTAGATCACTTAATGTCTCTGGGCCTCAGTTTACTCAACTGACAAATGTGGATGATGCCTACTCCAAAGGGTACTTAATAAAATACCAAATAATGTAATACAAATACGATATAAGAATCCACTCTATAGGCTGATAGATGATGCATAAATGTAAAGTAACACGTAAAGTAGACGTTTAACATTATTACGTGGTTCCATGCTTTTTTTTTTTTTTTTTTTTTTTGAGGCAGAGTCTTGCTCTGTCGCCCAGGCTGGAGTGCGGTGGTGCAATCTCGGCTCACTGCAAGCTCCGCCTCCCGGGTTCACGCCATTCTCCTGTCTCAGCCTCCCGAGTAGCTGGGACTACAGGCGCCCGCCACCACGCCCGGCTAATTTTTTTGTATTTTTAGTAGAGATGGGGTTTCACCGTGTTAGCCAGGATGGTCTCGATCTCCGGACCTCGTGATCCACGCTTTTTAACTAAAGCTTTAATGGCATTGTCTCAGGCATCCATTAATGGAGAGTCCTTGAAGGCTGAAAGTTTTCAAAAAAAAAAAAGAAGTTATATCTCAGTAATGTTTTCCTTTAAAAAGAAGGACTTTAGGCCGGGCGCGGTGGCTCAAACCTGTAATCCCAGCACTTTGGGAGGCCAAGACGGGCGGATCATGAGGTCAGGAGTTGGAGACCATCCTGGCTAACACTGTGAAACCCCGTCTCTACTAAAAAAATACAAAAAACTAGCCGGGCGAGGTGGCGGGCGCCTGTAGTCCCAGCTGCTCGGGAGGCTGAGGCAGGAGAATGGCGTAAACCCGGGAGGCGGAGCTTGCAGTGAGCTGAGATCCGGCCACTGCACTCCAGCCTGGGTGACAGAGCGAGACTCCGTCTCAAAAAAAAAAAAAAGAAGGGCTTTATACCCAAAACTTGCAGTTCATTAGTTATTCAAATAGCCTCAAAAATAATTAAAGAGGGATATTGTTTTGGTAAATAATCCAGTTTAATTTTGGTTTATAGATCAACTTTCGAATGAGGGGGTCAATAAGTCAGGCATAAATACATATTTTCATTTCTTGTATTTCTTTCCTGTTGCTTTGATTTTTTTGCCTGCATAGAAAACATATTTTCGTTTCAAATTATTTTATCAAGGTTTTGGTTGTATCCATATGGTTGTGTCCATATGAGATATGCAGGGAGATGGCTGCATGAGGGATATGGAATATTCCTGGGTGTGGTCATTTAAAGTACAGTTTCCATCATCACCACCAAGTTATTAAGTCATATAGTTTCTTACGGGAGATAAAATAAGAAAAGCATACAATGACATTATGTCATTATAGAGATTACCTTTGCTTATCACTAAGCCAAGCTCCAATAAAACTTGACAAATGAAATATGAGTTTTACATAACATTTGATTTTAGATTTATCACCAAATATAATAGGACATAAAAGCCACAGTGCTTTTGATATGACACATTGGATCTCATTGGATGCACAAAGTCAGAAAAGCTGAAATAGCATCCTATGTCTTACAAAATTATATCAGCAGTAAAAAATCTTTATGAAAAGAAGACACTCAATTTTTTCTTTTTCTTTTTCTTTTCTTTTTTCCTTTTCTTTTCTTTTTTTTTTTTAAAGATGGAGTCTTGCTCTGTTACCCAATCTGGAGTGTAGTGGTGTGATCTCGGCCCACTGCAATCTCCACCTCCTGGGTTCAAGTGATTCTCCTGCCTTAGCCTCCTGAGTAGCTGGAATTATAGGTACGTGCCACCACGTCGGGCTATTTTTTTTTTTTTTTTTTTTTTTGTATTTTCGGTACAGACAGGGTTTCAGCATGTTGGCCAGGCTAGTCTCAAACTCCTGACCTCAAGTGATCCACCTGCCTCGGCCCCCCAAAGTGCTGGGATTACAGGCATGAGCCACCACACCTGGCCCAAGAAGGCTCAATTTTCAAAAGCTGAAACTTTACTAAAAATTGGAGTTGTTTCAATACAAAGTCCTTGCTTTAAAACATCCTATAAGGAAACTTTTCACATTGAAAAGCTTTATCAGAGGACCCTTGATAAAGTCATGTGCTTTACCAATGGTTATCCTACATGATGGCTTGGTACTAGGGAAGAAAACTGAACCAACAGCTCTGGCCTGAAGACTTCCCCTCCACATCAAGTACACCATGGCAATTTTGAAGCAAGCAATGGAGGAGCTGTTAGCTGCACCACTTTCCTTACACAGACAACACGACAAAATTATCGATATCTCAGTGCAGCCATGATATGGTTTGGCTCTCTGTCCCCACCCAAATCTCATTTTGTAGCTCCCATAATTCCCAAGTGCTATGGAAGGGACCCGGTGGGAGATGACTGAATCATGGGGGCGAGTCTTTCCAGTGCTGTTCTTGTGATAGTGAATGGGTCTTACGAGATCCTATAGCAGCTATTTCCTGGCTTTCATCTGTTTTATAGATGTAGACACCTTCAAAGACAAACTTCACCTTTTAAAAAAGTGACAAAAACATTGACATATTCAAAATGACATTAAATGTATTTCCTACACAGTTCTTATGGACCTTGTGGACAAACTTTTTCTGAAGAAAATGTGCTTGTAATATTTCACAATATATCTGATTTTGCTGCTTTGAAGGGAAAATCCGCAGTGACTCATTGTTTTCTGCATTTGACATATATTGACATTTAAGATTCTGTTAACAAATCTGAAAGAAGTCTTGCCAACTGCTAGAGGAATTATCTATCATCAACTTCATCAGACTAGGGGTTGGGCAGTCAGAGAGGAAGATGGAAAACTAAAAACTACTTTGGCCACAATCCTACTCTAGGAAAAAGCAACTAGAGAAGGTCAATTGTGATATTGAGAGTGTTGTTCCACAGATGTCTGGATTTTGTCTTTCTTTCCAAAAATGTGGTGGGATTGTAACTCCCCATCCCATGGAGCTCATTGCTTTGGTCAAGAAATACAATCGGTTGCTTTGTGATCTAGCGCATGCCTCACCACATTCTATTTCCCTTCTTCCAAGACAGGTGTCAGTCATGGAATTTGCCTAGCCCTAGAATTTGCCAGCCATGGAGCTGGGAGTAAGCATAACAATGCTGTGGAATGAAGCCTCTAACCCATCCGAGATGGACATGAGCAAGAAATAAACCTTTGTTCTTTCAAGCTACTAAGAATTGGAGGTTATTCATTATCACAACATAATCCAGCTTTTCCTGACTGACACAAAGATGATGCCAACTTTTCCTTACTAGAGGAAGTGCTTCTTCAAGTTGAAGTCTGAAGATAATCAGAAGTCTTTCAACTCAGATGACCCTTAAAATAAAAATGTAGCTTGGTAATCATTTTGTTGATAACATGGACAGTAACAGTGATGAAAACCCTGCCAGGATGACCTGATTCCTTTAAGAACAAAGGAAGGTGATACAGCATCAATTCAATGTAAGAGCCTTTGAGAAACCCAGAATTCCTTGATACATATCAACCACCATCTCATACGCAGACCTACTAGATTTCTGATTCCATTTGTGTAACCCTATAGGCCAGGGCTCAGCTCTCAGGTTTTGTTACCATTAGAACAAAATGGTCACAACCATTAAGTATTAAAGATGATGTTTGCATTCAAAATCTGCCTTCATATTATAGTCGCTCTGGAGCAGATTTAATTTTTGCTTTCTGTTTTAATTATATCATTTGTAGTTATTTCAGTTTGTCAGGGAGTGCAATTAAATCTTGTATGAAAACTACAAGATAAATTATTTGTAAAGATTGATTTATATTCTGTTTTTTCTGAAGAAAATAAACGTTCAAGGCAATATATCAATATATGTAAATATTTCACATTAATATACACAAAAGTGTATCAGTTGACATATATAGATGGTATGCACATATATAATATATGCCTAGATATATTTCTATGTATTGATATCTATGACACAGATATCAATATAAAAGGTTTTAGGTATATGTTTAGTTGGCTCATTATGGGGAGGGAATCCTTTGCTTTCATCTGATTCTCAAAAACATTGCTGCTTATTACATTTTAAGAAGCACTTCTCTAGACCAGCGGTCAGCAAACAATGGCCCTTGAGATATGCAGCCTGCCATCTGATTCAAAGATTTACTAAAACATGATTATGTTTCTTTATTTACATATCGTCTATGGCTGCTACAAAGGCAGAGTTGAGTAGTTATGACAGACTGTGTGGCCCTGCAGCCTGAGTTATTCCCCTGGCCCTTTAGTGATAAAACACTCTGATCCCTGCTCTGGCTTATGCACCATTTAGGAACCTGGCCCTCTTGGTTGTGAACTGAGACTAACAGAGCTGACTCTACAAAAACCATGACTCTATTAGAGCCAAACATCAAGCGAAAAAGAAAAGTTCTCACTATTTTGTTTCTGCAGGAAACAGAACTAATGCAGAGGGCAATCAGACTCTGAAATCCCATTATCTAGGTTTCCACAAGGGATCCCACTTACCATAGATAGGAAGTTAAACAGGTCACTTGACATTACTGTGCCCAAGTTTTCTCATCAGCAAAATGAGGAAAATAATAAGAACGCACACTTACCTTGTAGAGTTGTTCTGGGGATTAAAGTAATTAATGCAGATACAGTATTTAGGAAGTGCCATGTACATAATAAGAAGTCTTATTATTTTTTAAAACTTATTATCAATTAATGAAATGGGGGAAGGGCAGGGCAAATTTTGGTGAGGTACCTTGAGACTCCTTGTACAAGTGCCAGCACACCCACATCCGTAGCCCTGGACCAGCTCACGTCCACTGCTGTCAGTTGGCTGCAAGGGGCCCCAGCATGGAACAGGAGCTTGTCCCCTGTGAGCCCAGGACCCCTGTAGCTTTTCACATTCATCTCCTGTGTGGTTAAAACCAAGCGAGCATTCATTAAAAATGTTTCAGGATCTCTTTGATCAGGGCATAATCAAAAGGAGATTTAGTAACTAATAAGACAATGGGCGAAGCAGTGAGAGAAATCACCATAGAAGCCAACGGCCGAGGTGTAAGCAGCTCAGCCAAAGGAGGAGGGAGAAAATGACTGGAGCGATTAAAGCTGGTATATTTCTCTGTAGGCCAGCCAGTCTCCCTCCACGCCTGTGCACTGGCTCCCCCACTCCTTGTGAGGGCCTCAGATTGCGTTAGAGAGCGGGAGGTGCCTCAACAGCCATTATGGTGCTATAGGAGCTTGTCCAGACAGCCAGCCATTATGTAGCCATTAAAAATGATGTTTATAAAGAGCTCTTAATTAATTGAGAAAACAAGTAAAAATAATGACTACAAAATGTTTTACATGTTTTATCATCTCCATTATGTTTCTTAAATGTTATTTTAAAGTGCTCTTTAATAAATACGTATTAATTTTATAGCCTAAATAATGTTGTTTGCCAGCAAGGCAAAACCAATTTATAGTGCACAAGCATAGCAGTGATTTCCTCCAGGGGACTGAGTGGGAACAGACGCATGGCAGCTTTGTAGGTACTGGCAATATTCTCTATCTGAATGGGGTGAGGTATATGTACTTGTCAAAACTCAGCAAATGGGCCGGGCACAGTGGCTCACGCCTGTAATCCCAGCAATTTGGGAGGCTGAGGCAGGTGGATCACCTGAGGTCAGGAGTTTGAGATCAGCCTGGCCAACATGGTGAAACCTCATCTCTACTAAAAATACAAAAAATAAGCTGGGTGTGGTGCCAGGCGCCTGTAATCACAGCTACTCGGGAGGCTGAGGCAGGAGAATCACTTGAATCCAAGAGGCGGAGATTGCAGTGGGCCCAGATTGTGCCACTGCACTTGGGCCTGGGCGACAGAGCAAGACTCCATCAAAAAAAAAAAAAAAGGCAGCCAAGAGACTGTATAACAGGAACAGCATTCTCCCAAGGTCATGCCTGTCTACAAGATGTCCTAAAGATTCCCTCTGTAGGAGACTACTCCTTTTTTACCAGTGATGCTCCAGACCCACCTTGCTGTTCCCATCTAACGCTGGGGAGACCTGCCTTGCTGTTCCCATCTAACACTGGGGTTACATACCCAGGAGTCGAATTGCCCATGTCTCATACAAGCACCCTTCTCTGGTTAATCCTCACTTCTCCTAATCTCACTTCAGAAACAGCAAAAGATCCAGCATTGATCCTGGTTCTTCAGCCCATTCTCAGAATCATTCACAAGGAGTGCAAACCCTCCAAGAGATGCTTCCCTCCTCCTTCCCACGGAGCCATGTTCCTCGGGTCTTCTGGAGCGCCCCCACCCCACCCTCTGCTATTTCAAGTCAATAAATCTGACTTCCTCAGACTACAGGCTGGTTCCTGAGGCTCTTTAACCGATCAGGCTTCTACACTATCAACCTAACGGCGAGAACAGAGTCCTTTTTGGTTTATTGCGGTAACAGGTATGTAACATAGAATTTATCATTTTTACTATTTTTAAGTGTACAGTTCAGTGGCATTAAGTGCAATCACACCGTTGTGCAGCTATCACCACCATCCATCTCTGGAACTTTTCATAATTCCAAACTGAAACTCTGTATCCGTGAAACACTAACTCTCCCTTAGCCTTGGCGAACACCACTCTACTTTTCGTCTTGTGAATTTGACTACTCTAGGTACCTCACGTCAGTGGAATCATACAGTAGTTGTCCTTTTGTGACTGGCTTATTTCATTTGCATAATGTCTTCAAGGTTCATCCATGTTGTAGCATGTGTTCGAATTTCCTTACTTTTTAAGGCTGAATAATATTCCATTGTAGGTGTATACCACATTTCGTTTCTCCATTCTTCTGTTGATGGACCCTTGAGTTGCTTCTATCTTTTGGCTATTGTGAATAATGCTGCTACGAACATGGGTGTACAAATACCTGTTCAAGTTCCTGCCTTCAATTCTTTGGGGTATTATATCCAGAAGTACAAACGTTGGATCATATGGTAATTCTGTTTAAAATTTTTTCAGGAGAATTCAGTCTTTTGACCAAATTTAATACTAATCTATGGCATATCAAATGGCCCAAACCTTCCTCTGGGATGTTACCTCAATATAAATGAGAATATCTGTGAAGGCTGTAGCTCTTCTCTAAATTAATCAGAAATGCTTACTGGTGAGATTTCAGGGTTAAGATGGTAAATAAAGCTGCCGCAGTTTCTCCCTCCTTGAAGATACAATATTATGTACAAACTGAAGATTCTCGCTCAGAGAGAAGCAACTTGGTATCTGGGGACTCCGAACTAACCTCTCCCTCCCCAAGCCCTATTGTGAATCAGTAAAATTCTGAAACATATCAATTATCATGCAAAACCGGAGAGAAACAAACTGAACGATTATCTTTTTCTTTTCTCTGACTAGACAGCTTTGAAAAACATACATGGGGAAAAGCGGAAGAAGGGAACAACAGATCTAACAGTCTCAGACAAAAAGCAAAGGTGGCAGAGATCCATGTTGAACTCTAGGATGCATTCCAAACCCAGAGGTAGGTAGAAAAAACACCCTGCAATAGGCCATTAGCAAAACCTAGAACCAAAAACCAAGCCGAGGCGTTATGAAAAGATTACAAACAGTCGTGTGATAGCGTCGTCAATTGCTTCTCTTCCTTGCTGCCTGCTCAATGATGTCACACCAGGAGTGTGAAATCAGCAAGAATAGAAGTATTTACACTTCAGCCAATTGGCAGATTCTACAAATAAGGCCTGATGTTTTGTTTTGTTGGATTTTTGTTTTGCTTTTTTGATGGAGGGGCAGCGTGGTTGTGGGGAGAGCCAGTTTCCCGGTATACCGGTATAGCACTGATTGCGCACCGCTTCAGCTGGGCTCTCTTCTGCACATCACCAGCCAGGTTACAGAAACAGTGGACAAGGAACATCTCACCCACAGAGGCAGGACCGTCTAGAAACTGGACGAGGCATGAAAACAGATTCTCCTCTAGTGCTTCCAGAAGGATCACAGCCCTGTCAGCACCTTCATTTTTAGCTCACTGACACGGATTTGGGCCTTAGAGCTCCAGAACCTTCATATAATAAATTTGTGTTGTTTTAAGCCATTCAGAATATGGCAGTTAGTTACAGCACCAGTAAGATATCACTGGCTTCCCACATCTAATAACTGCACAGGTATCTCATGATTTGCTAATTTTTTTCTGAATTTATTTTATCATGCTTCCCAGTTTTCTTCCTTAAAATTCTTATTTTGTCATATATCATTCTGAAATCCACCACGCCCCTTTTGCAACAGTGTGGGGAATAGGTAAGCAAACATGGTTAATGAAATCATTTTTGATTCTTTAGTCCCTTATAAGAAAGACTAACAGTAGGACCCCAAGCTCTGTGAACAGATGGTCCAGGAGCAGCAGCTGCACACACAGATAAGGTCTGAAAAAGTTGCAGATGGTACATCTTCCACTGGAGAGTCACTGTGTCCACTGACATATTAAAGTCTCTGAGAAGCCCTGGGGTAAAAGAAAACATTTAGTTTTGCTCAACCCAAAGCTTCTCAAGTTTCTCTGACCTCTGATTTAATTTTTCACATAACATGTGTTGAGATCCATGAACCGGAGCTGTGAAGGTACAGCTCAGAAACGCTGGTTTAGCAGGGGAGAAGCGGGAACCTGGATGCCTGTGGAACTGGATTTATCCTGGGCCTCCCACTGAAGAGCTATGTGGCCTAGGCACATTACTTAGCATTCATATCCTTTGTTTCCTTACATATAAAAGGAGAATAATATGTAACCTATTGCTACGGAGTAAAAGTTTCTGTGCCCCAAAATTCTTATGTTGAACCCTAACCCCAATGTGATGGTACCAGGAAGTAGAGCCTTTAGGAGGTAATTAGGTCATGAAAAAGTGAAGTCCGTATGATAGGATTAGTGCCCTTGTAAGAAGAGATACCAGAGCTCTATCTTTATCACGTGAGGATGCAGCAAGAAGGTGGCTGTTTGCAAGCCCAAAAGACAGCCCTCATCTGGAACCAAATCGGCCTTCACTTTGATCTTGGACTTCCTAGCCTCCAGAATTATTAGAAATAAATTTTTGCTTTTCAAGCTACCCAGTCTATAGTATTTTATTATAGCAGCCCAAGCAGACTTAGAAATCTACGTTACAGGTTTTCCCTTGAAGGTGAGTATTAAGAGGACAGACAATTGTGAGTATAGCTTCCCATGCTTCAGATATAGCTCTTGATTTTCATTCCTACTTCTGCTTCAGGCAGTAAAGACTAAGGTTGGCGCATTATCTACAGCTTTGCACTTTCCCTGGGAGGACTCTCAGTAGCTACCTACTGCCCTGTATGGCAGCTTGCAATCTTCTAGAATTCAAATAACCAACATTGCCAGACATTCTCTGTTGACTGTCAGCACCAAAGCATCATGTGCAATATATTTTAATTAAATACAATTTTATTAAAAACACAACTTTATTATCAAAAACATAATTTTCTTTTAATATATCATATTACTTTTTTTTTAAGTTACTAGGGCTATTATGGGCCAGAAAGACACAGCAACAGACAATGGATTCCCAGCCCTGCTTGTTTTGCAGAAAAGTTTTAGACCTTTTTATGCTCTGGACTGCTTTAGCAGATTGGTAATGCCTATGGACCTATATCAGAATAATATTTCTAAGTGAATAAAATACAATACATAGATTGTAAAGAAAATCTATTATCTTCATCTACCATTACCAAAAGTTTAAAAAATAATCTGTAATATAGTAATATATATGCTGCTTTAATGCATATATATAAATAATATGCATTAAATAATATGAGCTAGCCACTAATCCAGTGACTACCATAGTTTTGAAGTACTGATAAGCATAAACTACATTTTGAGACTCTGCAACAACTATAATGTTAAATTAAAATAACTATGATTTCTATTGGTGACCAGTCACAAGTTTTGCTAATACAAGATGATTGGTTGCCTATAGTCACGGTAGAAGGAGATGCTTTTTTTCTGTAGGACAGAAGTAAAAATATATATGTGCTTTTTCCTATCCATGTTTGCAGATCTCTTGAATTTTATTTACAGTCCCCAGGAGCCCATAGTTGAAACTTTAGCTATCCTTCTGTTAGGACAACTGGGAAAGGAAAGTCGAAGAGAGAGAAAAAAAGAAAACGGCTCAAAGAGAGAGAATGAGATTGAGAAACTGAGATCCCAAGTAGAACAATTCTAGTAATGTGAATGAAAGTGTCACGTATGTGCTGCCAGTAAGAGTGGAAAAAGAAAAGGCGGGAACAAAAACAAAACAAGAGACTGGGAACAAGAAAGAGAGCTTTATTTCCAAAGCGCCACAGATGGAGTTAGTTACAACCCTAGCCCTGGGTCCTTGGGTGGGACAGGCAATCCTTTGTCTGCTAGAAGCTCTGAAACAGGATATTAACCACAAGGATGTGGGAAACCTGGCGAGTCTACCAAGATGCATACCCCACAACCTGCAGTAGCCATTGATGCCAAAACAAATTAGGGATGATTTTCCTAATTC
This sequence comes from Piliocolobus tephrosceles, assembly GCF_002776525.5. NCBI lineage: Eukaryota > Metazoa > Chordata > Mammalia > Primates > Cercopithecidae > Piliocolobus > Piliocolobus tephrosceles. The sequence goes on from NC_045447.1 coordinate 96,954,758, forward strand.
TTCATGCATTTCAACAACAATCAAACCTGCTACTGATGGACAATATTTCCCATATTTCTTAGATGAGATTATATTTGTTCCTATTCTTTGATCTAAAACTCAAGAAACAGAGCCAGGAAACACCTGCTACTACAAAGGGGCTTCTTCTTTTTTCCTTTTCTTTTCTTTTTTTTTTTTTTGCAAAAACTATTTGAATGATATCCAACTTCCACTTCTACTCTATAACTTATGGAAGGACATACTGCTTGAATTATGAAACATCTTAGCAATTCTTAGCAACTCTTCTTTAAAAATAATAATGATGGCTTCAATATTATAGTTTTATTCCATGTTATTTTGTTCCTTGAACTTCGTAGTGACAATGGCAGGAGGCAGTCAAATGCCTAGGCAGATGGGGCAGGTCCCTGGTGAAACCTATCTTCAAGCTGAAGACAGTCCTGGGTAAATCCTCAGACCAGATTGAAAACTCTCTTCCCATTTAGTAGCTTTCCTCTGATTGGTCCCCACCCTTCACCTGTTTCACATATATCTACCCTTTCCTAATTGGATTTCTACACTGTCGTGCCCACCTTTGAGTGGTACCTTTGTTTTAGCCTTTTTTTGCATACTCACAAAACAATCGGCATGCAGTCCCCCATTCTGAGCCCATAAAAACCCTGGACCCAGACACACTGGGAAAGAAACCACCCAATTTTGGGTGGGGGGCCACCCCTGTGTCCTCTCTCCACAGAGAACTGTTCCATCACTCAATAAAATGCTTCTCTATCCTCTTCACCCTTCAATTGTCAGTATATTTTATTCTTCCTGGACACAGGACAAGAACTCAGGAACCACCAAACGTGCGTATGAGCTATAACAGAAGTGGGCTGGGGCACATCCGGCCCAGCCACAGGCTGAACCAGTGCACAAGCCAGGCACAGTCCAGGCAGGCTGAGTGGGCGGGCCCCCCCGTGGCAGGTAGCATGGCTGAGCGAGGTCCAGGCAGAGATACAGCCAGCAGAGGTTTCTAGTTGACAAAGTGATCAAGAAAAATCCTGCATTAATACACTAGTAGTTTGTTCATCAATATTTCACTAAAGAGCATGATGTCGTGTTCAAATCAATTAATTTTATCCCCATATAGGTCAGTTATCCTTAAACAAAAACAAAGAATAAAAATTCCATTTATCTTCTGTCATAAACTGTATATTCCTTTATCAGATGACTTTCAAATAGTGCTTATGGGGCCAAAATGGTTCTGCAATAGAAATCAATAAAAGTCCATCACTAACTTTGGAAGGCTGAAGCGGGTGGATCACAAGGTCAGGAGGTTGGGACCATCCTGGCTAACACGGTAAAACCCTGTCTCTACTAAAAATACAAAAAAGTAGCCAGGCGTGGTGGTGGGCACCTGTGGTCCCAGCTACTTGGGAGGCTGAGGCAGGAGAATGGCGTGAACCCAGGAGGCGGAGCTTGCAGTGAACTGAGATCGCACCACTGCACTCCAGCCTGGGTAACAGAGCAAGATTCTGTCTCAAAAAAAAAAGGGGGGGGCCATCACTAGTGTGAGAAAGAATCCAAGTAGCTTTATTTAAAGTCAATTAAAATTAACCAATTACTGCTTTAAGTTTTTGTTATCTTTAGGGAGTATTTATTTCTAAAAGAATTCAGAATTGCACTCTTCCTGTTTAAGTCAAAGCTTTATACAGGAGTATGATACTAAATAGAAGCTTGATCATTAGTTTTAGAGTGTGTCTCCTCCTTAGGCTAGGCTTAACCTGAAAATAAGCATTTATGGAGAACATATAGGATGAGGAAAAATATCTAGGTAGTCATTGAAGCCACTGAAAAATTCTACCCAGTTCAATGCCTTCCTCCTCACATCCTGGATATTTGCTCACACTCTGAACTCTCCAAGTAGAGTCGCAGATGAGAGCCAAAGGCTACAGCACTGGTTTAAATTTCTCCCAAAAGCACCATACAACCATCAAAACAGGTTGACTTAAAAGAAATATGCAACACAAGGAAACAATACATCCTTAGGTACATAATAGATTTTATTTTGTTATAGGAATGATTGGAAGTTCTGCAGTCTATGTCTGCTGTATCCATGAGGTCCCAAGGCATGGTGGGATCAAATGCTTTAATGTCACCAAAAGGCTTGGTATATTTTGGCTCAGAAAAGCCAGTTGTCTCGGTAATACAAAGTGAAGAAAGGCAGAATGGGTTCCATGTTCAGAGATGACATTCTTTAGAGCTCACATTCTTGAAGTCAGTCTTCTCTTTCCCATTTTACCCCTGAATCTGAGATACCTAAATGACTTTTCTGGATAATTCCATCTTTTAAAATACTTTGTAATCTATCCTTGTGTAATTTTTTTAAGACTTTATCATTTTTCGAGCAGTTTTAGTTTCACAGCAAAATTGAGTGGGTGGAAGGTCTAGAGACTTTACATAAACCCTTAGCCCCCACATGTTCATAGCCTCCCCAGTTATCAACATCCCACACCAGAATTGCACATCTGTTAAAAGTGATGAACCTACATGGACACATCATTATCACCAAAGTCCATAGTTCACACTAGGGTTCACTCTTGGTGCTGTACATTCTATGGGTTTGGACAAATCTTTTGTAATTTTCTATTCAGCAGAATAAAACCACATTTTCTCCTGAGAATCAATTGTTAAATACCACACTGACACAACACTGAAACCATCTGACTCACATGGGAGCAACGCACTAGCTTTTATTCATTCATTCAATCAATCATTTGTTCAATACTTATTGAGTGCCTGCTGCGTGTTAAGCACTGAGCCAAGCAGTCAGCATACAAGGAAATAAGTATAATGTTCTTGTCTTCAGTGACTCACAGCCTCATGAAAGGAAACCAATATCCAACCCAGACAGCTTACAATTGCACAGGGTGGTAAGTAATGTGTATAAGTGCTACAAAACACTGACAAAGAGCAAATACCCAGGTTGTCCTAGTTCCTCCAAAGCTGGCAGGACCATTCAAGAATAAAAGGGACTAAATCATCTTGTCACCTAATATTTGTTGAAAGCTTACCATGTGCAAGGCACTGAACAAGTGTCCTAGACTGGCATCCTAAGTTTTAGGTTCTGGTTTTAGCTCTAACACTAGCTAGCTGTGTGATGTTTCTATAACACTCTACCTCTAGCTCCTAGTTCCTCATCTGAAAAAAAAAATGAAACAATCAGATAATGTGATCTCCTGGGTCCTTTCTAACTCTGACCCTAGGGCATTTATTCAAACAATAGGATTTGTTCACAAATGACAGGATCATCTATGTATAAAATATTTTAAATGGACAAAAAAGTCATGTGACCAATAAGCAATTATAGAAATGTTGCAGGAAACAAATACTGTACATGGCATTACATAAATGCCAATAACAGAGAAAATAAATTATTTTGCATCTGAGGACAAAAAAAAAAAAATATGAGATAGGTTGTTAGAGAAGAGGAGGAGTATTGTTGGATTGAAAGGAAACAATTTATCCAAAAGGCTGACTTGAGGACGGTGTCACCGAGCAGGAGGTATCCTCTAACACTGTGTACTAGATTTTCAACATATGAAAGCTAGAGGGTTAGAAGACAGCTCATCACACTGAACCATAATCTCAGAAATAGAAAGCTTATTGACAAGTCTCTCAAAACGTGGCTACACTACCGAGAAGTCATTCAATTTGATAAGGGCTCATCTCACTCGGCCAAGATTTTCCAGGGCCATTCTGGATTGCAGGGGATCATTTCTAAATCTCTTCCAGTCTAGATACATCAATGCCAAGAGACTCCACACAACCTGGTTTTGTCACTGGCACTCATGTAGGAGTTACAGCATTAACTCTCTCTGATCCATGAAAACTAAACATCTAAATGGGTATACTCGAAGCCATAGGATTTAAAATAATGGTACCTTTTAATATAGTCAAGCCAAATCATCCCTTTGTGGCTTGCATATATGGATGTCTCCAGAGTTTGTAAAGACAAATCTTTTTTGATCAGTTCATATTTCTACATGGAGACAACTCTGGTAATAATGGTCTAAAACAACATTCCCAAAGTATGTTTCATAGAACCAATATTAAATTTAAAAAGAGGGTTTGGTGATAGAACACATTTTCCAAAGATGGTATTAATAACAACACTATTTCCCATCCTACATGTTCTTCTAGAACTTTACTACTCCCTCAACAAGATGTAGAATTGAACTCCCCTGTTCTTAAACCTGGGTGGGCTTGTGACCACTTGTAATAACAGAATACAATGAAAGTAGCACTGCATAACTTCCAAAATTATGTCATAAGAGTCATGGCAGCTTCTACTTGGTGAGTTGCCATACTGGCATCAGAACTTGGAGCTACCATCTAATACTCCTACCTGGAGAAAGCCATGCTGTGAAGAAACCCAATCTAGCCTACATAGAGAAGCTACAAGCAAAAGTTCTAACATGGCAGGAAGAGAGATGGCCAGCAAGTCTCCAGTGGTTCTCACCACTTGTTGTTTTGGACAACCACCTCCTAACCTCCTAACTACAATGCTTGAAGCATCCTAAACCAGAAGAAGCAGCCAGGTGAATCCTTCCCAGATTCCTGACCCATGGACACTCTAGGAGATAATAAGTGATTATTGTCTTATGCCTCTAAATTTTGGGGCAATTAGTTTCACAACAATACTAAGAGGTCTCATAACAAAATTTGGGCAAAACTAGGTTAAACCAAACTCTGTAGATTTTTGCTTTCCCCTTCAGGATTTTTTCAGAGCCTTTCATTTGCTAATGAGCATGTTCATCTCTAAGACTGACATTATTATGCAGCACTTCCCAATTTATCTCCCCAAGCAACTATTTCTATAGCTATTATCAAGGGATAACTTTGGAAAATGCTGGGCTAAATTAAGGCTCTCTTCTCATTTGTAGATTTCTCTTTTTCCAGTGATCTGAGCTAAAGATAATGAAGATTTTACTTTACCATGGTAATAAACTGAAGAACAAACAGCTATTGGCCAGCCCAGAAAGTCACCACTTGGTAACTCCTGTGTGTGACATAAACTCATTCCAGCAGTATCACAGAGCAAACAGCATAAACTCTGAATGTCACTCACTATTTGCTTTGCCAATAATAGCTCCAGGATGTACTATTCTTCCAATGGGTTTAACAAACATTTCAATGCACTGAAATTTTCATAATCCTCTGGCCCTTCTGACTTTCTTACTTTCAAACTGAAAATCTCTAAGAAAAAAGAAAGAGAGATTGATTTTGTCCCTAATCTCTTTGAGAGGAATGAAAGAATTATGCAGAAAACTCCACTTCAGTGTAATATCAGTTCCTTACCTGGCTTTAAAATAGAGTACTTCTCCTGTCCAGAAAATTCTGGAAGACCAAGGAAAAGGACTCCACCGCTAGTGATTAGGAAAATTTTGCTCAATGTTTAGTTGTTTAAAAACCAGAGACAATATTGAAAAATGTAGAAATAGTTCATTTTTAAAATCAAATATGTGAAATGGTAATTAAGCTAAAGGAGTCAAACCTTAGTAAATATATAACAAGGGAGTATCACTTACTGATTTGATAAAAGAACAGGAGTGAGGAGTTACTCATCTGATTCCCAATTAGTCACTACATGAATACGTCAAATGATCTAACCTATGACTTAGTTTCTCCACAAATAAAATGCCACTCTGTTTTCTAGCCCCTTTACCTAAAGTCCAGTTCAAGTTAGATCTAGGACTGGGATGAAGACAATGAGGCACTCCCCATCAGTGCAAATTTAAAAGGACACCAAAAATCTCAGTAACCAAGTTAAATAATATTTAGTGCAATCATTTTTAAAAATCAAAATAATTCAAACAAAATCTATGATTAACAAAAGATCAAAACTTTCAATAAAAATTTATCAATAATACTGATTTTCCCCTTTCCCTGAGGTTCCAATATGGCTCAGAATGGTGCTCTCACTGAACTCTAAAACTCACAAAAATTGAGTTCCACCAATTCATCATATACACAGTAATTATGACAGATAAGAAACCAATGCTTATTTATTTCAGTTCTCCCATGCAATTCAGAGGTATTCTTTTACATAGAGATCATACTTATCTATTTATCAAAGCAAATCACTTCAGGATTCTGCACTAGTCCAAATTATGATAGTCAACAGATATCAATATAGGTATGGGTATACACATAGACATACATGTAGATATCTGTACAGACATCAATATTAACATACATAGGTATACATCAAATGTACTGAAATGAAATTTTCCCACTTACATCCAGGCTTTCTGATCCCTCTTCTCTTCCTCTCTCCTCTCAGCCACCTGACCAGCAGAGGTGGTTTTACTGTACTTTCACAGAGAAGTGTAACAGAGAATACATGGGATAGAAACTCATGCCTTGTCCAGAAAATCCTGTGAAGAACATTTAGTCCACACCTTTTACCAAAGAACTTTCTCATTTGATCACACTGATTGTGAACAGATTCTTTCCCCAACAAAGAATTTGTTCCTCTTTGATCACAATAGCATATATATATATATATGATATACGACAGGGCCTTTTTTCAGTTTAAAGACAGAGATGGTACCAAATGAAATAAAACCTCATTACACCAGGGTTGTTACCCACAGATTGGAGCTCATAGACTTTTAAAAATTACTTCTAATTATTAATATAATATATGTCCGTTACAGAAGAATAAGTAAACAAAAGAAGAAAGTAAGAGCCACTTGCAATGGTGTTATAAACTAGTGCCAGTTGCTTCAGAAAACGGTCTAGCGGTTCCTCGAAATATTAAACACAGAGTTATCATATGACCCAGCAATTCCACTTCTAAGGGTACACCCAAGAGCATTGAAAACAAACACGTCTACACAAAAACTTGTACATAAATGCTTGTAGCAGCATTTTCACAACAATCAAAATGTAGAAACAACCCAAATGTCCCTCCACCAATGGTATCTCTATATAATGAAAATATTCAGCCATAAAAAGGAATGAAGTACTGATGCATGCTACAGTGTGGATGAACTTTGAAAACCTTATGCTAAGTGAAAGAAGACAGACACAGAAGGCCACATACTGTATGATTTCACTTACACGAAACGCCCTGATTAGGGAAATCCATACAGACAGAAAGTAGATTCATGATTGTTAGGAACTGGGGAGAGGGGTAATGGGGAGTAACTGCTAGGGGGTACAGGGTTTCTTTGGTGTAGTGAAAATATTCCAAAATTAGATACTACTGATGGTTGCACAACTCTGAATATACTAAAAATGCATGGATGAAGCTGGAAACCATCATTCTGAGCAAACTATTACAAGGACAGAAAACCAAATACTGCATGTTCTCACTCATAGATGGGAACTGAACAATGAGAACACTTGGACACAGGAAGGGGAACATCACACACCGGGGCCTGTCGTGAGGTGGGGGGAAGCGGGAGGGATAGCATTAGGAGATATACCTAATGTAAATGACGAGTTAATGGGTGCAGCAAACCAACATGGCACATGTATACATATGTAAGAAACCTGCATGCTGTGCACATGTTCCGTAGAACTTATAATTAAAAAATAAATTTTTTAAAAATGCTGAATTGCACACTTTAAAAGGGTGAGTTTTATAGTATGTAATTTGTCTCAATAAACCAACTATTTTTAAAGCCACCCATAAATCCAAGACATAAAAATAAGTACAGTTAATATTTTCAATGTTGAAAATTATCTACTGATGGATGATCACCAGTCAATCCACTTGAAAATGGTCCCATCTGTTGTTGATGCAAACACAACCTGAATGTCTCTGAGCCCCATTCTCTGTATGCAGGAACCAATACCTGCTTCGTGCTTCACAGCTATGTTAGAGGAGAATAGGCTTCAAAATAATTTCTTCCAAGGATTTCTTCAAAAAAATTGCTCCCCTTGACCCTTAGTTAAAACTGCACTTCCCATTCTCCTGTAAATATTCAGTAGCAAGTGTATCAATGCTGTTAGTGAAAAGTCTATTAGTCAATAAGTAATTATTATAGTTTCCCTGGGAGAACAATAGCTTTACTAAGCTTATGAGAATGTAAATAATATTTGCATATATGTATATACATATCTATGATATATAGTAGAGGGACTGCTTTGTGTATTGTAATTAAAGCTATAATATTAAAAATATATAAAAACAATAACAGTAAGTCCATAAGTCTACCACCCTCATAAAACTGCTTTTATTTCTGCATGTATGCGTATTGTCTTCTATGAACTTATAGAATTGTTTATAGTTACAATCATATGATAATTTGTATTCTGTTTTTACTTAAGAAACAGTCTTCACACATCTTTAGAATTTATATTATTTGCATGGTTTCATAGCATACCTCCTTTGTGCAAACAGAAAATGCATATAACCATTCCCCTAATAGTATTGCAGATAAAGTTAGATTGAACACGTTTAATGTAGAAATAGATATTGAATATGGAAATGTTACATATTTATATCATTTAATGTGTACATATGACCTATTTAACCTTGGTTACTTCATGAAGATAAACTAATGCATGGGGGATTATTAGCTCTTATTACAAATTACGATATTATCTTCCAAAAGGTACAAACCAATTTAAAGAACCACTGCAAGAAATGTGTGCCAATTCCACTACAACCTCACTGGTATCGTATGGTATAAATTAACAATGATTTCATTTGGCATATTTGAGCTGTCCAGAGTTTATTTCACATATTTATTCTTGCAATGACAAGCTTTTAAAAGTATGCTTTCTATTTGTTCCCCCTTACTTATTTAATCATTCGTATTATCTATCTACTATGTGTGAAATACAAGAAAATGTTCTTTCCTTGCAGAGCTTACACTTTATTTATCCTTTAAATTTTAGGTGTCTTCTTTATGGGTATAACATTTTAAAAATGTTAACTATGTCAGTCCCTTGGGTTTTTTAAATTATATAAAATGTTTAAATATGTCTATTTTTGAAGCTGTCAATCATCCTTTAACAATTTCTTTTACTTCTTCAAAAATGAAAAAGTTATTCTTCTTCCACATATTGAGCAAATGTTCTATTCTTTGTCAGTTTTTATTATAATTGGGTGAGATTTTTATATGTAATTCTTTATTCCATATAGATTAATTATGAAACACGATAAAGTAGGAATTCACCTTGATTGTTTTACTGAAATGTTATCTTATTTCTGTAACAGCCTATATTAAACAATTCTTCCTTCTTTCATCTCTTTAAACACATACAGTTTTGCCTACATATAATTGCCTTATATTGGTATTCTCCAGTCTGTGGTATTAATTAGTATTCCTATTTTTATGTAGCAAAATACTCTTTGGGGATTGTTGGTTTATGGACTGAACCTGATAGTAGATATTAAAAAAGAACATAGTCATGGGATGCAAAATGAGTAAGAAAGATAGTAAGTATATAATAAAAAGATAATAATCATAAAAACTGGTTAATTTGGAGAAGAGAGTTAAAAGTTGTGAAATGTCTGTATTAAAAGTTAATCTTGAAAAACATAGGACATCATTTAGCATACAGAACGCAGGACAATGGTAAAGGCTGACACAGAAGAAGAAAGAGCTAGAGGCAGCAAGACAATAGCAGATGGGTTCATGCTGGGAATAAGAAAAATAGAGTGCTAGAAATAATTATCAAAAGGTGTGCTGAACGAAGTCAGAAGCTAGGTCAGCTTGGGCAGGGACCCACTCAAAGTCCTTTTATCAGAATGATATGGAAAGGCATGAAAAAGTTATTTAGGCAGAGTCTGGGATTAGGCAGAGATAGGAGACTGGGCATTCAGTAGGGAGTGGTAAATCAGCCACAAGCGATTTTTCTATAGGAAGGGATTGAAAAAAACAATGAATAGAAAGCGGTAAATGCTCAGAGGCAGGAGGGAGGAAAAAGGAAGGGAGAGATGGATGTGGGTTAAGCTCTCAACAAATTAAGGAGAAAGATAAAAGATTCTTAAAAGATTGACTTCCTTATAGAGGATATACAAAACTTGAACTTTACCCTCAGAAGGAGCTAATCTATTTTAAGATATAGACACAATTTAATTTTTAGATATTTTGCAACTAGATAGTAAGAAAAATTAAATAACCACAGCAATGATTTGTCCAAGTCTACAGAATTGACGTTCGGTGGTACTTACGTTAATCTGCTTTTTCCAAACATCTAAGGTCTAAAACATCCTTGGTATGTTGCTTTTGTGTCTGAATCTGTTGTCCAAATAATCCCAGCAGGCTAGTTTCAGATGGCACTATTACTGAAAACGCCACTATTATCTTTCTTTTAAGTGAGGTCCCAAATTTACTTTTTAGATATTTCCAACTAAATGCTTTGCAATTCTTAGCCACAACATAACCCATAAACTGAAATTGTCAACAATGAAAACAGTTCTCTAAAGAAAATATTAGAATAAGGAAGTAATCATGCTGTCAAGCAGACAAGAGGATAAAAGCAATCTTATTCTGAAAATTAATTCTGATTTCAACTTGACACCATAAAAATGCCCTAATTTGCAAACAAAGAATTATAATGGAATCTATTTTGAGGTGTAGAAAACACAACATATCTTGCAAATCAATAAGAGCATTTTTACTGAATGTGAAAGCATCAAGTCAGCTCTTGTAGAGCAGAACCACTTCTTTAAAAGCAGATCACTCACTGTCTTTTCCCATAGCCCCAAACACACACTTGGCTATTTTCCTATTTGAAAGACAGCTGTATTCGTTTCATAAATCCCCTCATGGAGCTTTGAGACCTCTTGCTGTAGCCAAGGCCTCAAAGGACTGTCAGTGAATGTTTAAGATGTCACCTGCTATAAACAAACCCCACTTCAAACCCTTAGAAGCTTTATTAAAAATAAAAACTTATGATTAGTGTCATGAAAATGATAAGACTTAACTGTGATTACCACCTCCTTACTCTAATAGTCTCCTCCCAGATTCAAAAGAAAAAAAAAAAGCCACGAGTATTTGAACAAGAAATGACACACAATTATTGACAGAGCAATCATTTGGTGACAGTTTCTGCTTTGGGAGCATGGGTCACAAAACACCAAGCTCTCTGTAAGTCTGGAAATGGCAGCGTTGCAGAATTTTTCCAGTTTGTGTCTTCCTGAATTGAATGGCTATCATAACGACAATGATTGGACACAGCACCCCAGCTCTTCTGCCACCTTCCTTATCCTAAGAGTAAGGAGCTTGTTAGACAAGCAGGATATGCCTCTTAACAGGATCCCAGAGGACGCATGCACACATTCACGTTTGAGAAGCACTGTACATAAAGATAAGAGATTCACTGTTCTAGCACACATTCTTCCAAAATACTACTCTCTATACATTTGACCCTTGAACAACATGGGGGCTTGGGCTCCAACCCCAGTCCCAGCATAGTCACAAATCCACATATAACTTTTAACTCCCTAAAAACTTAACTATTAATAGCCTACTATTGAGCAGAAGCCTTAATGATAACATAAACAGTTGATTAACACATATTTTGTATGTTACAGATATTATCTACTGTATTCTTACAATAACTACAGAAAAAATGTTATTAATTAAATCATAAGGAAGAGAAAATATATTTACTACCCATTAAGTAGAAGTGGATCATTATAAAAGTCTTCACACTTGTCATCTTCACACTGAGTAGACTGAGGAGGAGGAGGAATAGGAGGGATTCGTCTTGCTGTCTCAGGGATGGCAGAGGCAGAAGAAAATCCATGTATAAGTGGACCTACACAGTTCAAATCTGTGTTGTTCAAGGGTCAACTGTATAAACTAGAGCAGAAAATGTATTTTTCTGAAATTTATGCTAAAAATCTTAAGGGTCATGGAAAACAACTTCTCTCTGAATATGAAAGCATTTCATCAATTTAACCAGTATTTTTAGTATTTTAGCAAATACTAAAAATTGTATTGGTTACTAATTTCTCCTCCCACTTTAAAATATCAACATAGAGGAAAAATCACAATAACAGTGGAAACTAAGGCTATAAATCAATGATGTTTTTAATGACTGGGAGGAATTAGTACTAACTGTAATGTGGATGGACTGTACTAAGTAATGTCTTCAGTGAGCTCATATGTGGGTCTCTGAAAGAGAGCAACACAGCCAGGAAAGCTTACCATGATGATGCACGAGACGTATTTCCTTGAAGGAGACCTTCTTTACTGAAGGAGAATCCCTGAGAATTCCTTAGTGCTTCATTACTAGACTGATGTTGAAGCCTATAATACCCAGTCATTAAACTTGGTCATCCTGTGAGTGTACTGCACCCTGTGAGGTCAAATCATGTGCAGGTGGGGACAGAAACAGGAAGCAATCCACTTTAGAGACTGAAGTTCCCCACATTCTACCTCTAATGCAGCAAGACCTCATGCTGATTCAAAGTTTTTAGTCATAACTATACCAGTTCACAGTTGGAAAACTAGGTAATGGGAAGCAAAGTAGTCCTGCCTCTTTGGAGTAGCATTGAATGGGATAAAAGTCTTCCAGATATAAACAACTTAAGCAAGGGGCTTGGGTATCTGCTTGACTTCCAGCTTATATTCTGAAAAAGGAACTCTGATGGTACCTTAGGGGACAGCGAGAGAATCCAAATAGAATATGTGGGTCCTATCAGCTGGCAAACACCAGAACAGAGTCACACTTTATTCAAGGTTGAGTAATCAGGAAAATTATATAAATACAACATTTGAACATCAAAGAAAGAAATTATTGCTCTAAAGATGCAGAGAAAAATTATTCTTGCTAATACTAAGGAATAAGAAAAATAATTTAGAAAGCACTTTTATTTTCAAAAGTATAGAGGAAAATAACTTCACAAAATTAAGAAAAAAATTGATGGAAATAGAAGTAACTGAGGTGCAAGGCTGATATAAAAAGGTAGACAGGGGCTCACAGCTGTAGTTCCAGCACTTTGGGAGGCCAAGGTGAGCAGATCACCTTAGGTCAGGAGTTCGAGACCAGCCTGGCCAACATGGCGAAACCCTGTCTCTACTAAAAATACAAAACTTAGCTGCGTGTGGTGGTGTGTACCTGTAATTCCACCTACTTGGGAGGCTGAGGCAGGAGAATCACTTCAACCTGGGAGGTGGAGGTTGCAGTGAGCCAAGATCACGCCATTGCACTTCAGTCTGGGCAATAAGAGTGAAATTCCATTTCAAAAAAAAAAAAAAAAAAGGTAAATAGCAAGGACAAAAAACAAGTATAAAGAACTAAACAAGTGTAAAGAAACTAATACTGCAATAGCTAATGAAAATCGTCCTCCAAGGCAGTGCAGGGCAGAGGATGCATCCCAGAAAGCAGAATTGGTGAGATAAGAGATCAACTAGAAAAGCTCCAAGAGAAAACAGATGAAGATTACAAGATAAAAAGAGATAGCAACAGACTACAGATCACAAAGATCTCATCAGTTGGTCATTGACATCCTTGAAAAAAAAAGAAGAAGAAATTGAGGAAGTAAAGATCTAACATAAACGAAAAGGTGAGACTTCTGGCTATGGCTGAGTGAGGTCAGCAAAGCCCCTTATGGAAAACAGCTGTAAACAAGAATCTTGAAGGATTTATGCTTTAAAAACAGCTGAACTTCAAGTAAAAACTATGGGATTCTGAGGCGTTCTTGTCCGGAGCTGCTCCAGTTCTTTCCCCAGGCTCCTCCAGCTTCAGTACCCACCAAGGTCTGCCCAGGCAGGGGACAGGCTGTGACAATAGGCAGCTGCTATTTGATTTGGAGTGGTAGAGATACATGTGCCCAATGGCAATGGTGAAGGTGATGGTCTTGGTGATTAGGGAGAGGGAGGGCCAATAACTCAACTTGCCCAAGGTTGAGATCATGACTGGAAAAAGCACATTCCTAGCTTGGGCTTGCATAGAGCTAGGGGTTGGGAGTAAGGAAATTTTGGGATGATGGAAAATTTCTGAAGCCAAAAATCATTGAAAAATCACTTACCATGGGTACATTTTATATGACATGTATATGCCAGTAAAACTTTTTTTTATAAAACTATGTACAAAAGGGAAAACTTTGTAGGATGAAAGAAAGTTGGAGTCTACAGCTCTAATGAGCTCACCATGTCCCTGGCAAAAACTAATGCTGCTCAGCCTTAAACCTGTCTTGGCAATAGTTTTATTTTCATGATAAAAATTTTATAAGTGATATGATCTTATTCATGCAGGAAAAGAAAGCCAGACAAACAGATTACTTGCAAAGAAAAAACAATCACACTGAACTCAAGCCTCTCCTGTGGAAAAGTAAATGTTATGCTCATCAAAGGAAGAAATTTTTGCAGAATTTTAACAGAACAAGTTGAGCTTTCAGAATTATATGCCAAGTTAAGATGTAGTTCTTGTCAAAGCAATAGAAACATAAGCAGGTGTGCTTATTTTATGTACAAAAGAGTTTACAGTTGATTCCTCTGAATAACAAACCACATGCATTTTAGATAAAGTTTGATTTGTAAACAATATTTTTCCCATAATACTTCAAAGCAATACATCTATTGCAAAAGTTAGAGCCTGAAGTTTAACTATCTTCAGTGACAGGCAAGTAACATCAATGAAGTGAGAAGGCCAGGTGTATCACTGTGATATGCCAGAGTAAGCATTTCTGGGTTTGAGTGCTGCTCTTGATATTCAGCTTTTGCAACAGAGAAACTATAGGGAGTGGTGAGGACTACAGCAAACCGGAGAGGATTCCAGGAGCTTAACATTTTTCAAGGATGGGAACCTGTGTTGGTGGATCCTTTCATTTTTTGAGAGAAATCAGACATCTCTATTTTACATTTAAAAAACTTCAGCTTACTCATCTAAAAATAAATGAGTTTATCAAGAATCAGTGGCTTTCATGCTGTTTTATGATGTAGAAGTCTTGCTTCAAATCGAATTCTCCATAGAACACAAAAATATAAAACAGAACTAGATTCTCTTTTACATCTCTCAGAGTTCTCTATGATGTTATGGGATCCTGAGTAAGAGTTGGTGAAGTAATTAATGGTCTGTTATCTAGCTGGCCAGTATCTTTAATTTATGCTGATTAAACTCATCAGTTTAGTTCAATTTAACATGTATTAAGTGACTGCTATGGACTAGATTCTGGGCCAAAGTCATGATCTGTCCTCGAAGGATTCATGATTCCACAGTTGACAGTCAAAGATATTTATTCAGGCAGGAGTGAAGAGCAGCACAAAGGCTGAAACAAACCCTGCTTGCACAATTGCAACAAAAACAAAAATTGACAAGTGGTACCTAATTAAACTGAAGAGCTTATGCACAGCAGAAGAAATTATCAACAGAGTAAACAGACAACCTACAGAATGGCAGAAAATATTTGTAAACTATGCATCCGATAAAGGTCTAATATCCAGAATCTATAAGGAACTTAAAGCAACAAGCAAAAAACAAATAACCCCATTAAAAAATAGGCAAAGGACATGAATAGACACGTCTCAAAAGAAGACACAAAACAGTCAACAAACACATGAAAAAATGCTCATCATCACTAATCATGTGGGAAATACAAATCAAGACCACAATTTAATAATATTTAACTTATTGCTAATATTGTTAATATTATTAAGTAATAATATTTAACAATAGCCATTCTGTGAGATATCATCCCACACCAATCAGAA
>NC_045447.1:96970429-97020650 GCF_002776525.5 Piliocolobus tephrosceles
AGGGAGAGAAAGAAAATCCTGCTAGAGAGGAGATAGGACTGGTGGTGGGTATCTGGAAGAAATGTGTAGGTCAAAGAACCACACACAGTACATCCAGGGAAAATGAGACAGCTTGTGCACAAAAGGAAACAGCACCCAGAAATTAAACGTTCACTTGCTTACTGATAACTGAGTTACACTAACAGTCACTTCTTGGAGGAAGAGATAAACCAGGGCTCAGAGTGGCATGAACTAAAATGTTGGCTTATAACTAGAAAACATTTAATCAATTATACATTTTAAATCAGAATCACAAGGATAATCTGTTACTTTAATAAGCCAAATCCTGTAAAAGAGTACAAATACCTAAAACAAATACGTACAGATTTTTACACAAAATATTAATATCATGTATTTTTATTCTCATAAACGTCTATAGTCTTAATTCTGAATGTTTCTAGGATTAGTCCCTTAACTCATTTTTTAAAAAAATTATTAATTATCACAATTTTGAAGCTATCTTTTCAAGGAATCTTTGGAGTTGCCTCTTCAATTTGCTACACAAAAAATTTCTTAACAAGATAATGATTAGTTTGAATGCAGACTGAATTCTTGTTTCAAATACAGACAGGACAGAACCCTATTTATAGCTATAACAAGGACTACAAAACACACAGAAGAAGATAATCAAACATCCACATCTCTGGAGTAGAGTTGTAACACGACAGAATTTCCAAGTCAGATTTGAGCCCAGATCCCCCATTCAGGGTTACTATATCACTTAAGAGAATTTTGAATTAATTTCACTCTTATATTTTTAAGGAATATTGTATTTTATGTATTACATACATATTGTATAATATGTATTAAATATTATATTTTCCCAGTTAGCTCAAGAGGCCTTGGAGCTCAAAATAACCCTGAGTTCATTTATATTTTTTCTACCCAGTAGGGCCCTAAAATTTATTTCAGTACTAAAAAGACAACTATGTAGATTCTCTATCATTTTAACCTGCCTTACCACAACTTCTAAGGTTGGTCTATTGGCAATGTCTAGCATGTTTTGGTGTTAAATATATAATAGTTCCAAGGAAGAGTGTTAAGCTTAATATTAAAAATGATCTCATATAACTTTAAAATACCTATAATTCAGTAAGATAAAGAAGGGAGAAAACAGAAATAAAGAGGGGAAAATGAGTAGAAAAAATAAAGTAAGGCCACAGGTTAGGTTAGTTTACCAAATAAAAATTATAACATCCTATGTGCTATTAAGATGTTTAATTTCACAAATTTGAGTCTGGATTCCCTAGTAGCCAAGGTAAAGAAAAAAGTAGAGTCCTACTTTCCATTAAGTGATATCAAAGTAACTCAGAAGAATAACAAATATCCCTAGGTCTGAGTTTTTTGAGAAATTTATTTTATAGGTCCTCATAAACAAGATAATTTAAAATGTAGTTATAAAGAAGCATCTACCTTAAAGTTTCATTATCTATGATATTTGAAGCAAACAAATGAAGTGCTAAAAAAGCCAAAAATAGAGTTCTTATGGGGATATTCCTCAGAGAGCCATCTAGTAGCCCATAAGGTAAGTCCTCAAAAGACATCCATATAAAAATGCAAGAAGTTTGTTTTTCATAAGATCTCTCAAAACAGGGCAAGGATATGAACAGTCACCAGCAATTCAGTTAACCTCTGTGGACCTCAGTGTCATCACTTGAAAAGGGGAACTATAAACAGGTGCAATAGGCTAGATCATCCCTAAGGGTCCTTCTAGCCCTAAAAAAGTGTGATTCTTAATTAAACTTTTACTAATCCCCTACTATGTGCTGTGTTTCTCTGGATAAAAAAGATTTCTAAACCCATACATACACACATATGCCCCTTTGAGTGTTTCATAATTTTGCTATTTTGGAGAGTAGAATTGATGCTACTTGCTTGTTATTACAGCAAGAATCCAATATTTGCACACCAATTGATCCATGAATGTCAACAGAGAGCACACAGCCTCTGCCCTCCTAAATTGTTCATCTGTGAACTTGGGTGAAAGCTGAAAACTCTAATCGAATATTCAGATCTCTTTTTGACAGCTTCTGTCTGACCGAAATTTTCAAACTAAATTGTACGGGTGCATATGCTAAACAAGGAACTTAACAACCTTCTGTTTTAAAGAGTCATCATACCTAAAAATCTCAGGAACATTTCCCATCATTACGAATCCTTAACTGAAGATACAAGTATTATGTTGGGCTTCTGAAACCTCAGGAACAAAATTAGGCAGAGCAGACAGAGTCCCCAGCAACTGGATGAGAATGATGGATGTGAAGCTAATAAAAATTAATAATCTTAGTATAAATTATAAAAAGTGATAGTAGAATCTTCAGAGCATTTTACAATATGACTATGCTCTGTACCTCCTAGGAGCCACAAACATGTGACATACACCAAATGTATGTGTGTGTGTGTCTGTGTGTGTCTGTGTGTGTGTGTGTGTGTGTGTGTATATATATATATATATATATATATGTCTCATATGTACATCCCATAATATTTTCAGAGGAAATATTGGTAAACCTGGATTAGAACATTGTGCAATCACATTCTTTCCACCTCAGAAAGAACAATTATGTAACAAAAAGCATTTTCAGATCATTTTTACAGTAGCAGGAACCTGGAATTTTTAGAGTGCTTTAAGTAAGTTGTCTTGGTGACAAAAATATTATGCACAGTGCTGCTAATGATATGACTTTCTAAAGACACAAACAACTCTTGGTAAATTTCCAAACAAACAAAAGCACACCATTCCTGCAATAAATCTGGTGGCTACATTTCTGAGAAGGCTGGTGCATATTAAAACTGTGCAAAAATTACTTTGAGGAGTCTACATGTAAAATAGTGTTGAAACTGGAGAGTTCCCTGACCCCCTACAGGACATGCAACAGGGGTGTGGTGTGTATGTTCAGCTGCCAGGCACTCAAACCCCTTATAGGAGGGGCAGCCTGCAGATGGGATGGTGTACAAGCCAGGGTGAGCACTTTTGGGCTGTGGTCCCATGGTAGTGTCTAGGGATGGGTGCCTGTGACTCCTAAAGCCCCAGTAAGCATGTGTTACAGTGCTCCTTTAGCTCTGCCATCTGCAGACAGCTTAAATGTTAACCAGCTCAGTCCCTCTTGGTACCCAGATCCTCGTCTGGCATCCAGGAAGAATCAGGTTACACACAGACTTGAAGGATGGTTAATTCAGGAGGTTTTATTGAGTGGTGAAGGTGGCTCTCAGCAGGATGGATGGGGAGCTGGAAAGCGGATGGAGTGGGAAAATGATCTTCCCCTGGAGTTTGGTCATCCTGTGGCCGAACTCCTCTCCGACCATCCCCAGCCGAACTCCTCTCAATACTCAGACACTCCTCCTCTGCTGTGCTGCTCTTCTGTTCCTCTGCTCTTCTGCTCATCTGCTTGTGGAGCCTAGGGTTTGAGGTGTATATGGGTACAGGATAGGAGGCTATGGCAGGCCAAAAGATAACAACTGGGTGTGAAAACAGGAATGCCCATTCCCATCTAGGTCTGCAGGTTTCCAGTCTTGAGGGTAGTGCCTTTGCTGGGGAAGCGCCCTCTTCTATCCAGTATTTCCTTGCCTCCTGTCTGTATCAGTGTTACCTTCTATGTTCAGATAATCATAAAGTGTTTTTTACCTGCATAAATGTCTAATCTGATATTAAAACATCATGTGAGATATGTGTTATGGGATATCTCCCATAACACATATGAACTGTGATCCCCCAAATTCATATTGTGAAGTTCTAATTCCCAGTGCCTCAGCATGTAAGATGGGAGAATGTTGGAGTAGGGTGAGCCCTTAATCCAATATGACTGGTATCCTTATACAAATGGAAAATCTGGGTACAGGAACATGCACAGGGAGAACACCATGTGAAGATGAAGGCAGAGACTGAGGTGATGCTTTACAAGCCAAGGAATGCCAGGGATTCCTAACAAACCACAAGATGGGAGAGAGGCATGGAACAGATTCCTTCTGATGGCCCTCAGAAGGAACGAACCCTGCCAGGACCTTGATCTCAGATTTAGCTCCTGGAATTGTGTGACAATACATCTCTGATATTTACGCCACTCAGTTTGTGGTTCTTTGTTACAACAGCCCTTGGAAACTGATATGATGTGGGTTAGAGTGAGACTTCTCAAAGGATATCTTTTTATATCGTGCTAATTTTTTAAGCCAAGTGAATGTAGTATCCATTCAACATAGTATATTTTTTATACAATCCCAGGCTAATGAGATACTGTTTCGTGGAGAGCTGGTGGGGAAAACAGGGAGAAAACCATTCAAATCCAGTCCGCAGGATTCGCCTGGCAGGGAGGACAGAGATGTTCTATAAAGTGGCAGTGCTGAGTGCCTGAAGAACATCCCTGCTTTGTTAGAAAAGCCTCTTCAGCTCACATTCTGTCACAGCTTGGCCGGCCCCATGGCAGCAAGGCAGAGTGAGAGAGCGCAGCCGATGACAAGCCACAGCAACCACCCTATCATCTTCCAAGACAAGGCAGTCGGTGATCTGGATCTGCCTCCCTAAAGACTGGAAAAACAAAAACACAAGGACCTTAAAGAGCCCCGTTTGTCAACTCCTCTAGGAAAGAGCCTGCTGCCGGGTATCCTCTCACTGGCCACAAAGATGATGGCACACCAGTGGGACAAGCATTGAAGTCCCAGTGGAAATGTCACCATACAGATATTGTGCCTGTCCTCAGGCTACTTAGAATCTAGCTGTAGAAGGCTTCAGCAATCAAATGGTCCCATGTTTAGTGGCCTTTGGTTAATGCTAAAGAAATATAGTACGTGGGGAGATCATAGGGAGGCTATATTAGGGAACTGGAGAAGGCGTTCCCCAGGAAGAGACATTACACTAAAGTAGGAAGGAGGTTGGATAATACAGGATAAAGAGGAGCATGGCACCCAGGGAGACTGCTCCAGGCAAAGGAAACGCTGTGTAAGATGGCATTGAGGCAGGAAGGTGTGGCTTAGACAGTGAGGGAGGAGTGACCCAAGATGGGGCAGCAACATAGGCAGGGGCAGACTGTGCATGGCCTAAGAGGCCACAATGAGGGCTTGAACCCAGAAGCTTTAAGCAAGGATCAGACCCGAGCTTTTAAAAATCTCACTCTGGCCACCCCAGGAAGCTGTGACACTGCACCACGGAACTCGACAACCATGTTGGGTACTCAACAGCCAACCACAGCAGATTGTTTCTAACACCCCCTCTTCTACAGGGCAGCGAGCTGTTTTTACTCACAGCACTTCTAACACCAAATGTTAGGGATGGGGGTTCTATACCAATGACCAGTTCATGAATTCTTTAACACCAACAAGGCATCTACAATTCAATTCAGTTCGAACACTAACTACCAGGACGTCACATCGGACTCCATAGGTTTAAGGAGTGTCAAGTCCCCAGGTTACACACACTTCTGTCCAACTTAGCTATAAATGGGGAGTTCCCACATCCCCTCCCCCAAGCTCGACAATTTGCTACCACTCACAGAAGTTGTGCAGCACCTTTACTCACTATTCCAGCTTTATTATAAAGGACATAGCTTGGGAGCAGCCAAATGGAAGAGATGCACAGGACAAGGTGTGAAGAGGGAGCATGGAGCTGCCTTGCTCTCCAGGCGCCACCCTCCAAATCCAGAAGTTCCGAAACCCATTGTTCAGGGGTTTTTATGATGGCTTCATCATGTAGGTAAGATTGATTATTAACTCATTCTCCAGCGCCTCTCCCCTCCCTGGAGGTCGAAGTGTGGTACTGAAAGTTTCAGGCTTCTAATCAAAGTTTGGTCTTTCTGACAACCACCCCCATAACGAAGCTATCTATGGGCCCACCAAGAGTCATCTCATTAGAACAAAGGACACTCCTATCACTCAGGGAATTCTGAGGGATTTTAGGAGCAGTTCTGTGTCAGGAACGGGAGACAAAGACCAGATGTATATTTCTTATTATACCACAAGGGCAGACTATTTTCAGTAATAATCATTATTCTCTTGAATTATTTGGTTTTAAAATAATATTTTTAAAATCAATATTCTCAACTTTAAAAGCATTATTTAACTTTAGTAAATCACTTCATGTATGAACTAAAGTGAGCACACACCAAAGATATTAAACCTCATAGTTTCACCATAATAAATGTTAAACATATAAAGTCTCTGTGGTTACTTGAAATAAATTTAAGTTCTGTTTATTCATCTTTATAGTCACTGTATTCTCATTGTTTATTTTGGATCTACTGATTAAATGCTTGACTGTGTAGTTCCAGAAGAATTGGAGACAAAAACTGCAACCAAAGTGAACTTCTCTGATCCCAAAATCATCATGAACTTAACTCTCCATACGAATGTGTATACCCAAATTCACACATGTCAGGGGCCGCTATGCAACTGGGAGCTCTCTGAGTTAATTTCCATGTAGAATACAACATGTATTAAAGGGTAAGTATTAAAAATGAGCTAATTTGAAGTTAGTATATTATTAAGACTCAATAGCAACTGCAGTAATTATATAGAACTCAGACCATCAAAAAATTTTTTTTCAGGAATCAGTATTTTACTGCTGAAATTGTTGAGAATTGCCAGTGCATAGCGATAATTTAAAAAAGACTGATTTTTAATAGGTTTTATTATTGCTTTTACATTATTTACAGTAAATGCACCCCTTCCCAGCTATTTCCTGGACAAACTTCTCTTCCAACCCAGCCCTTGGGACACCACCTATGTGGAGAATGAATTGAAAGAGAGTGAGGGCAAGGAATTTCCAGGAGGCCTGTTAGGGAATTTAGGTGATAGGATTTGGTGACTGATTGAACATGCAGGTGGGACCAGAAACAGACTGTGTTAGCCCCCAGCTTTCTAGATGGGTCAGCAGGTAGGAGGTAGACATCTTGGTATGTAGATAAGGACTGAAGCCAGAGGAATGGATGCCATTGTATGGGGAAACAGTGTTATATAATAGTTATATATTTTAATGAACTCCAACATTGAAAAGAGGATACATTGGCAAATACTATCTCCATTTTGCAACTGGAAAACCAAGAGACTGAGTAGTTACATCACTTTCCCAAAGCAAGTTAGCAGAAGGGCCAGGATTACTTTTTGGCCTCATTCTGGGCACCCAGTTATTTAATCTAAATGTATTTTAAGAAGACACCATCCTTCCTAAAACCTCTGGAGATACTGAAAAGTAACACAAGGGCTTATGGCTCTGCTGTGCCAGGGAAAACTTCCTACAGATGTCAGTCTCTGACAGTTGTAATTCAGACCTGAAAAGCAGGTAGTGTGAAGGAATAATAGAGACTTTTTTCCTCTAGATACAGATATAGATTTTTTTTCCAGGAAGTCCCAGAAGGCTGCCAGAGATGTAAAAGAAAGCCCAAAAACATGGCGTCGCAAAACCAAGAGGGGAGGATACTTCAAAGACCAAAGGCTATTTGTGCTGGTGTTTGTCAATATCTCCCCAGTTATCTTCCCTCCCCCAGTAAGACTATGATCTCCTTGAGAATAGGACTGAATGTTATGCCTTCTGACAGTCCCAGTGCCTAACCACAGGGTGTCACTCATGGTAGGTGCCCAGTAACTGTAAGAGGATAAAATCAGATGGGACACTAGGCTTGGAATCAATTACCTAAATCTTGACCCTGCTCTAGGAAAAACTAAATGTGTGGCCTTAATCAAATAGTTTAACTATTCCGAGGTTGGTCCAAATGGCTTCTTTTAGTTCTAAAATTTTACAGAAAGGATGACCAGTTCCTGAATAATTAGCATTTTCCTCTTTACTCATGACAATGAATCACAGATTCAAAGATAAAGAGCTAGAAGGGGCCTTATACACCATCTCTCTTCTTCTAGCCCCTCATTCTAAGGAACCCCAGGTTGAAAAAGAGACCACACCTTGGTGAAGGTGAGTTTGGATTTGATACACATCTTCTCCCTCCCAGGCCGCCGCTTAAGCCTATAAATCCATTGCCTTAATCCATTGCCTTTCTTCATGCATGGAAACAAAATGAAAATGTTGTATGGGGGTTTGCCAGGCTTCTGTCTTTAAAAATACCACGTGGTTCCTTCCTTGGAATTCCATATTCATGTTCTAACATACTGAAAATGATCAATGAAGGCTACTGGATTCTCTGAATATATATGTATGCATGCACGTGCACGCACACACACACACACACACCCCACACACATACACACTCAGGAAACTATAACTGAAGCCCAACTCATAACCTAGTTATTTGTTTTCGATTAGTCTCTCAGTATTGATAGGGCCAACTGTAACCGAGACATAACTAGGAAAACGTCAGGTACTGTTGACAAGACTAATCCTTGCTAGCCACAGACACCCCTTCTATGGCAGTTAGTGACTATGCACTCAGACCAAAATACAGCATATCATTGGAGAACTTGGTACAGCAATGTCTTCTACTGTGCCTTAATAAAATACTCTGTGCTGCTTAATTTTATCGTGAAGGATCACTTCAGAAAACTTGTTTTTGCATATATTTCTATATAATATAATTCTAGTAGGAATTAGAAATGTTTCATGAATTTCAACTCAACCATAATGATTTTAGTTAAGACACAGTTTAGTAGGTCCCATCAATTCTCTCTCTTAAAAGACACATTATTAACATCACTACTTCCCTTATACACCATGTATATTCATATTCTCTCTTTCTCTCTCTTGTTCTCACTCTCAGTCTTGCTCTTTCTCTCTCAATTTAGGACATATTGCTCTCTCCACAAGACATGTATTAAATGGCGTATATATCTCATTAAACTCATTTTCTTTTCATTTTAATATGTTACTGCTTATATTAAATTTCTTATTCATTGTACATTCAAAGGAACCCACCATTTATATTGTCCAAAACCCTAAAAAATTGTTGCTGAGTTTAAGAAGACCTTCTCCAATGCTATCAAAACTTCAGAAAAGATCTACATCAATAGAAAGTTATCTGAGCCCCTTTTCTTTTGTTTCTCCATCATGGGGACCCTGAGCTGTCTTCTTTCCTTCCTGTAAGTTACAGCATTTCTTCTCCAACCCAGTAATTCAGCTATTTGTCAAAGACTTACAACTGTCACCCCCTGCCGGTAGAGTTCTCATACCAGACCCATTGCACAAGGCTGTTTAACACTTCCCTCCTTTGGATGTTCTTTTCTACTCCTCAGTACCAGGGGAGCCTTAAGAACGGAAATAAAAAGATAAAACTCCAGAAGCTTTGCCTAGCCATACAGTAAGGATTGTGTGGCACATTCCCTGGCAGATATGGTAGGCTCAAGCGTGTCACCTAGTGCCATGGAATGTTATCTCACTGAGGCCAGGACATTTCTCCCAGTCATGCTGAGTACCTGACGACTGTCAAACAACATTTCCAACACCCACTTGGGAGGCTGCATGGAATAGTGGAGAGTGCATAGGGTATAGAGTCTCAACATCTGGTTGAGTTCTGGTTCTGCTGCTTACTGCTGTGTGACCTTTTAGAAGTTGCTTAACTTGTCTGGGCATTGGCAAATATGGACCCCAAACAGCTGGAAAGTAAAGAGTAGATTAAGAGGCAGACCCAAGTTCTAGTGTAGACTCTGCTACTTACCAGATCTTTGCATCAATGTGGTCCAGATTCCTTAGTTTAAAAATGAGGACATTACCTGCCTGGTTTGTATAGTGTCACTGTCAGGAGGCAAGGAGAGAAGGGATGTGAAAAGCCCTGTGAACTACAGTCTTCTGCAAATTGACTGGCTGGCACCCTCCTTTGGCCTCTTTGCTTTATCTGTTTGACTGTAAGGTCTCATTTGAAAGTTCAAACCTTTCTAGAACCCTTTCTTCCCAGCACTGAAAGGATCACCCACAGTTCTCATTTTCAGTCGTGTAATTTCAGACAGGTCAGGCACTTCTGAATACTAGATTTCTCTCTGCATGAGTCACAGTGAGAAAACTCACAGCTGGGCAAGAAGCTAGTCTCCTCCCCTTCTCTGCCCTCACCCTGTGTTCCCACTTCCTGAGTGTACCTGATGGCCTTTGAAACATTCAATAGTCAGGAACTTCTAAAGCACAAAGAGTCAGAGCATGATTTCCACAAGTTCTCTACCTAGGTTGGCCATCTCTCTTTCTACCCCATGGTGATTTCCTTGCTCACAATCCAATTTTTCTAAAGCCTGCCTTTTCCTCTCTTTACATTGGCCTACTATTTTTTTCCTGCTTGCTTTTAAAATAAGAATCCTTGCCCCTTGTATTAATAAAGTGTTCTCATGTAGCTGAAATAACAAATACTTTATTATGGGTTCACAACTATCTAAGGAAATAATGGGGGGAGGTATTTTCATTCCTACTTTAGAATGAAAAAAGGAGGCCCAGAAATTGTGTGTGGCTTGCCCCAGGATCCCACAGAAAGTAGGTAGCAACATCTAGCCTCATCTACCAGCCTGTTGAGTCAGAGCTAAACTTCTTCTCATCACCTCTTGCGGGTTAGTAAGAAAAACAAGAGGTACAGCCACGGGAGAACACTCATGTCACCCAGTACAAGCAGGCAGCCTGAATCCAGAGGTAAACCAGAGAGGAATAAAACGCAAAGGCAGCGGAGTCCAGGAACAATGGGCAGCATTCTGGAGCCATTCAATTCCCAAGTCAGGTTACAGGGCCATAAATACATTTTAAGGCCTTTAGAATACCTGGATGCTCTGTGACCCTTCTTCTATCTGTGTTTGGGTATATTAGTCCATTTTCATGATGCTGATGAAGACATGCCCAAGACTGGGTAATTTATAAAGAAAAAGAGGTTTAATGGACTCACAGTTCCACGTGGCTGGGGAGGCCTCACAATCATGGCAGAAGGTGAAAGGCACGCCTTACATGGCAGCAGACAAGAGAGAATGAGAACCAAGTAAAAGGGATTTTCCCTTATAAAACCATCAGCTGTTGTGAGATGTATTCACTACCATGAGAACAGTATGGGGGAAACTGCCCCCACGATTCAATTATCTCCCACCAGGTCCCTCCCACGACACATGGGAATTATGAGAGCTACAATTCAAGATGAGATTTGGGTGGGGACACAGCCAAACCCTATCATTGAGTTCCCTACATTTCCTTCAGACTTCAAAGACAAGGGACTTCTGGTGACAAATACACAAAGCTTCCTCCTTTTCCATTTACAGCTTGAATGGGTTGGAGTGGAACTATAAAAGTACTCATGAGAATATTCTGGAACAAACAAAACATAATTTTCTCCACTTTATCTGTTCCCTGCAACAGTAATACAAGACAGAGCCAGCATGATGGTTAGATTCAGCAGTCAACTGCCAGCATGATTTGGTTTCAGAAATTCCAGGAAAGCAGTCTGATGCAATAAAAAGAACACCAGCTCTCAGTCAGCAGACTTAAGTTTCCATGCCAGGATCTGTCACTTAATAGTTACACGACCCTGGGATTCCTTTACCCTGCCTGAAAACATAAGAATAATATATCTTTTGAAGACTTTATAGACAGCAGGTGTCACAAATGTATGGCCCATGCATCATATCTGGTCCAAAGAGGTAATTTCCTTGTCTCACACAATTACAAAAATTATTCTAAAAAATTTCTTTAGAAGACACCTGCCTTCTTCTGTCTGGCACACACATACTCTTCTCTCTGATCTTATACTGACCTGCATCAGGAGTTTGTGTTCCCTCCTCAGGCCCATGGTTACTTAATTTCAACCTCTTCTTCAGAAATTCCACAAAAATGTGAAAGCTCCCAGCAGATAACGAGCACTCAGTGAATATTCTAGTTCTCTGAAGTCTGAGCACTGTTTGCAACCTAATAAAGGGAAACTTTACAATTGGAGTTCCAGCTTTCAGTCTCTGTTGCTGGTTCCTCATGTTCTTTACCCTCCCAGTGGTGGAATGCCCAGGGCATAGATCTTCAACCCCTCTTCTTTCCTAATTACACTCACTTCCCTTAGTGGCCCCATCCAATCTTATGACTTTAAATATGATCAACTTACTGATGACTCCCAAATTTGTAGATCTGGAACAGGCACCTCCCAGGGATTCCACACTCATTTATATAACTGCCTCTTTGACTATCTTCACTTAACTAATAGTGGGATAATCATCCATCCCAGTTTATCCAGAACCTTCCTGGCTTGCACACAACAATTCTGGGTTGTGCCTATGGTCTCAGTAGCAACCCATCTGATTGTCCTGGATTGTTTATCTTTAATAAAGCATTGTCATTTTTAGTTTAATTATGCTAAGTTGGGATGGGTTAGTGAGACCTCCACTTTGTACTTCATGGTTCTGTCATGGTTTTGTCTAGTAATGTGTAAGATGCATGGTGATAAACAGTTTTCACTGTAACACATGGATACTTTTTAAATAATTTATCTCTTTCCCCAACCCTTTCCAGATGAAATATAACTAGTGCCTCTTTCTCAAGGACAGCATGGAGGATACTTGTTAGTTTTTGTTTGTTTGTTTGTTTAAAGTCCTAGATACAGGAGATGGCTAACGCTTTCTGGTGAGAGCTAATTCTAGGAAAACTACTGGAAGCTACTTCTACAGTCAGCCAGTTGTGCTGTGCAATGCCAAAATGGCCTGCAAGACACACAAAGATGCAGGTAGCCAAAACTAAGACCTGTGGGAAACATAAGTGATAGGTCAGTGTGCATGAAAGCATGCATAAAACAGGGACTCAGCAGTTCTACAAGTAGATTATTCTACATGTTCTTGTGACAGAGTGCTATGGTTTGAATATGTCCCCTCAAAATCCATGTGTTGGAAACTTAATTCCTCTGCTCTCATGAATGCATTAATGAGGGCTCTGCCTTTATGAATGAAATAATGCCACTATCACAGGAGTTGGTTTGTTATTGTAGGGGTGACTTTGTTATAAGAGTAAGCTCTTTCTGTCTGTCTTGTTCTTGCTTTCTTGCCAGGTGATGCCCTTTGTCATGTTATAATGCACCAAGAAGGGCCTCAACCAGATGTCATCACCACACTTTTGGACTTCCCAGCCTCTAGAACTGTGAGCTAAATAAACTTCTTTCCTTTATTAATTACCTAGTCTGTAGTATTCTGTTATCATAACAGAAGACAGACTAAGATAAAGAGGTTTTCTCACTTGCTGCACAATATAAATCTACAATTACTTATTTATTTTACTATTTGATAATATAGTTTTAATTTCTGCAATAGATCTTTTCAACCACAATGAGCTAACAAATGAAAGCATATATCTGATAAAAACTTGAGTGCTGAATTTACCAATCTAAAAAATATTTGATAACCAAAGTGTAACTTTTACAAAATGTTGACATTTACTATCCACCATGGGGCTGCAATAACAGTGACTACTTGAAAACCAGAAGATGCAAATCTGCTGAAGAAATATCAGCACTTAATTCAAGTTTAATGTAATAGTTATTGCAAGAACACTATACCTAGAGATGATTCAGCATGTGGAACTACAAAAGGTGGATTTAAATATCATCTGGAAAGCATGAATTTTCATCTAAACTAAATCACTGCTCTTAAAAAATTTGGTTCATTTTTTTATTCCAAGTTTTTCTGCACATGTAAGAAAACCAACGTGATAATAGTTAAATGATGCCAGTTTTATCTTAACATGGTCACACACTAAAAATGGACAATCATGCAAGGTAATTTCAATAAGGATTATTTTCTTCATCCAATTAATTGAATCAAAGTAAAGCTTTTAGAAGACTATTCTCCTAAAATTGAAACATCTGACATTATTGTGAATGCCACTGTTAATTAATTTAAAAGGATCGTACTGAAGATAAAATTATTTCTGAAATAATAGTAGAAATACAAATTTTGGCAAAGTAAACTGTCATAGTAAAAATTTAGTTTTCTTACTAAATTAAGAATTGTATGAGGCAGAAATGTACTAGAAATTGGTTGTAGTACAAACATAGTATATATTTAGAACCAGATAAGCTGTGACATCTGCTAATCAGAATAGACATTCACATTGTCAAGCTTTCTACACACATACACATATATATACACACACATATATACCCATATATATTTATGTACATATACATATACGCATATACGTATATACATATAAATATACACACACACACACACACACAGAGACATACACACACTCGCTTGGGGTAGGTAAATAAATTACAAAGTTATGCTTCAAGCTGATGTTGAAATTTATATGTGGCCGGGCACGGTGGCTCACGCCTGTAATCCCAGCACTTTGGGAGGCTGAGGCAGGTGGATCACGAGGTCAGGAGATCGAGACCATCCTGGCTAACACAGTGAAACCCCATCTCTACTAAAAATACAAAAAATTAGCCAGGCATGGTGGCGGGCACCTGTAGTCCCAGCTACTCAAGAGGCTGAGGCAAGAGAATGGCGTGAACCCAGGAGGCAGAGCTTGCAGTGAGCCAAGACTGTGCCACTGCACCCCAACCTGGGTGACAGAGTGAGATTCCGTCTCAAAAAAAAAAAAAAAAGAAAGAGAAATTTATATGCAAGGCAGAAAATACTTGCTCTATTTGATACACCCAATTAATCAAATTTTAGGAAAGCTTGAGACTTTAACAACTACTTTGTAAATTAACCTTAAGTGTTCTACATGGACATTGAAAATTTTATGAACAAGTCCCCTAAGGTTTGGTTTATTCAGCATCATTTGAAATATTTTAGTCACGTATGTAGTGAATGAAGAATAAAAAACTTCAGCTTTTGCAATTTGCTTTGAAAAGCTCCAATTATAAAAACAAGGTTTATGAATTTCCTATAAAAGCAAGGAAGAAACTTAAACAATTAAATGATCAGAATTCTCATGGTAAACAATATTTAACTTTGAAATTTTCTAATTGTGTTTGGAATGTCAACTTATTGTAAGACATTTTATGGAGCTCCTATTTTTTAATTGCATAATTTTATGTTCCACGTTGAAATGAAATACAGTTGAGAAAACCTACAAATTTGCAGCATTTATATTTGAAAAGAATTTCAAAATAATCACAATTTATTATATGAGTTTTGTCTTGTAAAATATTTGCTGAATGGCACTGATATGGTTTAGCTGTGTCCTCACCCAAATCTCATCTTGAATTGTAACTCCCTCAATTCCCATGTATTGTGGGAGAAACCCAGTGGGAGGTGATTGAATTATGGAGGCACGTCTTTCATGCACTGTTCTTGTGATAGTGAGTCTTACAAGGTGTGATGGTTGTAAAATCTGGAGTTTCCCTGCACAAGCTCTCTTCTCTTGTTTGCTGCCAAGTGAGATGTGCCTTTCACCTTCTGCCATGATTGTGAGGCCTACCCAGTCACGTGGAACTGTAAGTCCAATAAACTTCTTTCTTTTGTAAATTTCCCAGTCTTGGGTATGTCTTTATCAGTAGCTTGAAAACAAACTGATACAATAAATCAGTACCAGTAGAGTGGGGCACTGCTGAAAAGATACCCCAAAATGTGGGAGAGACTTCGAAACTGGGTAAGAGGCAGAAGTTGGAACAGTTTGGAGGGCTCAGAAGAAGACAGAAAAATGGGGGAATGTTTGGAACTCCCTAGAGACTTGTTGAATGACTTTGGCCAAAATCCTTATAATGATATGGACAGTGAAATCCAGGCTGAGATGGTCTCAGATGGAGACAAGCAACTTGTTGCGAACTGGAGAAAAGGTGACTCTAGTTATGTTTTAGCAGAGAGACTTGTGGCATTTTGTCCCTACCCTAGAGATCTGTGGAACTTTGAACTCGAGAGAGATGATTTAGAGTATCTGGTGGAAAAAATTTCTAAGCACCAAAGCATTCAAGAGGTGGCTTGGGCACCGATAAAGGTATTCAAGTTTTATAAGGGAGGCAGAGCATAAAAGTTTGGAAAATGTGCAGCCTGACAATGCAATAGAAAAGAAAATCTCATGTTCTAAGGAAAAATTCAAGATGGCTGCAGAAATTTGCAGAAGTAACGAAGAGCCAAATGTTAGTCCCCAAGACAATGGGCAAAATGTCTCCAGGGTATATTAGAGGTCTTCACAGCAGCCCCTACCATCACAGTCCCAGAGGCCTAGGAAAAAATGGTTTCATAAGCCAAGCCCAGGGTCCCTGTGCTGTGTGCAGCCTAGGGATTTGGTGCCCTGTATCCCAGCTGCCCCAGCTGTGGCTAGAAGGGGCCAACATAGAGCTTGGGTAGTGGCTTCACAGGGTGCAAGCCCCAAGCCTTGGCATCCTCCATGGGGAGTTGAGCCTGTAGGTACACAGAAGTCAAGAACTGAGGTTTCAGAACCTCCACCTAGATTTTGGAAGATATATGGACATGCCTGAATGTACAGGCAGAAGTTTGCTGTAGGGGTGGGGCCCTCATAGAGAACCTCTGCCAGGGGAGTACATAAGGGAATGTGGGGTCAGAGCCCCCCCCCCATGGAGTCCCTACTGGGGCACCACATAGTGGAACCGTGAGAAGAGGGCTACTGTCCTCCAGACCCCAGAATGGTAGATCCACTGACAGTTTGCACTATTTGTCTGGAAAAGCCACAGACACTCAATACCAGCCCATAAAAGCAGCCTGGAGCGGGGGCTGCACCCTGCAAATCCAGAGGGGCAAAGCTGCCCAAGACCATGGAAACCCACGTCTTGCATCAGCGTGACCTGGATGTAAGACATAGAATCAAAAGCGATCATTTTGGAGCTTTAATTGCCCTGCTGCGTTTTAGACTTGCATGGGGCCTGTAGTCCCTTTGTTTTGGCATATTTCTCCCATTTGGAATGGCTGTATTTACCTAATGCCTGTACTCCCATTGTATCTAGGAAGTAACTAACTTGCTTTTTATTTTACAGGCTCATAGGTGGAAGGGACTTTCCTTGTCTCGGATAAGACGTTGGACTGTGAACTTTTGAGTTAATGCTGAAATGAGTTAAGATTTTGGGGGACTGTTGGGAAGGCATGACTGGTTTTGAAATGTGAGGACATGAGATTTGGGAGGGGACAGTGGCAGAATGATAGTTTTGGCAATGATAGTTTTGGCTGTGTCCCTACCCAAATCTCATCTTGAATTGTAACTCCAACAATTCCCACGTGTTGTGAGAGGAATCCAGTGCGAGGTGATTGAATTATGAGGGTGGGTCTTTCCTGCCCTTTCTCATGATAGTGAGTCTTATGAGATCTGATAGTTTTAAAAACAGGAGTTTCTCTGCACAAGCTCTCTTCTCTTGTCTGCCACCAAGTGAGATGTGACTTTCACCTTCCACCATGATTGTGAGGCCTCCCCAGCCACGTGGAACTGTAAGTCCAATAAACCTCTTTCTTCTGTAAATTTCCCAGTCTCAGGTATGTCTTTATCAACAGCATGGAAACAGACTAATACAGGCACAAAATTTGTGAAAATATTATGGCTGCTATACACTTAAATTTTAATACAGAAAAAATAGATTGAGATTATCTTTCCTCTAGCAGAACTTACTGTGGGTTTACTAGGTATCTAAGTATTAGGTCTCCAGGATTGGAGAACATAGTATAATATATTCAATAAAAATATGATTTACAAAGGAAAATCAATTAAAGGTGTCAATAATTTCCAATTTTGCAGCCATAAAATGAAGCTTTGAAGAAGACAGCAGAAATTTTTACTTACAAAGAAGGTCACATAAAAAATTACATTCTTCAGAAAACTGCCAGAGATGGTATTACAGAAAGGCACAAAATAATTAAGGAATGTGACCGTGTAGCCAAGACAATAATTTTTGTCTTTTATTTGGTAAATACAGATATAAATTAGTATTTACCAAAAATCTTATTGGGAAATAGTTTTTGAATAAAAATATTTTGCAGGTCTACAAATATAAAAATTAATTTGTAGCTATAGGACTTGTGGCTTCCAGTCCAGCATGCAGGAAGTTTGAAAGTCACTACTCTGTCCAAACAATAAGTAGAAAGCTGAAAGACTGAAAAACCAACAATTCTTCTTAGGTCTGTATGAGAGATGAGGACACAGGGAACACTGCCGCCCCCAAGACTAAAGAGAGAGGCAAGTATAGGGAGTCCCAGTTTCTTCCAGTAGACATTCATGAGCAGAAACCACAGCAGGAACCACTGCCAGGGAGGAAAATCTGAACTGTAATTGACAAATTGCTGGCAGCTCAATGTGGACAAGGCTGAGAGTTAAAAATAACTCCAGGGGACCCAGTTAGAAGGGAGCCCCGACACGTGGTTGAACTTTACCTCTAGGAACTTGACAAGGTTCTCACAGCAAATATGAAAGAAAAATACCCTTGTGCTTCAATTAGGAGAAGGGGAAATGTAACCATTTTGAAATATGCCAGTGTACTCTGTTTTTCTTAGCAAAGTCTGCCCACAGGAGAAACTATTTAACCAGAGCCTAAACTAATATTGTTTTACCAGAGCCTAAGTGACCTGTGAGAAAAGAAATACCTAACTCCAGCCCACTGTATCCATCCTATTCCTCTTAAAGGGTAGGAAAAATACTTATGAACACTTGTACAATGCACAGTCCATAGGCATAGCCTCATAAAAGACTGAAACCTAATAGTAGGACAATAAAGCCCTCATCCCCGAACACACATACACCTAATCACCACATGATTAAAGGCAAGTCTACAGTAGTTCCTTTTACCTAGTAACTCATGTCCAGGTATCAAGAAAAAATGACAGGACATACAAAAAGACATCACATGTAGTTTGAAGAGATAGAACTAGACTCAGAAATGGCAGGGATGTAGGAATTATCGAATTGGTAATACAAAACAACAATGATTATATGATAAGGGCTCTAATGGATAAAGTGAAGAGCAGGCAAGAACCAATGGGCAAGGTAAGCAAGGAGATGAAAATTCTAAGACAACCAAAGAGAAATGCTAGAGATCAAAAACACTGAAACAGAAATGAAGAATGCCTTTGATGGGTATGAATAGACTGGAAACTGCTGAAAAGAAAATCTCCAAGAATATCTCAATCAATGCTTCCAAAACTGAACATCAAAGAGAAAACACACAAAAAACAAAGACAACAGAGTATTCAAGAACTGTGGAACAACTACAAAGTGTGGAATGTCTTGTAAAGGGAATACCAGAAGGAGAAGAAAGAGAGAAAGGAGTAGAAGAAATGTTTAAAACAATGACTGAGAATTTTCCCAAAGTAATGTCATAACAAATCACAGAT
Source organism: Piliocolobus tephrosceles (assembly GCF_002776525.5). Taxonomy (NCBI): domain Eukaryota; kingdom Metazoa; phylum Chordata; class Mammalia; order Primates; family Cercopithecidae; genus Piliocolobus; species Piliocolobus tephrosceles. The sequence goes on from NC_045447.1 coordinate 96,989,612, forward strand.
CCAAGAAGCTCAGAGAACACCAAGAAAATAAATGCTGAAAAAATACATCTGGGTATATCATTTTTAAACTACAGAGAATCAAAGATAAAGAAAACACTACTTTAAAAAGCAGAGAAAACAAATCTTACTTATTTGAGAGGAAAAAATACCCCTACCAACCTAGAATTCTGTAACCTGCAAAACTATCCTTCAAAAATGAAAGAGAAATAAAGACTTCCTCAAACAAAAATTGAGTGGATTTGTTTTCAGTAGAGCTGCCTTTTAAGAAATGTAAATGAAATCATTTAGAGAAGAGAGAAGGAAAATTGTATGTCAGAAACCCGTATCTACCTACATAAAGAAAGTATGAGCATCAGAGGAGGAACAAATGAAGATAAAATACAATTTTATTTTTCTTATTCTTAATTAACCTAACAGATAATAGTTTGTTCAAAAAAAAAAGTGACAACGTATTCAAATATATATATTTGTATATGTATATATATAAGTGAAATTAATGACAACAATGATATAAGGGATGGGAGGGAGGAATTAGTACTATTTTATTATAAGGTGCTCACACTACTTGTGAGGGTTATAGTGTTTTTTGAAAGTAGACATGGATTAGTTGAATGTATATTGCAACGTCAAGAGCAACGAATTTTAAATGTTAAAGAATTACTAAGACAGGAGAAAAAAATCAAATTAGAACCACTAAGGGCAGAAAAAAAAAAGAGTAGAAGGCAAAATAGGAACAAAGAAAAATGGTAACAGATAATGGTAACACACATGGGAAATATTAATACAATGATATCAGTAACTTTAAACATCAATGATCTAAATGTACTAATTAATAGAGATTGTCAGAAATATCAAGAAACACACTTTAAATATAAAGATGCATATTGACTAAAACTAAACAAATGGAGAAAAATATACCATGTTCATACTAATCAAAGGAACTTGGAGTAGCTATATTAATTTTAGACACAGTAGATGACAGAGCAAGAAAAGTTATCATGAATGTAAGTTATCATGAATCAAAATTTATCATGAATAAAGTTATCATGAATATAATATCATAATATAAAGGGGCTGATAACACAAGAAGACATAACAGTCTATAATGCGTATGTGCCTAACATCAGAGAATCAAAATACATAAGGCGAAAACTGACAGAACTACAAGGAAAAAAAATAAATGAATCCACTATTATAGTTGGAGACTTCAACACCCCTATATTACTACTTAACAGATTCATCAAGTGGAAAATCAGTACGGACATAAACTCAACACCACCACCATCAATCAACTGGATATAAAGGACATTTGTTAACTACTTCACCTAACAGCAGCAGAACACACATTCTTTTCAAGCACACATGGGACATTCACCAAAAATAGATCATATTCTGGGCCATAGAACATACCTTAATAAATTTAAAAGAATAGAAATCATACAATGTTTGCTCTCAGACCACAAAGGAATTAAACCAGAAATTAATAACAGAAAGACAGCCAGAAAATCCCAAGTCTCAGAGATTGCATAACACATTTATAAATATCCATAGGTCTAACAAGAAATCTCAAGAGATACTTTAAAATATTTGAAACTAAATGAAAATGAAAAGACAACTTATCAAATGTTGTTAGCCACAAACAAAGCAGTAGAAGGAAATTTATATTAATAGCATTGTAGGCTTATATTGGAAAAGAAGAAATCTAAAATCAATTATCTAAGCTCTCATCTTAGGAAACCAGACAAAGAGGAGGAAATTAAAGCCAAAGTTAGGAAAACACATGAAATCATAAAAATGAGAGCAGGAATCAATGAAATTAACAACGGGAAATCAATACAGAGAATCAATGAAACCAAAAGCTGGTTCTGTGAAAACTTCAGTACAATAGATAAGCCTCTACCCAAGCTAGCTAAGAAAAGAGTGAGATGACAACATACTAATATCAGATATGAAATGAAAGAGGGGACATCGCTACAGTTTGCATAGACATTAAAAGGATAATCAATAAATACGTTTTTTAAAAAACACTATGGCCACAAATTTGATAACCTAGATGAAATGGGCCAATTCCTTGAAAGGCACAATCTGTCAAAACTCACACAGGAAAAGTTGGATAATCTGAATAGTCCTATACTTATTAAGAAAATGTAGTCAACAGTTAATAATCTTCTGAAAGAGAAAACATCAGGTCAAGATGGGTTTATCTGTGAATTCTACCAAACATTTAACAGAGAAAATATACAAATCCTTTATAATCTGTTTCAGAAGATAGAAGCAGAGAAAATTCTTTTTGATTCATTCTATAAGGCAGCATTGTCCTAATAGCAAAACTAGACAAAGACACAAGAAATGAAAACTACAGACCAATAGTTCTAATGAACATAGCTGCAAAAATCCCTGACAAAATATCACCAAACTGAATACAGCAATGTATTTAAAAAATTGTACACCACAACCAAGTGGAATTTTTCTAGGTATGCAAGGCTGAGAAATCCAGGTACAGACACACTAGGAGAAAGAAGCCTGTGTGTCCTGGCAAGAGCTCTTGATTACACTTGACACACAAGGTTGTCAATAGAGACTGAAAGAAGTAAAGCACTATTACACCTTTAAGTCTTCTCTAAACAACTAACCAGAAAGACAAGTCCAGGGACTAGCTGAGGACTGCCACACTGACGCAGAACCCAGAGAGCCAGGGTGTAAAATAACATGTGGTGGTATGGTTTCATTGGACCGAATACGTACAAGCTCTGAGTACATACAAACTCTGTGGCTCCTCCTCCCTCCCGCCTGCTGCACCCCCACCCCAGCCTGGTCACCTGACGGACTGACAGAGGAAAGAGTTGTTTAGTTAGTGCAAAGCAAACTCTTCTCCTGGCTGAGCTCTTAGGCAGAGAACTCACTGAATGACCACCATTCACCTTTGGCTGTCGTGCAGGGGAACCCAAGGCCACTGGCACACTCAGGTAGAGCTCCAATACCAAACCTCAGCACCACTAAACAGGGCAGATCTCTTTATCTTGTTTTACAGTGGAAACTGAGGTCTAAGATGTGAGACTTCAAGAAAGAGAATCTCTCTTTAAAGGCATTGGTTTAAAAGCAATAGGGCCTGGTGGCAGACTCTTTGAGGTGCAAATCCAAGGTCTGCCATTTGCTAGCTATGTGATCTGGGAAAATTAATCTCCATACTTCCATTTTCTCATCTGCAAATGGGATCAAAGTAGCACTTTTTTTCAGAGCTTTTGTAAGGATTTCATTAGTTAATATACTTGAAGGGCTTTGAATAGTTCCTACCACAAAATCAGACTTCTGAGTCTCAAAATCAGGCCATTGGGGCAAAGGAAATATGGAGTGAGTAGATAACCTCAGAAAAAAAAAATCTAATATATTAGAAAGAAGACCAGCTTGGCCTGAGTGGGTGGAGACTGGCATTTCTTGGCTCTGTCACAAGTTAGCCAATGTCTTAAGTAAATCACTTAGAGTCTTTAGGCATTTTTGTTTTTTGGGTTTTTTTTTATTTTTATTTTTTGCAACTTGATCTAGCAATAGCAATCTACAAGACTGCTATAAAAGCACGTGAGATGGAGACACCAACATGTTGTAAATTTGTGTTCTACAGAGGTTGACTATAAGCCCTCTTATTTCTTTTCTTTTGTAACAGCTTTATTGACATATAATTCACACACATATAACTCACTCATTAAAAGCACACAGAGGTTTTTGGTATTTTCACAGATTTGTGCAACCATCACCATATCATTTTTTAGAACATTTTTATCATCCTCCAGAAGAAACCCCATATTCTTTAGCAATAATCTCATTCCTCACATTCCCCTGAGAATCAGGTAACCATTCATCTACTTTCTGTCTATACAAATTTGCCTATTCTGGACATTTCATATAGATGGGATCATACAATACATGATCTTTTGTGACGGGGCTCTCTGACAGCATAATGTTTTCAAGATTCATCATGTTGTATCAGTACTTACCCCTTTTACTGCTGAAAGATATTCTATTATATGGAATCATATACCACATTTTATTATGCACCCATCAGTTGATGATATTTGAATCACTTCTACTTTTTGGCTAACATGAATAATGCCTCAATGGACACTCATGTAGAAGTTTTTGTGTGGCATATGTTTTCAGTTCTCTTGAGTGTATACCTACAAGTGGAACTGCTGAGTTGGTCAGATGGTTAATTCTATGTTTAAAGTTGAGGAACTGCCAAAATATTTTTGAAAGAAAGACCACCAGAATTCCTACTAGCAGTGAATGAGGGTCCCAATTTCTGCACATCCCTATCAACACTTGCTATGATTTATTTTTTATTGTAGCCAGCCTACTGAGTAAGAAATGATATTTCACTATGGTTTTGATTTACATTACCTTGATGGTTAATGGTATGAGCATGTTTCCCTGTGCTTGTTGGCCATTTGTGTGTCTTCTGTGGAGCAATGTCTATTCAGGTTATTTGACTACTTGAAATTGAGTTATCTGTGGGTTTTTTTTATTTTTATGGATACAGAATAGTTGTACATATTTATGAGGTACATGTGATATTGTGATACAACCATACAATGTATAATTATCAAAACTGAGTAATTGGGATGTCCATCACCTCATTTATCATTCGGCACAGCAAAGGAAACAATCAACAAAGTGAAGAGACAACCTATGGAATAAAAGGAAATGTTTGCAAATCATCCATCTGATGGGGAATTAATAACCAGAATATATAAGGAACTCTAACAACTCAATAGCAAAAAAGCAAATAATCCAATTTAAAAATGGACAGAATATCTGAACAGATATTTCTGAAGAGAAGGCATACACATGGCTTTCAGGTATATGAAAAAATGCTTAACATCATTAATAATTAAGGAAATGCAAATCAAAACCACAATGAGATATAACCTCATCCCAGTTAAAACAGCTATTATTAAAAAGACAAAAATGACAAACATTTATCATTTATTTGTATTGGGGATATTTCAAGCCTTATCTTCTAGCTATTTTGAAATATACAATAAATTATTGTTAACTATAGTCATCTTACTTTTGTAGTGAACACTGAATTTTATTCCTTCTATCTGCCTGTTTTCTTGTGCTTGTTAACCAACCCCTTTTTATCTCATCCCTTCCCAGCCTCTGGCAACCATCATTCTATTCACTACCTCCATGAGATCATTTTTTAGCTCCCAGGTGAGTGAGAACATGCAATATTTGTCTTTCTGTGCCTGTTTTATTTCACTTAACATAATGTCCTCCAGTTCAATCCATGCTGCTGCAAATGACAGGGCTTCCTTTTTCTACGGCTGAAAAATTTTCCTTTGTGTATATAAACCACATTTGCTTTATCCATTCATTCACTGATTGACACTTAGGTAGATTTTATATCTTGGCTATTGTGAATAGCACTGCAATAAACATGAGAGTGCAAATAATATCTCTGATATACTGATTTCCATATACACACACACACACACACGCACACACACGAGTGGGACTGTTTGATCTTATAGAGTAGCTCTATTTTTAGTTTTTTTTTAGGAACTTCCATACTGTTTTCCATAGTGGCTATGCTAATTTACATTGCCACCAACAGTGTAGTGTATGAGCATTTCGTTTTCTCCATATCCTCAACATGTGATATTGTTTTGGATTTTTGTTTGGTTGGGTTTTGTTTGTTTGTTTGTTTTGGCTTTTGAATAATTGCCATTTTAACTGTGGGGAGATATCTCATTGTGGTTTTGATTTGCATCTCTTCAATGATTAGTGATGTTGAGCATTTTTTCATATACCTAATGGTCATTTGTATGTCTTCTTTTGAGAAATACCTGTTCAGATCCTTTGCTCATTTTTAACTGGATTATTTGTCATTTTGCTATTGAGTTGTCTGAGTTTCTTACATATTCTGGTTACTAGTCCATTGTCAGATAAACACTTTGCAAATGTTTTCTTTTTATTTGTGGGTTGTATCTTCACTTTGTCGATTGTTTCCTTAGCTGTGCATAAACTTTTTAGCTTGATATAATCCCATTTTTCATTTTTTTCTTTTGTTGCCTGTGCTTCTAAGGTCTAACTCAAGAAATCTTTGCCCAGACCAATGTCCTGAAGTGGCTCCCCAATATTTTCTTTGAGTAGTTTCTTAGCTTCAGGTCTTACATTTAAGTCTTTAACTCATTTTGATTTGATTTTTGACTGTAGTGAGAGATAGAGGTCTAGTTTCATTCTTCTGAATATGGCTATCAGTTTTCACAGCACCTATTATTGAAGAAACTGTGCTTTCCCCAATGTATGTTATTGGCACCTTCATCAAAACGAGTTGGCTATACATGTGAGGATTTATTTCTGGGGTTTCCTATTCTGTTGCATTGGTCTATGTGTCTGTTTCTGTGCCAGGACCATGCTGTTTTGGTTACTACAGCTTTGTAGTATATTTTTAAGGCAGGTAATGTGATGCCTCCAGCTTTGTTTTTATATTCAAGATTGCTTTGACCATTTGGGTTTCTGAAGTTAAATACAAACTCTAGATTTAAAAATATATGTTTACATATGTCATTGGTATTTTGGAAAAGATTTCATTGAATCTGTGTATCTCTTTGTGTAGTATGTATGTTAAAAAATATTAATTCTTCCAGTCCATGAACCTGGGATATTTTTTTCTTTTTTGTGTCCTCTTCAATTTCTTTCATCAGTGTTTTATAGCTTTCATTGCAGATGTTTTTTATTTCTTTGGTTAAGTTTATTCCTGGGTAATTTTTGATAGCTATTGTACAATAAATGAGATTGCTTTCTTGATTTCTTTTTTGGATGGTTCACTATTAGCTAGTATAGAAACACTACTGATATCTGTATGTTAATTTTGTAGCCTCCAACTTTACTGGATTCCTTTACCAATTCTAGCAGTTTTTTTGGTGAAGTCTTTAGGATTTTTCTAAATATTAGATTATATCACCTGTAAACAAGAATAATTTGACTTTTTCCTTTCCAATGTGGTTGCCTTTTCTGTCTTTCTTTTGTTTGATTGCTCTGGCTATGACTTCTGGTACAATGCTCAATAGGAGTAATGACAGTGAGCATCTTTGTCTTGTTCCAGATCTTAGACGAAAAGCTTTCAATTTTTCCCCATTCAGTATGGTGCTAGATGTGAGTTTGTCATATGTGACCTTTACTGTTTTGAGGTATGTTCCTTCTGTACCTAGTTTTTTGAGAGATTTTATCATGAAGAGATATTACATTTCATTGAGTGATTTATGGTATTTATTGAAATGATTTAAATCATATGGGTTTTTTGCCCTTGATTTTATTAATGTGATGTACATTTATTGATTTGTGTATGTTGACCCATCCTTGCATTCCTGGGATGAACCCCTACTTGACAATAATAAATAATCTTTTTAATGTGTGGTTGAATTCAATTTGCTGATACTTTATTGAAGATTTTTGCAACTATGTTCACCAATGATATTGGCCTGCAGTTTTCTTTTTTGTTGTTGTTGTGTCTTTGTCTGGTTTTGGTATCAGAATGATGCTCACTTCACAAAAATGAGTTTGGAAGTATTTCTTCTTCCTTGATTTTCTGAGTTTCAGTAGAATTGGTATTAGTTCTTCTTGAAGTGTTTAGTAGAATTCTAGCAGTGAAGGCATCAGGTCCTGGACTTTTCTATGATGGGAAAATTTTTATTACTGTTTCTATCTTTTTATTCATTACTGGTATGTTCAAGTTTTCTGTTTCTTCGTGTTTTAATCTTGGTAAGTTGTATGTGTCTAGAAACATAGCCATCTCTTCTAGGTCTTGAAATGTATTGGCATATAGTTGCTCATAATAGTCTCTAATGATACTTTGAATTCCTCCTTTGTAATGTCTCCTTTGTTGTCTCTGGTTTTATTTAATTTGGGTCTTCTTTTTTCTTTGTTAGTCTAGTTAGTGGTTTATCAATTTTGTATGTTTTCAAAATGCCAACTTTTTGTTTCATTGATCCTTTATCATTTTTTAGCTTCTATTTTGTTTAGTTCTGCTCCGATCTGTAATCTTTTCTTCTACTAATTTTGGATTTGGTGTGTTCCTGATTTTCTAGTTCCTTGAGGTGTATCTTTAGGTTGTTTATTTGAAGTCTTTCTACTTTTTTGATGTTTTTGCTATTTTTTGCTATAAACGTTGGCATTTATTGCTATAAACTTGCCTGTTAGCACTGCTTTGCAGTATCCTATAGGTATGGTATGTTGTGTTTCCATTTTCACTTGTTTTAAGATATTTTTATTTCTTTTTTAATTTCTTCATGACCCTTTAGTTATTCAGGAGCATGTTAATTTCTAGATATTTGTATAGTTTCTAAGGTTCCTCTTCTTATCAATTTCTAGTTTTATTCCCTTCTGGTCAGAAAAGATGCTTGATACAGTTTCTATTTCTTTGAAGTTGTTGAAATTGTTTTGTGGCCTTAAGTATGGACTCCTCTAGATAATGTTCTACGTGTTGATGAGAAGAATGTGTATTCAGCAGCAGTTGGGTGAAATGTTTGTAAATGTCAGCTAATTCCATTTGGTCTAGAGTATAATTTAATTCTGATGTTTCTTTGGTGATTTTTTATTTTCATGATCTGCCTGTTACTGAAAGTGGAGCATTGAAGTTCCCTACTATTATTGTATTGAAGTCTATTTACACCTTTAGCTCTGTTAACATTAGCTTTATATGTTTGGATACTCCAGTGTTGGTTGCATACATAATTATAATTGTTATATTCTCTTGTTGAATTGAACCCTTTATCATATAATTATTTCTTTTGTTTCTTCATAGTTTTGACATGAAATATATTTTATCTGATATATGTGTAGCTACTCCTTCCCTTTTTTGGGTTTCCATTTGCATGGAATATCTTTTTCAAGTTCTTCACTCTCCGTCTATGTGTGTCTTTATAGATGAAGTGGGTTTCTTGTAGGAGCATATACTTGGGTCTTTTTATTCATTTAGCCACTCTACATCTTTTAATTGGATAATTTAGTCCATTTACATTTAACATTATTATTGATGGTAAGGACTTACTACTGTCATTTTGTTACTTTTTTCCTCTGGCTATTTTGTATGTCTTCTCTTCCTTTTTTCCTTTCCTACTGTCTTCTTTTGTGGACAAGTGATTTTCACTGTTAGCATGTTTTCTTTTTCTTTTAGTATATCTATTAATAGATTTTTGCTTTGTGCTTACCATGAGGCTTACTAAAAACACATTATAGCTATAGCAAATTATTTTTAACTGATGACACAATGAAAAGAAACAAATAATCAAAAAAAAAAACTTAAGAAACGTACACTAACTTCATTCCTCCATTTTCTGACTTTTTGTTTTTCATATCTTTTTATATTGTCTATCTCTTAAGAAATTGTGGTTATTATTTTTGATAGATTTCTCTTTTAGTTTTCATGCTAAAGATAGCAGTAGTTGATACATCACTATTATGGCATTACAGTTTTATGAATTTGTCTGCAGACTGACTTTTACTAGTGACTTGTATACCTTAAGATGATTTATTGTTGCACATTAGCATCCTTTTCTTTCAGATTAAAGAGACCTCTTTAGCATTTCTTATAAGATAAATTCCCTCAGCTTTTCTTTGTCTGGGAAAGTCTTTATCTCTCCTTCATGTCTGAAGTAGAGCTTTGCTGGATATAGTGTACTTGGTTAAATGTTTTATCTCCTTACATCATTTTGAATCTGTCATCTTAATTTCTCCTGGCCTGTAAGGTTTCCACTGAGAAGTCTGCTGCCAGGTATATCAAAGCCCCTTTATATGTTATTAGCTTCTTTTCAATTGCTGTTTTTAGAGTCCTGTCATTGTCCTTAACCTTTGAGAGTTTGATTATTTTATGTTTCAGAGTAGTTTTATTTGGGCTGGATCTGCTTGGTGTCTTGTTGCACCTGGATATTCATACCTTTATCTGGGTTCGGAAAGTTGTTATTTCTTTGAAAAAAACTTTCTATCCCAACTTCTTTTTCTCACTACATCCTCTTTATGGCCACTGACTCTTGGATTTTTCCCTTTTGAGGCTATTTTCTAGATTTTGTAAATGTACTTCATTCTTTTTCATCGTTTTTTCTCCTCTGAGTGTGTATTTTCAAATAGTCTATCTTTCAACTCGCTAATCCCTTTCTTCTGCATGATCAGTTTTGCTGCTGAGACATTCTGCTGCATTTTTCTGGTTTTCAATTTGATTTTCAGCTCCAGGTTATCTGTTTGATTTCTTTCTTATTATTTCAATCTCTTTGTTAAATTTCTTTGATACTATTCTGAATTCCTTCTCTGTGTTATCTTGAAGTTCATTGAGCTTCCTCAAGATAGCAATTTTGAATTCCCTGAGAGGTCACATATCTCTGTCACTGCAGGATTCATTATTAGTGCCTTATTTAGTCTGTTTGGTGAGGTCATATTTTCCTGAAAGTTCTTGATGCTTGTGGAAATTTGTCCATTTCTGGCATAGAAAAGTTAGGTATTTATTTCACTCTTCACAGCCTAGCCTTGTGTGTACCAATTCTTTAGAGGGCTGATTTTTGGTTCTTCACAGGGTATTTATTTATGTAGATAGTTGTTCAATTTGATGTTCCTGCAGGAAGTTTGCTTGCAGGAAGGTTCTATTTGGCCATCTTGTTCTGCTTTTCTCCCATCTTGAAATTATTAAGTGGTATGGGTTCTTTTTATATTCTATACACAAATCCAATACTAGATACATAATTTGAAAATATTTTCTGTCATTCAGTGGATTGTCTTATCGCTTCCTTAATGGTGTCCTTGGAAGCACAAAAATTTTGAAATTCGATCAAGTCCAATTAATCTATTTTTTATTTTGTTGCTTATGTTTTTAGTGACATATCTTAGTAATCTTTGTTTTGTACAAGGTCATGAAGATTTGTCACTGTTTTATTCTGAAAGTTTTAGTTCTAATGTTCATATTTTCAATCCATTTTGAGTTAATTTGTGTATATGATATGATGGAGCCCAACTTCATTATTTTGCCTGTGGATAGCCAGTTGTCAGAGTGTCATTTATTTAAAAGACTATTCTTTCTTCATTGAATTGTTTTAATGCTCTTGTAAAGCATCAACTAATATAAATATTATGGTTTATTTCTGGTCTCTCTATTCTACTCCATTGATCTATATGTCTGTCTTTAAGTCCATACCACATTGTGTTGTTTATTATATCTTTGTAGTAAACTTTTAAATTGAGAAGTGTGAGTTCTCCAATTTTGTTATTCTTTTCCAACATTGTTTTGACTATTTGGGTCCCTTAACTTACTGTGTAAATTTTAGTATCAGCTAGTCAATTTCTGTAAAGAAGCCAAATGGCATTTTGTCGGGCATTGAATCCACTTGCCATCTTAACAATATTAAGTCTTCTGATTCACAAACATGTCTTTCCACTTATTTAGATCTTCTTTAATTTCTTTCAACAATGTTTTCTGGTTGTAACAGTCTACTTTGCATTTATTTTGTTAACTTTATTTCTAAGTATTTTATTATTTAGATACTTTTAAAAATATAATTATTTTCTTAATTTCATTTTCAGGTTGTTCAATGTGAGTTCATAGAAATATAACTACATTTTATATTTATCTTGTATCCTATCACCTTGGTAAACTCATTGATTAGTTCTACTGGGGTTTTTTATAGTAAATTCCTTAGAATTTCTACTGAAAAAAAAGAGCATGTGATCCATGAATAGAGATAATTTTAATTCTTCCTTTTCAATCTGAATACCTATTATTTCTTTTCTCCGTCCTAATTGTTCTAGTTATTATAAGAGAAGCAGTGAGATCAGACATCCTTGTATTGTTTCTTTCCTAGAGTAAACCCTTCAGTCTTCCACTTTTGACTACTATAATAATTGTGAACATTTTGTAGACATCTTTATTCAAGCTGAGGAGGTTCTCTTCTATTTCCAGTTTCTTTAATATTTTTATCATAAATATCGTTGGACTTTATCAGTTGTTTTTCTGCATCTATTGAGATGATCATGTGCCTTTTGTCTTTATTCTATTGATATGGCATATGGCTTTAACTAATTTTTTTTTTGTGTTAACCAACCTTGCATTCCTGGGATAAACCCTAGTAGTAGTAGTGTATAATCCTTTATATATGATGCTAGATTTGTTTTACTAGTATTTTGTTGCAGATTTTTTGCAAATATTAATTTCATTTCATTGTGGTTAAAACATCCTTAGTATGATTTCAATCCTTTTAAATGTATTGAGGCTTGTGAATCTTGGTTTATACCCTAATATATGGTGTATCCTGTAAATTCTTATATGTGCACTTGAGAAGAATGTGTATTCTGCTTGTTATGCTAGGTAGAATGTTCTATAGATGTATGTTAGGTCTAGTTTGTGTAGAGTGTTGTTCAATTTTCCCATTTCTTTGTTGATATTCTGCCTAGTCTATCCATTTTTGAAAGTGGAGTTTTTAAGTCTTGAACTATCATGAAATTGTTTACTTCTCACTTCAGTTCTGCTGGATTCTCCTTTCTGCATTTGGGGCTCTGCTGTGCATGTATGTTTATAATTGTTACATCTTTCTGATAGATTGGCCCATTTATCATTATGAAATCTTGCTGTCTACTAATTTTTAAAAATATCTGTTTGTCTCATATTAGTCTAGCCACTCTAGCTTTCTTGTGATTGTGGTTTACATGAAATAGCTTTTTCACCTTTTTATTTCAATCTATGTTTCTTTATGTAGAGTGTGTTTCCTATAGATAGCATATAGTTGAGTCTCTTTTTCTATCCTATCTGAAAATCCCTGCATTTTGATGTGGTTATTTAATTTATCCACATTTTGTTTTCTATATATCTCATTTCTCTTTTGTTCCTGTATTACTCCTTTACTGCTTTCTTCAGCATTATATGAACATTTATTTTCTAAAGTAACATTTTAACTCCCTCAATGACTTTTTCACAATATTTAATTCCTTCCATTATTTTTTCACTATATTTTAAAGTTATCTTTTGTGGTTATTTTAGTGTTTGCCATATAAATCTTAACTTATCAAAATCTACTTAAGATTTATACTAAATTAATTTAAGTGAGACCTATAAATGTTACTCCTTTATAGCTCTCTCACCCTTTTCCCTTTTTTGTGCTGTTATCATTACACATATTAACCTATTAATCCATATATAGTATAAACCCAACATCAAATTGTAATATCTATTACTTTACATATTTGTATGTCTTGTAAATAAGCCAAGAGAAGAGCACAAAGCAAATACATATTCCTAGTATTTATTATGGTAAACTTCTTATTATTTCTGGTTCTATTCATTTATTCGTACTGATTTGTATTACCACCTCTTGCCATTTTCTTACTCCAATATAGCTTTATTCCCATCACCTTCTCTGTGCTTTTATTAGTAAACATTATATTTCTATATGTTATAGATTCCACAATGCAATTATACACATTTGTTTCTTTATAAATTAGTTAATAAAAGGGGAATAAATGTGCATTCTCATTCTCTTTTATAATTACATAAATTACCTTTACCAGTGTTCTTTATTTGTGCATGTGTGAATGGGTTCAAATTACTAGGTTGGTACAAAAGTAACTGTGGTTTTTTGCCATTAAAAGTAACAACAACAACAACAAAAAAACGCAATTACTTTTGTACCAACCTAATACACTCTAGAGTCACTTAACTGAAGAATTTCCTTTAGTATTTCTTATAAGGTGGATTTGCTATGCTAGCAACAAATTCCTCATTTTTGTTTATCTGAGAGTCTGTATATCATCTTCATTTTTGGAAGACTGTCTCCTGGATATAAGGTTCTTGTTTGACAGGTGTTGTTTATTTTTATTTTTAGAACTGCAAATATGTCATTCCATTGTCTTCTGGCCTCCCTTGTTTCTGCTAAAAAGTTTCTGGTAAGATGCTAATCTTATTGGATTATGAGATGTGTCATTTAGTTTTTTTTTTTTAATTTATTTGTATGTGATGTGTCATTTAGTTTTCTCTTGCTACTTTCAAGATTTTTCTCTTTATCTTTGGCTTTCAGCAATTTTACTATGATGTGTCTGTGTGGGGGTCTTTTTGTGTTTATCCCATTAGAGTTTGTTGAGTTTCTTGGATGTGAGATGAACATTTTCTCATGAAATTTGGGGAGTTTTTAGCCATTATTTCTTCTAATATGTTTTCTAGTCCTTTTTCTAGTTCTTTCTCTCCTCTTCTTCCAGCACTCCCATTACACGTGTGCTGGCATGCTTACCGGTTTTCTTCATTCTTTCCTTTTTCTCTGTTCTTTGGATTGCATACTCTCGATTAATATTTATTCAAGTTTACTAACTCTTTCTTCTGCCAGTAAACATTTACCGTTAGGTCCCTGTACTGATAATTTCTAGAGACTTTAAATGGTTGGTTTTTGTTTGTTTTGTTTTTTATCATTCTCACTGGAAATTGTTCTTCAATAGCGAGTGAGTTCTTAGAGTTGTTTGTGCTGTCATTTTAGAAGTGGACTTCCCTTCTCTGCTTTTAATTGTTTACCTCTTCAGGGGTAAAATCTCTTCTCTTCTTTAGCCCATTTGACTAGCAAAAACACCACATATCTTATACCAAGGTACTACCCAGACACCTGCTAATTGACAAATCTTATAGATAGTTCTTGCTTCTCCCTTCTGGCACTATGGCTCATGTTCATTAATACTTGAAATTCTCCCTTCCCATAGTTTCACTATTCCAGCCACTCCCAGCCATAAAATGGCTGTCTTTCTTTCTACCTACTCTTAAGTGCTGGTGCATTCAGAAAAAGCCCCTTTCACTGTCTCTCTTCTCTTGGTACTCAAGATGCCCTGGAAGTCTTATCCACAGCCATTGCTTCCACTGCTATGTGTGTCTTCTAACTACCAGTGCGTATCTCCAGTCAAAAGCTCCCATTAAGCTCCAGCGCCACGAATCCAACTGCCTACTAGACATTTCTGTTGAAGTGCTCACAGACACCTCAAATTTAATACACAGATCTAAGATTGAACTCCTTTTTTTCTTCAAAGTTCATTAGTTTCTCTTATATTTCATATTCCAGTTAATTACATCCAAGTGTCTAGCCACCTAACCTAGGAATTGAGGAGCTTTCCTCAGGTCCTCCTCCCTTCTCAACTCACATTATATTGTTTTTAGGTATGAGTTTTATTCCACAATGCCCCTGCCTAGTTGAAGCCTCCACTGTTGGCCAACCAGGCTAGCATAACTTTCCATGTTCCGCTACTGTCAATCCAGTCTCTACAGGGCAATTAAAGTGATCTTTCTAAACCACAAATCTGATTATGTTACCCCTCTCCAAAACTTCTGCATTAGCACCAGCATTGTCTACAACTGTGTTCCCCAACTGCAGTCATTTGATTACCACCTTTGTGACTTTTGACATAACAACCATCATCATGTTTATTTGCATAGTACTTATACCATTATTTACATACTTAGATTTATAGCAAAAGGATATGTGATCTTTGAATTTGAAAAATCAGTCATAGGGAAAGTATAAAAATAAATTCAGTCACTTGTCATAGGGAAAGTATAAAAATAAATTCATAGCTATTAAACAAAAAATGTTCGTCTGTATACCACTAAAAGTTTCTTGCATCACAGCATTAGTACACCTACCATGCTTGAGAACACACAGGCCCAGAGAAAAGTCATGGGAATTATATATAAAGCAAGGACTCTCAAACTTTATATCCCACTCCGTACACCCTACCCTCTAGTCCCACTAAAATACATTTTATGGTTCAAGCATCAGGCTGTTTCCTTCCTGTGTACCTTTATACAAACTATTTATTTACATCAAGGAATGAGTGTTATTTTGTCATTTCTTTCTTTTTTAAAAGGAAAGTCTTTAGTATCTATAGCATCAAACCAGTCCAATGGGAAAGGATAACCAACAGAAATCAAATTGAATCAAGGCAAGAACCATGTGTCTTTCATTCACCACCACATATCCTATCAAACACAGTGCCTATAGTGTATTAGGTGCATAATATTTGCTGAATAAATGTGTCTAAAAAGAAGATATACTATAATTGCAAATAAGCTTCTCTGATAAATATTTTATATTTAAAAGTATCCAGATATTTTGTTAAATAAAAAAGCAGGGCCTAGTGTGTACAATATGCCACCATTTGTGTAAAACACACACACACACACGTACAGTGACTACCTAAAAATGCAGAGAAAAGTGAAGACTATCTAAAAATGACAGTAAAAGGGGGCTTAATAATTACAATGAGACAGAAAGTGTAAACAGGAGCTATCCCAGGGCAAACCAACACATAAGCTCTCCTGGCCAAAATACTACTTGAATGTATCAGAAAATGAAGCAGATAAATTCTGAGCAACAGAACCGCACATACACCCTTAGAGGGTGCATTCATTCTAGATAGGATGAAAACTCTTTTTCACTATATGCTAGGATGAAAACTCTTTTTCGCTATATGCCTGTTTATATAACTTAAATTTCTATAATGCATATGTTAACATACCATATGCAGGTATATTACTTTAAGAAAATGGTTTAAGCCAAGTACAAAATTTAGGAGTCCATAACTGAGAGGAAATAATTCTGTTTTTAAAAGGTCACATAACCTGTACCTGCATATTAGGATAGTTAAAAATAATATTACCCTGCATCTTGGAATCAAACAAAAAATTAAAGGCAAGTATGTCTAAGGAGGAAATGTCAGCCTGTTAGAAGCAAGCAGATGGTAAAAGAGTAACCAATTATTTTAAATTCAACCAGGCTTCTAGGTTCAGAAAAATCACAGCAATTTTATAGAAGTCAGTATCTTGTCATACCAAATGGGGAAGCTCCCAGAAAACTAGAAATGGGTACATTACTTTTTTTTCAAAACATGACAAAAGGGGAAATGTTTCATAAATATTTGTCAACAAGTACAGCATGAATCACAGAAAAATGTCTAGAGCACATTAATAAATGCACCAATCATTAAAGCTAAGAAAAAGAAGGGAGCTAGCATTTATTGTATTACTGTGCCAGGCACTGTGGTGGATGTTTAATGTTCTGTTCCATTTAAAACAGTCATTGTAAGGTAAGGGGAAATGTTGCTTTGATTGGCCAGACCTGGGTCATGTATCCACCCTTGGAAATCAGGGTATACTCAACTGAAGGAGAAATGCTTCTCCAAAGAAAAACTGGGATGCAGTTACCAAATTGGAAATGAGACTAGGCATGTAAGAGGAACACTCACCTGCAACAACATTTAGCTTTAGCTACGTTAAAAAAATTAAAGTATGCAGATCTCAGAAAGTAAGAGTGTATGTGCAGTTCTGCTGGTCAGAATTTGTCTGCCTTATTTTCTGGCACATTCAAGTGATATTTTGGCCAGGAAAGCTTATGCGTTGGTTTGCCCTGGGATGGTTCCTGTTTACACTTTTTGTCTCACTGTAATTGTTAGGCACCCCTTTTACTCTCAAATGTGTTCTAAGTTTTGAGAAGTAAATTATAAGGCAAGACTAGATCTTGGCAAACAAGAGAACATCAGGAGGGTGTATGTCCAGAATGGGGAAAACCTGATCTTAAAAAAAAAAAAAAAAAAAAAGTGCTGGAAAAACTAGGGATGTTTATCCAAGAGAAAGCTAACATGAGGCTTGAGAGGCATAAGAGTCACCTAAAAAGAAGGGTGGGGATAGAATTGTTTTGTGTGATTTCAGGAGACAAACCAGTATCATGGGTAGAGTTACAAGGAGCAGATTTCATCTCCATATGGGAAAGAAATTTATCAACATCGGTTGGACTTGTTCAATCACATTGAGGAAGGACCAAAACGGAAGAGATCTTTGGATTTTGAAAGGTTTTGCTAAGAGTCATGGGATGGGATTCCCATCAGACAGATCTTCAAGAGTAGGCAGGGTAGACCTAAAGCAGGCATTAGGATAAAGCAGCAGGAAATCAAGAAACAGATTTTTAAAAGAAGATTAATCATTCTCACCTCTTTTTCCAGGCCCGAGAAAATTCAGTCAATTGTGAAGCAACTCTACAATTATTAAAGGATAAAAAGAGCAGGCATTTCTATGTGTTTATTTCCCCTTTGCCTTTATCTTTCTATCTGACTCTTACTTTCCTTTTGCCCTGATATCATCATCTTATAAAATAAGACTTCTTTGATTTATATATATTTATAAACACCTCGAATTGGTTTAGGAAAAAGTAGGGAGTAACTAAGTAGAAAGTAACATAATAAAAATGGTTTTAAGTGTTTATTAACCTACTTTCTTACACACTTTGGTAAACAAAATGAAAATTCTATGGTAATATCCCATGCAAACTGCTTTCTCTGCATTGATCCACTTTCACAAACAGGAAAGCTCGAGTTCCCTCTTTCCAGCATCCCCTGCTCAGAACACTCCCTGGAGTCAGAGTCCCTTCTTATTTGTGGGTGCTTGAATTGCATTTCAGATGAAGGAGTCTCTGGGGTGGCACAAAGATGACCACACGTTCTCCTTGACCGCCCTGTAACCATGTGGTGGCTCTGAACATTTGGCCTCATCTGCAGGATGCAAGCACAGCAGTCCCTCTCACTATAAAAAACACCATGCCCAGTGTTTCAAACACTGCTGCATTGGGTCTCAGACACAAGTGTGCTGCTTCCAGCCATTCAGTCTTGTTAACCCAGGGAGTTAATTATTAGCTTCAAATTTCACCCTGAGACTGTCACAAAAACCAGAATCTTTGACAAGTATCAGGTAAAGTTCAGACCAATCCACCAACATTGGCACCACAGCAGAAGTGTTTTGTTTATGGTCATAAATCGTCCTTTGACTGGATCATCAAAATTGGTAGTTTCCCACACACATATCAGCACTGTCATTCAACAACCAAAAATTACTGTAAATCAGAGGAAATTTGTGATTAATTAACAAAATTGCAATTCAAGTAAAATTTCATTAAAACATCTTCAATAAGGCTATTTAATTCAAAAGTAATTGTCCAGTAAAGAATTTCATCGTAAGAATCAGTGTAAACAAAGGAAAAAACAAACAACCCCATCAAAAAGTGGGCAAAGGATATGAACAGACACTTCTCAAAAGAAGACATTCATACAGCCAACAGAAACATGAAAAAATGCTCATCATCACTCGCCATCGGAGAAATGCAAATCAAAACCACAATGAGATACCATCTCACACCAGTTAGAATGGCAATCATTAAAAAATCAGGAAACGACAGGTGCTGGAGAGCATGTGGAGAAATAGGAACACTTTTACACTGTTGGTGGGACTGTAAACTAGTTCAACCATTGTGGAAAACAGTGTGGCAATTCCTCAAGGATCTAGAACTAGAAATACCATTCGACCCGGCCATCCCATTACTGGGGATATACCCAAAGGATTATAAGTCATGCTGCTATAAAGACACATGCACACGTATGTTTATTGTGGCACTATTCACAATAGCAAAGACTTGGAATCAACCCAAATGTCCATCAGTGACAGACTGGATTAAGAAAATGTGGCACATATACACCATGGAATACTATGCAGCCATAAAAAAGGATGAGTTCATGTCCTTTGTAGGGACATGGATGCAGCTGGAAACCATCATTCTCAGCAAACTATCACAAGAACAGAAAACCAAATACCACATGTTCTCACTCATAGGTGGGAATTGAACAATGAGATCACTTGGACACAGGAAGGGGAACATCACACACCGGGTCCTATTGTGGGTAGGAGGTAGGGGGGAGGGATAGCATTAGGAGATATACCTAATGTAAATGACGAGTTAATGGGTGCAGCACACCAACATGGCTCATGTATACATATGTAACAAACCTGCACGTTGTGCACATGTACCCTAGAACTTAAAGTATAAAAAAAAAAAAAAAATACTTACACATTTCCCCAACTGAGGCAGGAGAATAGGGTCTGAAGGCAGGGAACTGAAGGCCATTTCGTGCTGAATCAAGGAAAAACACCAAGATTTGGGGGCATGGAATCTGAGGTCAATTTATGCTAACTTTCTAAGAGAGAAAACACCTGGGTCTGGAGGCAGGGACTCTAAGGCCAATTCAGGCCAACTTCCTAACACTAAACCAAAGGAAAAATTCCATCTCCCTACAACCACCTGAGTAGCAAAGGGTCAGAGGCTACTGTTCCTGCCACCCTCCCCTTCCTCCACGTCTCAGATGGAAAGGGCGAGTGCCTTGGATTGGCCTTGGGGCCAAGCAGGGGCCATCCCTTCATCTGCATGGGGCACCCATTCACCTCAGCCTTTAGCCACAAACCAAATCCTTCATCCAGATAAGGGGTAACAGCAGGAACCTCAACAGGAGTACTTAAAACCCAGAAAACTTTGTAATGGGGCCGTGAGATGCTTGTTTGAGCCCACTCAACCCTGTGGAGTGCTTTCTCTAATAAATTCCTGCTTTCGATACTTAAAAAAAAAAAAAAAGAATCAGTGTAAACAGATTATATCCAAATACTATATATTTTGGTTTCAATTAATCAACTACATTATCATTAGCAGAATGGTCAAACAGACTAGTAAAACAGAATATAAAAATCTAGTAAAAAATAAATATTTGTAAGTATTTGGGTGATTTACATTTGGTGAAAAAAGTTAGATTCTCTAACTTTGGAAAGAAAGTGAAATTTTTACTTTTGGATAAACAAAATGTGATATATCCATACCATGGAATGTGCCATATCTTAGCAATGAAAAGGCATTAACTACTAATATATGCAACAAAAGGATGAATGTCAAAATCATCACACCAAGGGAAAGCAGACAGACACAAAACAGTACATACAGCCGTTACTCCATTTTTATTGCCTAAGACCGGGGTGAAGGGTGGGATAGACTGCAAAGGTAAACAAAGAAACTTGAGATAGTAACAGAAATGTTTTATATTTTAATTGTGATGACGGTTCCATGAGTGTAGCTGTCAAAGCTCATCAAATTATATTCTATATCCAATGCATCCTTTAAATGGATATGCATTTTTCTTTGTTAATGGTACTTTGATAAAGTTTAAAAAGAAAAAAATCATAAAAGGAATATCCATTAGATCACATAGATACACAGATTTCTGTGTATGCGTGTATATATATACACATACATATATATACAAATATATGTATATATACAAATTTGTGTGTGTATATATATATAAAAATTCGTGTTTTTGTGGAAAACAAAATTCCTACATACTCTACATATATGGCCAAGTAGTTATAATTTTACTAGAAAATAAGCAATATACTTCAAATCTTTGAACAATATAGTATTTTTAGATAAGAGTTCCTTGTAATTTTTCCAATTCTTCCTATAAGAAAGTATATAAGCTAGACACGGAGTAAGCAAGGCATTCGAATACTTTTGGTATGAATATACTATAAATGAACATGATTTTTAAAAAAATGAAATTAATCAGCAGGGTTTTTCTTCCTACTGTTAGATAGCTTGACTTCCATTAAATCATTATTATTATCCAATTTGTTGCAGTAGTCCAAAGCATTCATTATCTATGTTTGAATTATAATCATTTTAAAAAGCGGTCAGGGCATTTGTACTACTAATAAAGTCAGTGAAATGTTAAACTTATGGAGAAAACATTCTCATTTTATTTTTAAAGCAAACTGTTGAGGAAATTAAAACTGTTCATCTTGTAAGAAATGCAAAACCTCAGCTCTTAAAATGGACTGTTAGCAATTAGAGAACAGAAAGCAGTCCCTCTGGGGGGGCTTCGGTGGCCATTTGCCAATAATTAGCTTTCCTCATACAGCAGCATGAATTAGAATCACCTGGAGGGTCTGTTAAAACTCAGATGGCCAGGCCCTAAGCCCAGAGTTTTCCATTCAGGTCTGGGGTGGGGCATATTTGCACTTCAACAAGTTCCCAGGAAAGCCGATAGTGCTGGTCTATAGACCACACTTTGACAACAGGAGTGGCCACAGAGGAAGAGCAAGGAAGAAATTAGAATTGACAGAGGATGAGTAAAGAGCTTGGCCACAAGTCAATGAGGGAAGGAATGACGTTCTTGTCAATGCAAGCTATTGACTAATCACTAAGGTAGGGCTTGGGAGGGACCAAAGCCTTTTTATTAAGTGATGGGTAGCATTTGAGCTGTACCTTATGAGACTGATAAAGATAGGGGAAAAGTGTGCATCGGTGAAGGAGACATTGGGGGCAAAGGAACAGCCTTGGGAAGTACAGAATATTGTCAGGGAACAAGGGAGGATCTGATCAAAGGGAAAGCAGGGGTAAATGAGATGGGAGGGCGGTGTTAACTTGTGGGGAATGCTCCTCTCCACGGCTGTGGAGGGCGCGCTGCTCTGTGGAGTGAGAAGTTCCATCTTCTGCATCACACAGCCCTACGTGGTTTTATGGGGGCTTTTTCTTTCCATTGCTGGACCATTGCCCATGCTGATCCTCTAATGAAAAGGACCTTCTCACCATTCTTCACTCTGTCACTCAAACTCTATCTTCACTTCAAAGACCAGTTCAAGCCCTATTGCATCCTGTGTTTCTCTCTAAAGACCAAATTCACTTCGAACTGTCCCACCCCGATCTACACCTTGCTAGGCATTCCCCTTTTCTCTAAGCTACATGTATTTGACATCTCTGCAACCAATCAGAAAATTCTCTCGGGATAAGGGCCATGTCATTCTGTAATGTCCAGTTTGGTGCCAGCTGCACAATAAGAATTGAAAAAAAAATACTTCACTGGTCGATTGGCAGGTTACTAATACATAATCAGCAATTGTTGTTGAGGTTTTATTTATTTTAGTGGTACACGGGCAGTTCCAGAACGTGCAGCATCAGTATCCCTTGGGAATGGGTTAGAAAGGCCCAGACCCAGAAAATCCCAAACTGTGGGGTGGGGCCAGAAATCTGTTTTAAAACAAGTCTCTCAGGTGATTCTGATACATGGTCAAGCTTACAAACCACTGCTTTCTACAAAGCCTGAATCCCAAAACAAGTTCAGATAGCTTGTAAGGGTCTGTAGATTGCACAGTGATCATTTTTATCATTATTTTTAATGATAAAAATAATTTAAATAAGGAATAAAAAATGCTTCGAAGACAAAGCAAGTATAGGAAAACTTAACAGAGCCAACACTGTGCTAAGCGCAAAATAAATACCTCCAAAATCTTTTACACATGTCAGAGGTGGACCATTAAAGGGCCCCTGTGCTTTCTTTTTCTTTCTTTCTTTTTTTTTTTTTTTTTTTTTTTTACTTTTTTTGTGGAGACACTATGGTGCTCAGGCTGGTCTCAAACTCCTGGGCTCAAGTGATCCTCCTGCCTCGGCCTTCCAATGTCCTGGGATTGGACTCTGTGCTCTCTAAAGAAGCACAGTCAGTTATCAATTTGGTGCCTTGAGAAGAAAAGTCACTTTGAAGCACGATTTCTGGTAGTGAGACATCCTGGAGCATCCTCATTGGGAGACGGCTGTGTAACCTACAGTCTAATGTTCCCAACAACAAAACATACATGAATGTTCCCCAAAACACAATGAGTCCCCCAAGGCTGTTTCTCAATATTAGCTGATGATTGTTGCAGGCCAGACGCAGTGCCTCTGAGGGGACTCCCTAGGGCAGGGAGATAAGCAGCTCCTGAAGATCTGAACTCAATGCAGGGACATAATCTCAGGTGCCCAGAGGAGCAAATGAACTGCAAACCCTCAACCACTCCTCCATAAACACTTTCTGTCACTGCACTTCTGACACAAAACAGCAGCAACCCCGAGATTCCACCCAGTTAAATGCTGGGGTGCAGCCATCATGGGAAATTGCCCAGCACAGTCACGTAGTCACGTGCATTGGGGAATGGCGGGGCGAGGAGGTGTTAATTCCTGATTTATTCCTGCATCATTTCCCTTTCAATTGAGTGAGTGTGAAGCTACAGTGGTAAGTACAGGAGCTGCCTGAGCAATCATTTGCATAAGAAAGATCTGCTGAAAGAATTATTCTTTCACAACAGGGAAGAGTTATTCTGTTTCCATACCTCAAATCATAATCTTAAAATGACCCTTACTTAAGGTTGGCCACAAATTAACAGGTTTGCTTTTATTATTTGCTCTACTGAAGAAAAATTTAAATTTGAGGACTCAGTATTCACACTGAGATTGTACTTACAAATACATACGAAATGTGCAACATAAAAAGGGCCTTAAGGGGCTCATAACTCATCTCCAACATGTTCTGCTATTTACCTGATTTGCAAGAGGGGAGAGTAGGCAAATAAAACAGAATTTTATTTTATTTCTGTTTTGTTTGATGTCGTTTATTTTTAAAACTTATTTTTCAAGAAAACTGAAACATCGTAAGTACTATTTAAGCCCCTAAATCTCAGGCCCAGGAGCAAAAAGATCCACAGTATTCTTCTTCCATAGAAATTATCTTGGGAAAAGAGAAATCAGGCAGAGTCTAATGTTTTAGTCAGGCGTCAGCAAACTTTTTCTTTAAAAGTTTTAAAGAGGGTGAGGCATGGTGGCTCATGCCTGTAATCTTAGCACTTTGGGAGGCCAGAGTGGGAGGATAGGTTGAGCTCAGGAGTTCAAGACCAGCCTGGGCAACATAGTGAGACCTCCCACCCCCCATCTCTACTAAAAAATCAAAAAAATTACTCAGGCATTGCGGCATGTACTTGTGGTCCCGCTACTCAGGAGGCTAGGGTGGGAGGATTGCTTGGGCCCAGATTGAGGTTGCAGTGAGCTGTGATTTTGCCACTGCACTCCAGCCTGGGTGACAGCATGAAACTCTGTCTCAAAAAAAAAAAAAAAAAAAGGTTTTAAGGAAACTTCTTGTCAGGCCTCTGAGCCCAAGCCAAGCCATCGCATCCCCTGTGACTTGCACATATACACCCAGATGGCCTGAAGTAACTGAAGAATCACAAAAGAAGTGCAAATGCCCTGCCTGGCCTTAACCGATGACATTCCACCACAAAAGAAGTGAAAATGGCTGGTCCTTGCCTTAAGTGATGACATTATCTTGTGAAATTCCTTTTCCTGGCTCATCCTGGCTCAAAAAGCTCCCCCACTGAGCACCTTGTGACCCCCACTCCTGCCTGCCAGAGAACACCCCCCCTTTGACCGTAATTTTCCTTTACCTATCCAAATCCTATAAAACGGCCCCACCCTTATCTCCCTTTGCTGACTCTCTTTTCGGACTCAGCCCGCCTGCACCCAGGTGAAATAAACAGCCATGTTGCTCACACAAAGCCTGTTTGGTGGTCTCTTCACAGGGACGCGCATGACACTTCTGTGGGCCACGTGGTCTCTGTGCAAATTACTCAACAAAATCATCGCAGCAGGAAAGCATCCCCAGACAACATGTAAACTAATGGGAGTGGCTGTGTTTCCGTAACATTTTATCTACAAAAACAGGTAGCTTCTAAATTTGGCTCATGA
Organism: Piliocolobus tephrosceles; assembly: GCF_002776525.5. NCBI lineage: Eukaryota > Metazoa > Chordata > Mammalia > Primates > Cercopithecidae > Piliocolobus > Piliocolobus tephrosceles. Next base: position 97,015,027 of record NC_045447.1, read on the forward strand.
TCTGTAATTTTCCTGCTGCCTAGGGCAAAAGCTTACTACAAACACCCAGGAGTAAGCTATTTTAAAAAGCAAAGTAATCTAAATTAGGAAACTCCTTCTTCACTCATCACCCCGTCCCTTGTTAGAAATGCATCCCTGCATTTCATGTTGCTTTCAGATTGATCTTTTCAAACAGCCACTCCCTGCTCAAAACCCTTTAAATGCTCTCTGTTATTTAAATGTTCCCTGTTCTGCGTTATCTAAAATCTAAACTTCTTAGTGTGACATTTAAGGAACTCCCTCCACAGCAAGGCCCCAGCCTCCTCCTGCACACTATTCCTGCACTGCTTTGCACACACAGCTGCTCACTCCTCCAAGCACTCCTGCCCGCTGCAAGCACTGCTAATCACCTGCTCCTCTTCTTCCTAACAGAATCCCCATAATGTTGGGGAAGACACTAGACTCACATAAAAAAAGCCAGTATTTCCTACCCTACCTTGTAAATAGGGGTGGCCAATGGGATATAGAAAGTCATTGGCTGGGAAATGACTTATTTTTTAAAGAAAATGTTTTTCTCTTAAATTTAAGGAAAAACAATCTTTAATAGGATATACTGTATATATTTTTATTTTCAATATATTATGATGTTTTGACATCTTTAAAAAAAAAAAAAACATTTCTAGCTGGGAAGAGACTGCCCCCAACTAACACCTTGGCCAATTCTTAGAGATAGCAAAGGGTTCAGCCCCAGCATGTCCATGATCTGCAAACTAACCAACCCAGAGTCCCACCTGCTCCATCTGGCCTGTACACCCCAGGAGAAGATATTCCTCTGGCTAAATCATCCCAGGGCCAAGCACCAGGTAAACTAGACACCATGCCCATAGCTTAGAGCCCCTCATATTACTCAAACTAGCAATCCCTAAACTGTTCACCCAGTTTTGCCTTGCTCTTCCTATGTAAACCCCAATAAAGGCTCTGGTCTAAGCCTTCTCTCTCCTGTCTTCTGCTTCCTGACTGTCTGGCATCTTTCCCATGTAGTCCTGTCTGGCATGCTCCACCTCTTGCCTCTGAGGCCAAGTGAGTATAATACACTTTTATTTTCCTGTCTCCTCTTCTGGCCACTTCTGTCTGCCATCACATTAAAAAAAAATAGAAAATATGGGGTTTACTCAGATGGTAGTTGCCCTTTTGCTCTTCCCTGTTTTCTTTCTTTCATTTTTTAAATCTTCTTTCTGGAACTATGACATGATGGTTGGGGCTACTGGGGCCACCTTGTGGCCTTGAAGTGACCTTGATGATAGAAGTCATGACCTAAGGATAGCAAAACAAAAACAAAGAAACTGGCTCCATGATGATGGAGTCAATTAATAAGTCAATTAAATCAGTCCTGGGCAATCCACCTCTGAATTTCATGTAATGTGAGAGAAAAATAAAATCCTTCCTAGTTTAAGTCACTGTTATTTCCGGTCTCTGTAACCAGTTAGCCAAATGTAATCTCCAGCTGATACAATAGCCCTGTGTTTTCCTCATGCTATTCAATCTCTTGAGGATGCCCTTCTTTCCTCTACCTTCCATTTCTCCACTTTTCAAAATGCTACTCAGTCTTCAAAATGTGGCACCAATGTCAGCTCCTCCTGAATTATTTCCTCCTTCCACCGCTACTCAATACTTTGCTTTTCCCCTTTGTAACAGCAACATGAGAGCTCAACAATAGGCTCTACAATCCACCATGAGACTGTAAGCACATCATTAACCTCCCCAAAGCGACTTCCTTCATCTGCAAGACGGGGATGGAGAAAGTTCTGATTCATATTATTATTGAGATAAATAAATGAGATATAGTACATGAAACAGTGTAATGCCTGACACATAACTAAGTGCTCAATAAATGCCCCTAATGGTTATTATTATTATTATTATTATTGCTATTATACTTGTGTCTCCATTCATTGATTTTAGGTCTGTCTGTCTCCCTGAGAGCATAAAAGTACATGACAATGACTCATCCTCCTCATATTCCCCTTGCTTCTAATTTACAGGTTAGGTGGATTGATGAACAAAGGAACAAATAGCAGGATTTTTTTTTTTTTTTTTGAGACGGAGTCTGGCTCTGTTGCCCAGGCTGGAGTGCAGTGGCCAGATCTCAGCTCACTGCAAGCTCCGCCTCCCGGGTTTACGCCATTCTCCTGCCTCAGCCTCCCGAGTAGCTGGGACTACAGGCGCCCGCCACCTCGCCCGGCTAGTTTTTTGTATTTTTTTTAGTAGAGACGGGGTTTCACTGTGTTAGCCAGGATGGTCTCGATATCCGGACCTCGTGATCCGCCCGTCTCGGCCTCCCAAAGTGCTGGGATTACAGGCTTGAGCCACCGCGCCCGGCCCAAATAGCAGGATTATACTAACTAATATAATAATGGCCAGGACGGTGTAATGTACTTGCCCAAGGACTTTCTTTAGACAAAAGAAACATTAGAAGACAAACCTGACAACAACATATGAACATATTCCCAGTAATAGCTCATTCATTTCAAATATTATTTTGTCTGCTTACAGAGGCTTTTGTCACTGGCAAGTTGGTGGAAGTGATAACACACTTGTGCAACCCGACCAAGCTCCTTGTGCAACAGAAGGGAAAATATGCAAATCCCTATTTCATCAGGCAGTAGTAGCCACTGGGAAAAATTGGCATCTCTATTGTGTCCTTGGAATGGAACAAGAGACAATGTACCATTAAAAGGCTAGTGCAGCAGGGAAAGATCACACATCTCCAAAAGAAAAGAAATGAAATGCACTGCATTTGCACAAAACACATATACCACAGAGAGACCAGGATCTCTTTTCTTCCCTTCCACCTACCTCAGCCCAGCTCGCGCACAATGGAGTCCATATCCCAAAGTTTGGAAACCAAAATGAAAAACATCAATGGAAAAGCCTAACTTAAGAACTTTAAATCCCTCTGGGTTCACTACTCTGTGCCATCTTGTTGATATTTGTCAACCACGGCTCAAGGTCTTCCACATCTGTCTCTGGTGTGGTGCTGTCCACAAATATTACTAGTGTCTGGCAAGGAGAAACCCTGACCACAGTTCTGTGGCTCCCTGTTTGACTACGTCCCCCAGGCATAGCCCAGTCCACATGAGGGGAGACAGCCTCAGCTGCTGGTGCTGGACAAGACCCTTGAATTGGTCAAAGCATCTTTATCACCAGCTGATATGGTTTGGCTGCATCCCCAACCAAATCTCATCTTGAATTGTAGTTCCCATAATCCCCACATGTCATGGGAGGGACCCAGTGGCAGGTAATTGAATCATGGGGCCAATTACCCCCATGCTCTTCTTATGATACTGAGTTCTCCTGACATTTGAGAGTTTTATAAGGGCACTTCTTGCTGCTGCCATGTGAAGAAGGATGTGTTTGCTTTCCCTTTTTCGTTTGGCACTTCTTGCTGCTGCCATGTGAAGAAGGATGTGTTTGCTTTCCCTTCCGCTATGATTCTAAGTTTCCTGAGGTCTCCCCAGTCATGCTGCACCGTGAGTCAATTAAACCTCTTTCCTGTATAAATTACCCAGTCTTGGGTATGTCTTTATTAGCAGAGTGAGAACAGACTAATACACCAGCTTTCTTGCCCCTCCCAGATCAGACATCAGGAAGTTGTTCAGACTTTCTCATTTTAGAGATCGCTCATGATATCACACAGAACTGGGTCTCCACCGGGAACATGTAGCTCTAAACCATGTATTCTTTGAAAAGCTGAAATCCCAGTTCAATATGGTGCCCTTCTGGGTTTCAGAGTAACTGACAAAAAATGATCATATTTCATGTTTTATTGTGAGTCACTATATAATCTTATACATTACATAAATAAGGCAAATGTGATAAACCTGTGCTCTTGTCTCAATTCTGGAATAAATTTGAAATGCTCACTTCCAATCCAGGATTCTGTATGTTAGTGTAGCAAAAATGTAATTACGTCTTTTCTAGAGCCTGTCCCTTTGTTTCTCATTTAAGTAAACATCAATTCAACCATCAAGAATAAGAGGCAATTCAAATATTTAATGGATGCTTTTGAAAAATATCAAAGGGAACCCAATTCCAATACAGTGTTTAAAACTTCCACTTTGCTGTTTCTCCCTCTTTCTTCTCTCACTCTGGAGTGGCCTAGGCTGTTCTTGCTGTTCTCTCTAAGCTGCCCCAAATGTTCTGCTCACCCACTTCACATCCCTCCCACTGCAGTCTGGATTAATTATTTCCTTGTACTAGCTTTATTCCTTTCTAGTACAAAATCTCAGTGGCCTATGCTTTCTTGAATTCTGCAGCATTTTCCTCACAATATTATAATTAGCAACATAAATTTCTAGGATTGAAGAAGCCAGAAAGGCTGTATGTACTCATGTATTTAAAATTTGTTATCCTTGTTACATGAAGCATCTAAACTACAGGTACAATATAAGCCCCATGGAAAACACGCTCTTTAAAATAGCAGGGAAAAGTACACTATATGATTTTTTTAAAAAACTAAACCATTTTAAAATATATTTGTAAATCATAAAAGTGACCTATGAATTATCTATTTCATTCTAGTGGATCAATGGGCATTTGTAACACACACAGAGACACACAAGAAAACATCTGTTCTTTGATGAGCTTGCCTCTCATTTATGTGCTATCTCGAGTCTTTGAGGATTCAGGTTGACACTCTTAGCTTTTTATTTTACTTATGATTATGGATTTCACAACACTCAATATTTTTACTTTATGAAAGCTGTGCTTTTTATCTTGTACTTAATGATGCCAACATTGCATATTAGAATTTTTTAAAGGGTATCTAAATAAGAGCAGGAACACCTGGAAAAGGCATGGCTGTTTGCCAAGGTTCCCACCTGCATTAAATCACTTGTTAATACACATAATTGCTAATGATGTACTTTAAAATCGTTTTCACTCCAATTGCCATGACTCTGTGAAAGCAATGATTGGTGAAGAAAAACTCTAAAATCCCCACCTGGCTTTGGGAAAAAAGACACAATTCACAGACTCAGCCTCTCTCATCTGCCATGTCCCATGCCCAGGAAATTAGCAAATGACTTTCCTTCTCAAGCAAGGTCTTTCCCTTTTGGAAACCCTAGGATTATTCAAAATTAAATAATGAGATCAGGATGTTGATTATTCACTCAGTGCATGGCCTGTGTACCTTATTTTCTCTCTCCACATCTTTAGGGACATTCTCACAAAGGAATTTTTCAACACATCCTAGAAGAACAAAAGAAATTTAGCGCTTAAGGTCAAACAGAGGAAACCAAACAGTGACCTATCCCTCTAGTCTAATGAGAGACTATCCCTGCTACCCCAAGGAAGTTGTAAGTAACCACATTCAATTCAGAGAAAGGAAAACCTATCCTGGGAAGTTGTGACAAGCCTGCAGATTTCAAACTTTCAATCATTGAGAAAACCAATTTGCTAACAAGGACTCCAGAAAAGATCATGGCCTTTCAGCAAACAGAGGACATCTTAGTTTGATTATATTTTCCTATTACAGAGTGATGAACTGGCAACCACCAATTACAATGCCCTAAGGAATAGCCTCTTCCACTTCATAGCTACCCTTTGTTATTTCTTTTTTTTTTTTTTTTTTTTTTTTTTTTTTT
>NC_045447.1:97020750-97054212 GCF_002776525.5 Piliocolobus tephrosceles
TTTCTTTTTTTTTTTTTTTTTTTTTTTTTTTGAGACGGAGTCTTGCTCTGTCGCCCAGGCTGGAGTGCAGTGGCCAGATCTCAGCTCACTGCAAGCTCCGCCTCCCGGGTTTACGCCATTCTCCTGCCTCAGCCTCCCGAGTAGCTGGGACTACAGGCGCCCGCCACCTCGCCCGGCTAGTTTTTTGTGTTTTTTAGTAGAGACGGGGTTTCACCGTTTTAGCCAGGATGGTCTCGATCTCCTGACCTCGTGATCCGCCCGTCTCGGCCTCCCAAAGTGCTGGGATTACAGGCTTGAGCCACCGCGCCCGGCCACCCTTTGTTATTTCTTGACAGACTAAGAATAAAAGAATACCAGGTGATGAAAAGGAGAAAGGCACTGGATGGATTCCCTCATTTCATCTGACAATTGTAAGGTATATCTTTGTCAGAATATTCAGGCATCAGTTTTTAAACATTTAGAGTCTATGGGAAAGAACCACATGGTCTGTGATTAGTTATATCAAAGCTACAAGCCCATTCCACACCAATCCTTGGAGAAAATGGAAGCTCATGATGCTTAAAAGCCTTTACCTTGACCATTCTTTTTATTTGAGGGATTACCAACTTCAAAGTATCAAACTGCTCTTCACTTCCTCTCACCTCCCTTGCCCCTGTCAAAAATGTTTTGTTTACAGTGACTTGAATGAAAACATTATTTAGAGATATTAATGTTAGGGAAAGTTGGATAAATGGTATACAGGAACTTTCTGTAGTATTTTTGCAACTTTTTTGTAAATATAAAATTATTTCAAAATAAAATGTTTTTAAAAAGTTAGATATGTGGCCAAGAAGCATATTAAAAAAAGTTCAATAGAGAGCTTTAGATGATCATTAGAGAAATGCAAATCAAAACCACAATGAGATACCACCTCAAACCAGTCAGAATGGCCATTATTGAAAAGTCAAAAAATAACAGATGTTGGCGAGATTGTGGAGAAAAGCGGATGCTTACACACTGTTGGTGGGAGTGTAAATTAGTTCAACCATTGTGGAAAGCAGTGTTGCGATTCCTCAAAGACCTAAAAACAGAACTCCTGTTCAACCCAACAATCCCATTACTGGGTATATACCCAAAGTGATATAAATCATTCTATCATAAAGACACATGCATGTGTATGTTCACTGCAGCACTATTCACAATAGCAAAGATACAGAATCAACCTAAATGCCCATTAATGGTAGACTGGCTAAAGAAAACATGGTACATATCCATCATGGAATACTATGCAGCCATAAAAAGGAATAAGAGTATGTCCTTTGCAGGAACATGAATGCAGCTACAGGCCATTATCCTTAGCAAATCAACTCAGGAACAGAAAATCAAATACCACATGTTCTCACTTACAAGTGGAAGCTAAATGATGAAAACATATGGACACAAACAGGTATACAACAGACACTGTGGCCTACCAGACAGTGAAGGGTGGAAGGAGAGAGGGGAGCAGAAAAAATAACTATTGATAATTAAGCTTAGTACCTGGGTGATAAAATAATCTGTACAACAAACCCCTATGACACGAGTTTACCTGTATAACAAACCTGCACATGTACCCCTGAACCTAAAAAAAAGATAATGACAACAGTGATAAAGATTGCTCACTACATCACAAGCGAGGAAAGCTAATTGCTCTAGATTGACTGAAACAATGAAGAAAGCAATTTCATGCTAACATGCAAACTGATGTTTTATTACTATTTCTTACAAAAATGCCTTTACTGTTGTAAAACCATGAGAATGTGTGTTGGTCAATGTGCCCACGATCCTAGTGAGAAAAAGGTTACAAGTTCCAGCAGTTAAATGAATACATCCTCTTCTATACTAGACCTCTTAGGGGTTTGAAGTACAGAATGGATGTGTTTATATGCAGAACTGTTGGCATACTTTGCCTCTGTGAGCCAAATGCAACAAGACTAGTGGCCAACAACAGAAAATGGGATAGAGTGCCATCAGACTGAGCTCCCACACACCTTCCTGGCAGGCAGCTGTAGCGCCAGGTCCTTGCCCCGCCTGTCCCAATATACCATAACCAGCATCGCACTCCTCACGTAGACCTACACCAGGGCAGTAAAGAAATCCTTCCCTGCAGTGAAAGATGAGAAAAATGAAGAATGGGTTTACATTCTTGTCTAAAGTATAACTACCTACAGCTATGTAGAATCAGAGAAAGAAGAAAATTTAAGTACCGTGGACACTCACCCCACGAATATCTTTCCCCCAGCATCACTATGACAAATGGAATCTTATGCAGAAAATTAGAATGCCGGTAACTCTGAGTACTTCAACAAGTTTTAGAGAGAAAATCCATTACCGGAGTAAGCAGAATTCAAATCCTCTCCATAATTTGGATCAAATGGAACAGTACCTAGCACAGTTCTTGGTACACAACAGGCATCAAATCAATGGTAGTTTTCTTCCTCTAAGTGGCCTCATAAATACAGAGATACGTATTAATATCTAAATACATGCTTGTTTGTGGTATTGAATGTGGTAACTGAGACTAGGAGAATCATATATATCTTGGAAAATAAGGACAGAGAACATAAATTAGGCTGAAGACAAATGAGCAGGGACCGAGGGATATAGCATTTGCATGTACAGGTGAAACATCTAGAATAAAGCCTGATGAAATCAAAGGCATTTTTATATTAGGTCTATTCAGCCACATTCAATAAAGCCCCCCCAAGGATCAAGGAGTCAGCCTATGAAGTTGGAGGATAAATGAGTGTAGGTGGACTGCAAGCGAAAGAACTTACTAATTCTCTTTTTGTAATAAACTTTTTCGTACAGAATAATTTGGATGTACAGGAAAGCAGAAAAGGTAATACAGAGAGTTCCTGTATACCCCTCCCTTTGTTTTTCCTATTAGCATCTTACATTACCATGGGAGATTTGTCACGACTAAGAAACCAACGTTGGCAAATTACTATTTAATAAACTCCATGCTGTATTCAGATTTTAATAGTGTCTTTCCTAATGTCCTTTTCCTGTTTCAGGATCCCATTCAAGAGATAACATTACCTTTAGTCTTCATGTCTTCTTAGGCTCCTGTCATCAGGGACAGCCTCTGAGGCTTTTCTTGTTTTTCATGACCTTGGCACTTTGAAGAGTAATGATCAGGTATTCTGTGGACTGTTCCTCAATTTGGGTTTATCTAATGCTTTCCACATGGTTAGACTGGGGTTAGGGGTGGGAGGGACAATTCTACACAGGTGCTGCACCCTTCCCCCTACACGAGGGGTAGAAGCTTTCAACACGACTCGTCACAGATGATGTTAGCCTTGACCACCTGGCTGCCATCGTGTTTACTAGGCTTCTCCCCAGAAAAATCACTTTTTCCCCCTTAAATATTTCAATAAGACATTAACTATAGCCCACACTCAAATCAGAAGGAAGGACTAAGTTCTACCTCTTTATTGCATATGTTAATAATACATAAAATATTTGGGATTCTTCTGTAGGGAAAATTTATCTCTTCTCCCCTATTTATTTAATCACTCATTCAGTCATTTGTATCAGTATGGCCTCAGGGACATTTATTTTATACTTTCAGTTATAACCTAATACTACATTATTCATTTTGTTGCTCAAATTATTCCAGCTTTGTTCAGCTCTTTTCAGGATTACTCCTGTGCCCCTTTGATATGCCCCAGTCTTTTGCTGTTTGAGCAATTCCTTACTTTCTAATACTATAGGAGGTTACAGGTCATTTTGCATATTCCTTGCCCCAGCTCTAGAATGGCCATCTCTCCAAGGAGACCTGGTTTCTTTATTAGAGAATAGTATTAGAAAACAAGACCTGTGCACTGAGTGCTACCCCTCACTTTCTGTGCTCACAGATCACACTACAACTATCTGTGACAGGCTTAGCCTTCCTCCGGAGCATGTCCTTGGGCTGCCGGCATCTTCTTACTGAATTGGGGTTGTCGTGTGTCACAGGCAACCTCTATGCCTCTGGCTTCATGCATCTATGTGGCGGGACTTCAGTTTGTGTAATTTTCCTGCCCTCTCTCACACCCATCACTCACCCACGGGAGGTCGTGTGAATTACCTGCTTGGAGATTTTGAAAATGGAAACTGAGTTTGCCCAACCCCTTCAAAGCTCTCTCTTTCCAACGTGCCTGACAGAAGAACAGAGGCAATGGTTAGCTGTCTGACAGTCCAAAGAGTCTGGGGTATCTAATACGCTGACAATCGGGTGGGAGAGTCAATCTCACTTACGGGTGGAGACCTAGGAGGCCCACTGTGGCCATGCTGCTAAGTCAACCAATCAATCACTCATTTGTGTGTTCCTTATTCAACAAATGCTTATTTACCTCCTACACATGCCAGGCACTATTCTAGGTGCTAGCGATACAGAAGTGGAAAAACGGACAAGCAAGAAACAGATTTCCTGCCCTCATGGAGCTTACATACCAGCAGGGAATACAGATAATAAGGAAACATAGGTATGTAAGTGATACATATCTATTTTTGTGTATATATGAGTGATATAAAGAGGCGGGGCAGGTTGACTCAGGAAAGTGCCTGGAAGGACAGAGGCGGTAAGGGCCAAATTCTGACAGCCACTGACTCTGAGGGACACTGGAAGCCAGTAGATGACTTTGAACACAGGAATAATGTATTTCTTCTCCTTTCTTGATTTTTAGGAATCACTTTGATTGTTAGCCATGTTCAAAACAGCCTACTGATGGGAGTAGTGAGAAGTGGGACAGCAAAAAACAAGGGTGAAAGCAGAAGCCCAGCTGGGCAACTCCTGGGATAATCTAGACCAGAGAGAATGGCAGCTTGGACACGGTGGCGGCAGTGGACATGGCACATGAAAGAGAAGAAACCTCAGATTACTCCAAGGTGTTTTGCCTGAGTGACTGGCAGGTGGAGCCAAACTACACCAAGATGGGAGACCTACAAGAGGGGCAGGTTGAAGTGGAAAGGATCAGTTGGATCAAGTGGAATTGAACATACTCAATTTGAAACATGTTAAGTGAGCAATGGAGAGGAAAGGGTCAATGTCAGGCCTGTGAAAACCTGGTCTCCCTAAATGTTTCCTAAGAAACAGCAGAGTTACGATAAATGGGGAGTGTCTCTTCCACCGTTTGTTGACTGGCTCTGCACCTGGGATAGGGGACCTGTGGGTTGACATGCAGGTCTTAGAACTGCAAATGACCTGAATAATATAAAACATTAATAAGAAAAAGGAACTATGGCTTCTCTGTGTCAAGGTGACCCCATAAATCCTGACTCTCATCCATAGCAGCCTTGTATACCCCAAGTGGGAGACAGGGCAAAAAGGGATGGTATGTGGGTCACTGCCAGGCCCCTTGATAAGATGAAGATGCTGTGTCTCCTGTATCTCCTGCTATGGGTCTTGCTATAAAGCCATCTAAACATAATATTAAAACCTATTTGTGTCCCATGAGTCTGATGCTGACTTGAACCCATAACCACAACCGTGCTGTTGCATCATAAAGCGGCTATTTTAATCTCTCCTTGTCTGACTGTCTGATTCCTTTAATTCTAAAACTGGGGAGGGAAGAGGATGGTATTAATTATTGACTCCCTAAATTTCCCCATCTCAGTGGCTGTGATTTGTGCAAATTAGTCTTTATAGTAACTCAGAAGGCAAGAAGCTAACTGCAGACATGAAAATCCAACACTGTCGGAACTATTAAGTCTTTACCCAACACTCGGAACCACAAAATGTCTCTAGTACTGCTCCTTTAATGATGAACATATGGTTCCCTAAACAGAAAGAAAGAGCTGGTCTTCTGTGCTGGTAGCCACCAAAAACACGGAACAAAATGGCCCATGGCAGAGGCCAAGACAGACCATGCACACAATGGTCCCACCCTCTCCTTGGAAGGCTGTGCTCTCACCAGGAGCAGAACAGTCCCTGGTCACAGGAGTCACTTCACCACTTCATGAATCATCTCTATCATCACATCAACACAGGTCATGGAAACCACAGAAAGACTGATCTGCAGAGAGATTTTGCAGAGGTTCTGATAGGCATGTTGATCCCTCATCACACAGAGCTACCAGAGTTGAGCCAGATGCTCCCTCCTTCCTCAAGTGTAAGAAGAAGAGGAGTAAGAGCATATTATAATGCTCTCACTTCAGGGAACAACAACATAGGCTATGACAACTAATTCATGCAGCAAGCTCACTGAGGCCCTGCTATGATCTGACATCGCTTTAGACCGTGGAGATACAGCAGTGAACACAATAGACAATCACCTCTTCCTTCATGGAGCTTACATTCCAGTGTAGTAAGACAAAAAAGATGATGATTTTAAAAAATATATATTTATTTTGAATGGCTGGTGCCATTCAACCATGGTTCTGTAATCAGAAATCTCTGAAGTCAAGTTTTAAAAACTCCTCCTGAGACCACAGATGTCATGAGTGCTCTTCCAAGAGTGATGCTAACATTTGGGCACTTGGAGAGTCATGGCTCCACTTCTTCACTCCTCCTTATCAGTTCCTCCTGGATTTTACGGTTTCATCGGGGCTGGCACATGCAACTGTCCTCTTTTTGCTTCCGTTAGTCTGACAGATTAGGCCAGTTGGTTTATTAACAACTTGGCCACCTACCAACGGCATAAGCACCGGGATAAATCCCAGCGGAGGGTCTCTCCTCTGCTTCTGCTGAGCTTGGTCTTGAAATGCTTTGAGATCTACAGCAGTAACAGCACAAGGAAACAACTTAATTGCTCGATGGTAGCGCGGCTTTGCAGTTGCTTATCAGAGAGAATCATCTTTTGGAAATTAATGTGTACATCTCCTTGATGCCATGACAAACTCACAAAATCTCATCTCTCTGGTCTGAGAAATATGCCTAGAACAAAATGACTTACTGGATGATTTCATTTACTTCAGTTAAGACACCACAGCTCATTAGGCCTTTAACACTGATCTACAACATCAGGACTCCCCAAACGATGTTTTCCTTGCTAAATGACCCCAAAACATATAATTTGGAAATAAGGAGGCACCTGAAAACTATGACTACATAACATTTGTGCTCAAAGGAAACAGACAACCTACCATACAATTTAGGTAAAGACTACTCAACAGAATTTACCCCTTTCTCTTTCTCTTCGCTGTCTAAAAACTGCAATGGCAACAGTATTGTCCCCTTTAACAAGCATAAGGAAACCTCTTTCCTTATACATAATTCAATGCCTTTCACTCCACTCTCTGCATGTCCTTACATATGGATGAACCACCCGGCCAGCTGTCTGGATGGCAGACCCCAGGGAGCGGCCCCATGTCGTTAACTCACTGGACTCACTAAGGCAGCACCACAGGGAGACACAGAAGCCAATCAATGAGAGGACAAACGGACTCTGGTTTCCTCCTAGCACTTAACGCAGGCTGTTCACCTCAGCCCTGCAACATTTCTGGCTGTCTGACTCCTGCTTCATCAGCCTGAAAAACAGAACTTGTTCTGCTCTCAGCGACCACTCCACAGAGCATACTGCAGTCCCTGAGCAAGCAGAGATTGAGGAGACAAACCCAAAGAGATGAGAAAAGGCAGAAGGAGCAGCTTTCTGTTCCCAGGCAATTTTGAGAGTTATAAATAGATGAGGGGGAGGGATAAATGTAAAGAAAACACTTACTATAGAAAGAAATACAAATCTTAAATATTTAGACAATGAAAGAAGCAAAAAGAACTGCCGCAAAAGTCACTCTGCATACAGGCTCATACGAGACATGACAACTGTCAAATAACTATGCTAAGCAATGAAATGCCTTCATCCCCAGTTACTTTTGCTATTAATTGCAATTTCACAAAGGTTTTCAAGATTTTCCACAAGAGAAAAAAGATGCAATGCTTTTTCAAAGTTTGGCAGGAGTTTTATGTCAGGAAACAAACTGGTTTGCACATTTGGAAGGTGGAAGTTAAGAAGGTTACATTTTTCCTCACATATTTTGGAGGCATCTGGACAGCCCTATTTAAAAAAAAAAAAGCACTTGACCTTTGAAAAGCTCAAAAGACAAAATCAGCTTTATCTTCTGTTAGAGATCTGCTATAAAGAGTTAAGTATTTTTAACAAAAGAATGTGCATCTGTAGCTACGGAGTTGCTCGCACCATCGCAGCCTGTTTGTAGTAGGGATTGCTAACACGGCCAGCCTGCATGTTGAGACAGCATCATCCACTAGAGGCCAGAATGAGACTGTCATGTACAGGCAAATCAAATACAGACTCAGGAAGCACCAGAGCATCAGGGAGTGACACCAATACTGGAGATGACATGCTGGCAAAATGCATTTCTAAATCCTCTTATGCAGTTTCTTTCCACATCTAAATCAGTGGGTAAATGAAGCACTAAAGGACAACATCTGTCAGCAAGAGGCTGACACTGTATTGAAGACTCAGAAACTGTAACAAAAATGGGCCATTCTTTCCTGAATGGAAGTTGAGAAGGAAGGAAAACAGGAGGCAGGGCATGGCATGGCTGCTGGTGAGAGAGGGGCCAAGACACAAATATGTATCTGATATAGGAGGCAGGAGAACAGAGAAATGGGCAGGGAAAATGCCTCTGGAGTTCCCGGACCTGGAAGTGGACTGGGAGCTAGCTGCAGCCTCCTGCATCAGTGGGGAATTGGTTAACAACACGCAGCACGGGCACAGCATGGAGCATGATACCGCCACCTGACAACCGAGGTAGGCCTGTCTGTTGGTATGGAAAGAACTCTCAGACATGCTTAAGTAAGAAAGTAGTAGACACTATGCTCTTTAACGACGACATCTGTGTGAATTTGTTAAAGATGCCTATGCACACACATACACATAAAATCCTTCTAAAGGCTCACACCTGTAATCCCAGCACTTTGGGAGGCCGAGGTAGGTGGATCACCTGAGGTCAGGAGTTCGAGACCAGCCTGACTAACACGGTAAAACGCTGTCTCTACTAAAAATACAAAAATTACCCGGACCTAGTGGCAAGCATCTGTAAGCCCAGCTACTTGGGAGGCTGAGGCAGGAGAATTGCTTGAACCTGGGAAGCGGAGGTTGCAGTGAGCCGAGATCATGCCATTGCACTCCAGCCTGGGAGAAAGAGTGAGACTGTCTCAAAAAAAAAAACAAATAAACAAAAAACAAAAAACAAAAAAAAGAAAATTCATTCTAAAAGATGCACAAACACAAGAAGTCTCCCAATTAGAGGCCTTGCACTTGCCACTGGCCCTGTTCAGAAAGGTCCTTTCCCAGATCAACCCCCACTGAGTTCTTTACTCATTTACCATCTCAGCAAGACACCCCTGCCATTGTATTTAAAAATCAGTGCCTCCAATACTATTGTCTCCCTTTGCTGCCTTATTTTCCTCAAAACACCTGTCATCATCTGGCACATTCCGTGGCTTATTCATTTATTCATGGGTTTTATTTTTATCTCACTCCTCTGGAATGTAAGCTCCATGAAGGAAGAGGCGATTTTGTCTGTTGTCACTGCTGTATCCCCAGAGTCTAAATCGATGTCAGCTCATAGGATGGCCTCAGTGAGCTTGCTACATGAATTAGTTAAGTCATAGCCTATGTTGTTGTTCCCTGAAGTGAGAAAAGAGCTAGGAGTTACTCAGGTTACCAAGGAAACAATGCTGTGTTGAGGCTGCCAGTCTGGACATGACCTCCAGCTGACTTTGCTCCAAAGGTGAGTCCAAGAACTCAAGGGCATCTCCCTTCTCTTAGGTCACAGACCAGGATTTTGTATATAAAGACTTTCAATATCTGGAGTGAGTTTGATCAAAGGATCTAACAGAGAAATGCAGCTAATGTAGACCTGTGAATGCAAGAGGGCTTTCCTCCTCCTAGAAAGGCCATCTACTCCATCCAATGACACAGGTTTGGGAGAATCCTGGAGAAGCTGGGGAAGAAGGACACCTGCCTAGCAAGTCAGACCAGGTTGCTGTACCCGGGCTGTTGATGGGAGAACAGCAGTCACAGCCAGACTGTCCATGCGTCCCTGTGTGGAACGCAGTTCTCCTCCACACAGCCCCCCACATTCGACCTTGAACCAAAAAGGTGCTGGAGAATGACAAGCAAAAGCCCATCCAGGGTTCTTAGCAGTGGGGAAAGCATATTCCTATCATCATGTTTTGCTGAAATAATTTTGAATTATGCCTTGGACGTAGAGGATGCCAGAGTTTGGATATTCTCTTTGCAGAGGCCTTGGTAATGGAGGGGACACTCCCAAGTAGTAAGTGGATTCTGGGGGCAACTACTTAACCAATCTAGTGCTATTTCAGAATTAAAAAAAAAAATAATTGTGAGAAATGTTTTTGGAGTGAAACATATATTATCACGTGGACCAATATAGCAGTTGGACTCAATGTAAATATTAATGGTACTTTTTTCTATTTCTCCACTCCTCACTACAAATTAGTTACTTGCCTGAGATCTAATTTTACTTAATATGTAGATAAGGGATAGTGCTTGGCATGATTTCATGCTTGGAATATGTAGGTAAGGAAAATTGCTCAGAATGATTTCATGCTTGGTTTGTTTTCTCTTCAGTTCTACTCTCAAGTAGTTGAGCATTTTGTTTTAAATGTTTTAGCTCCTAAGGGCATGAATATATGCAATAATATCTCTCTTCCCAGATTATCAGGACTACAACTCCTTCAAGCACCCAGAAGCCAGACCAGGACACAGATGAAAATGCTAACATAACACTGCATCATGCGGATGATTTGAAAACACGGTGACTGAGAAGTGACTCATCCCAGATGGCTGTGGGGTCAAACACATCTCCAGTTATGGCCCTCTGGACAAGTGGCAGGCCCTGCACTCATGAGGGCTCTCCATGTGCTGCTCCCTCCTCATGCCCACCAATAAATCCTACTTCCTATTCAAATAAAAAAAAGAAAAAGCACCCATCATAGAAACATGCACTTTGCTCCTTAAGTTCTCATTCAAAGCCTTATTAACTATTATTTAACACATAAGCCTAATAAGTATGTTTAATTAATTTCCAAATCTATGCAGATTGAAATGAAAATTGGCAAAAAGAAAAGACATGAGTCAAGCAGCTGCAATGACTCAGAGATGTAATAGACAGTGATAACAAAAGAGCAAACAGAACATAAATAATGAATATTCATAATAACAAACAATTGTCAAGCTAATATTTAACTATAACTAACACACATTGTAATGATAGAAAGCTTTCCAATGTACTTTAAAAGGAATTTAACCAGAAATGGCATTAAAAGAAAGCAGTACTTTTTTTTTTTTTTGAGGTAGGGTCTCACTCTGTTGCCCAGATTGGAGTGCAGTGACTTGATCTCAGCTCAATGAAAATTTAGCCTCTTGGGTTCAAGTGATTCTCCTGCCTCAGCCTCCTCAGTAGCTAGGATTACAGGCAGCCGCCACCATGCCTGGCTTTTTTTTTTTTTTAATTTTTAGTAGAGATGGGGTTTCACCACGTTGGCCAGGCTGGTCTCAAACTCCTCACCTCTGGTGATCCTTCCACCTTGGCCTCCCAAACCGCTGGGGTTACAGGCTTAAGTCACCGCGTCTGGCCAAGAAATTAGATTTTAAGTGTTCTCACCACAGAAAAGATTAAGTATGTGAAGCACTACATATGTTAAATAGCTTGATTTTGCCATTCCACAAGTATACATATATCAAAACATCATGTTGCACACCATAATATATATAATTTTTACTTGTTAATTAACAATAAGTAAATGGACAGCAGTACTTAAAGGAAAAAGATGTACTTATTTAGATTATTCTCTTATAAGGATCCAACTCTTAATACTTAAAGCTAGCAAAATGGAAGTTATTGTATATATGGAATCTATATGTATGGATATATGTCCCATATATATAATTGATAGATGATAGACAGCAATCCATTAAAAATTAGTGTGGCTTCCTACAAAATTTACATTTATTTATTCAATAAATAAATATTGAGCACTTCTAGTTCTTAGTGAGCTAGACAGACTTAGTCCTGCCCTTGTAGACCCTCCTTGTGTTCTATTTCCTTCCTTTTTTTTTCTGAGATGGACTCTCGTTCTGTCACCTAGGCTGGAGTGCAGTGGCACAATCTCGGGTCACTACTACCTCTGCTTCCCGGGTTCAAGCAATTCTCCTGCCTCAGCCTCCTGAGTAGCTGGGATTACAAGCACTCACCACAATACCTGGCTAATTTTTGTATTTTTAGTAGAGACGGGGTTTCATCATGTTGGCCAGGCTGGTCTCAAACTCTTGACCTCAAGTGATTCATCAATCTCAGCCACCCAAAGTGCTGGGATTACAGGCATGAGCCACCACATCTGGCCTATTCCATTACATTTTAGGTAAGTTCCTTGAAAGTGAAAAATCGGGTGCCTTGAGAGAAAATAGGTTAAATAGACTAGATCTGTTCTGAAGGTGGTAGGGTGGGGGGCTCCCTTGGGGTCCTAAATTTCAGATCTGAAGAGTGAGTATCACTTAAGTAAGTAAGGAGCTGGCTATGGGTGGGCGCTCCATTCAGGAGGAACAGCAAATGCAAAGGCCCTGGGGTGAGAGGGAGTGCATGGTGCTAGCGGAACTAAGGGAGGTCCTGTGGCTGGAGCAAGAGGATGAGAGGCAGGGGTGGAAACACTTGGAACGCAAAACACATGCTGATGTAGATAACGTTTATTCTACGGGCAGTGGCAATTCACTGCAGAGTGCCCTTCGAAGATGTTTGAAAAACTCATTTTGATGGCAGTGTGTAGAACAGATCAAAGTGAGAACCTGAGTGAGCATCTGATTGCTTAAGGGGGACAAGGCAGGTGGTGTCGCAGTCCTCCAGGGAGAGCTGATGGTAAGAAGGTGAGGATGAAGATGAATAGCTGTATTCAAAAACATTTAGGAGGTAACAGTGGACAGGATTTACAGATGGACCAAATATGGATGGTGAGGAAGAGGAAGGAGTAAGAGGCCTTGGTGTTCTGGCCTGGGCAGTTGGGAGCACCACAGGGCTGGCCACTAGATGGAGGACATGACACAGGCACAGGAATACCACGTGGGGTGAGGCAGGGACTGATCAATGTTGTTTCAACTTGCAAAGTTTGGAGTCCTGTGAAACATCCAAATGGGTATGTCAAGAAAGGTGTATGTACGTATCTGAAGTTCAGAGGCCACATCTGGGTTCAAGATATAAGGTTCAAGCTCTTCACTTACACTGGCTGTGGGTCCTAAGAACTTACAAGGACAAAAGATTTCTATTGCTAAACTCATCACTGGAGGGGACAAAAAAGGTTCTCAGGGTAAAGTGCTTTTGATAAATTTTGTTTCAGATAATTGGACCACTTACACTTTCCAAAGACATTGGATGAAATAAGAAAAATGGATTCCATGTTATAAAGCTCAAAAACACCATACAAACATGTCATCTAATAGTACATGATGACTGCAATTTAATATGAGAAAAAATCAGCTTGCTTGGCAAACATGAACTAAGTACATAATAAACATATACTGATTGGATGATGCTGATACTGATAACAATGATGACATGGGAATGTTTTACAAAAGGGATATAAACATATGCCAACAAGATCATTTAGTTCTAGGATTAAGTTGCTATGTACCAAATAGCCATATTGTGAATACTGGTTTTGCCAATTATAATTCTCAAAGCTCTTCTATATACTGTATTTATATAATCTTCAAAATCATCCTTTAAAGCAGGTGAGACAAATATTATACCCATTTTATAGATGACAAAACTAAATCTCAAAGAGCTTAAGAAACTCAACCAAAGATACTCGGTTAACAAGTGGCAGAGCCATGATTCATCCAAATCTTTGACTTCATTTTCTGTATGCCAACACTGGTTAAAAAGAGCCCAGAAGAAACACAAAACAAAGCTAATGAAATCTTTGGAGGAGTTTCCTTTAAGAAATGCATCTATGGAAGATTGCCTGAGGCCAAATACAGTATGAAAAATATAAAAGTTTTTGCCATCTTGGAAGGAGAGCAAAGTGAAGAAATGGAGAAAAGTTGAGTACTGAATTGATATCACTGTGCAGAGTTGCTGGATGAAGCCTCAACAGATTTTCAGATAAGCAAGCCATACATTTTTCTGTTGTCCCACTAGTTTGAGTAGCACTTCTATCACTTGCAATCAAAATAATACTGACTAGTAAATGCAACGACATTGGACAACTCAGTACTTTCTCAACAAAATCCATGCAACCTTCCTCTATGACTATGCTCATGCTATTTCTACCAACTGGTATTCGTTTTCTCACCTGTTGAACTCCTCGCCATCCTTCAAACACCCCCTCACTTTGATCTCCAAAATGAAACCTTTACTGACTCCACCAGGACAATCACTTCTCCCTCTTTTGCTCCCCAGGCACTTTATATGCACTTGTCTTACAGAACTTCATCCTCTGGAGCAGGCGTCTCTTCTTCCTCTGGTATAGTATCTTACACATGGTAGACCTTCAATACATAATCAATTTTACCACACTGTATAAACTGGAATACTAATTAATTTCTCAGAAGATTGCCAATGTTGAAATGTCAAAATGTTTAAAATACTAATATTATGTGACAAAACAAAAGAATGGTCAAACCTTGGCTTTACCTCTCCACGTTTATTAGATGAACACGCCATATCAGACATTTCTCGGGACCTTCTAGAGCTGGTCATTCTGAATATCATTTTGGGGGTAGTAGAATATAACCACCCTAAAAATATGAAATAAGAAGTTGCAAATCTTTCACATTTCATATTAAGCACATAGATTCTATTTTGCAGATATACTCTGCTAATTGTACTAATAAAAGGCATGTCCCTCCGCCTCGCAAATACTATAAAAATATTATAAGCATATTTTGATAATCTGTATCTTCTACCATTTCAGTTGGTTCTCAAAATAGCTTTGAAATGTTATATTTTACTACTGTTCACAACAAATCATGTAACCTAGTTCCAAAAAACAAGGAAAGTGAATTCAAATAAGAATATTTTTTCATCAAGATCTAGCAAAATATTTTATCTTCCTAATCTGGGTTTATTCTATGAAAGAAAAAGGAATTAATCTTTGTTTTTAATCTACACAGCATTCAAACTGGAAAGGCGAATTTCTATTTTCTAATGCTGGGATATTAAAATGTATTTCAGATGAAAGGCATAAAATGCTTATTTCCATACAAACTACAAGACAGCAAAATGAATAGAATCATCATGCTCATGGAAAATGCCAGCACCTCAGAGAGAGGCAGATCCAATCAGAAAAATGCTGTAGCTTTTACCTTTCAGAATAACGATTTACTAAGATTACTTTTAACCAGCTAATGGCTTTTGGTCTGACAAAGTACAACAAATATTGGCACAGCATCTTACAGTATATACTATATGTTGATAATTATCCCCATTTGATGTTTATGGAAAATGAAGCCTAGAGGTCTTAATAACAGTGAGTACGTGATGAAGCCAGAGGCCTGGAGGTCTGTGTCTCATCCCCAGTGGCCACGTGACAGGTTATACAAGTGCCAACAAATTGCTGCTCATGAGACTTTTTTGCCCAGCTCTCATTTCATACCATAGTAGCCTTCAGGCTTCCAGAAGCTGTTCACCTCTAGAGCTGCCTCTTTGGCCCAGCCTCCTCCTTGGGGGTGGACACTCCCCTCACCTTCCATGGCTACCTTGCTCCTGCTTCCATCTCTCCACTGTTGTGTCTTCCCTTCTATGCTGGCCCCTTCAGACCTGCCTTTCCCTCCTGGAGATACGATAACTGACTCGGATTCAGACAGTCTAGGCACCTGGAAAGGTAAAGAGGAGTTTCCCTATTCTGAAAAGAGACCCCTGATACTGCTCCGCACATGCAAATAGCAGAAATATGTCTCCAGTACACCGGCCCCATCCTCTGGTTTATGTGATGGGTCATTACTCCAAGAGAGGCTATCACAGACATCCTGGAATGGCAAGGATCCCTTCACACCAGTTGTGAAAAAGTCCCTGGAAGTGGGATAAATTGAAGGCAGCGGCTTTTCCTTTTGCTCTTGAGTTATTTCCTTGGGTCTCCACTCAGGGTGTCTGCACTGATCTTCTGTGCATCCCAGGTGGTGGCAACTGGTGAAACCAAGTGCTGCCCTGCATATACCATGTGCCATCTGCAGTGGGTTCATGGAAGGTACCAGAACCTGAATGTATATGAAAGGCCATGTTCTCCAGGGGGCCCTCCAACATATTCAGCAAGAGGGTGGCAACTTGAGGGCCCTGATAACTTTCAGGATGTGCTAGATCAAACTGCCTCAGAGTTATCTCCAGGAGGGCTTTTTTTTTTTTTTTTTTTTTTTTAGACGGAGTCCCTCTCTGTAGCCCAGGCCGGAGTGCAGTGGCGCAATCTCAGCTCACTGCAACCTCTGCCTCTCAACTTCAAGCAATTCTCCTGCCTCAGCCTCCCGAGTAGCTAGGATTACAGGCATGAGCCACCACACTCGGCTAATTTTTATATTTTTAGTAGAGATGGGATTTCGCCATGTTGGCAAGGCTGGTCTTGAACTTCTAACCTCATGATCCACCCGTCTCAATTCAGTCACCCAAAGTGTTGGGATTACAGGCGTGAGCCACCGTGCCTGGCCAAGGGCTGCTTTTAACAGAACTCTGCACACAACCGCTCTGACCGCCTCTTGGTACTCTCCCCATCAGTCTTTCCTTCTGTCCTTGTAGTGGCATGTCTCCATTCATTTTTATTAGTATCGATCTGGGGGGAGCTTAAAGTGAACACCGTGCTGTCTGATTCCTTTCTCCATCCATTGGAGCTGTCGCAGGGGGCTGTGTGTTGACCCTCAGGCAGCCTCTGGATGGGGTCATCACCTCCGCAGTTGTCAACCTGACATCCTGCTATGGCACCCTTGGGCATCCCTGCAGGCTTTACTCTGAACTCCACCCTGACATCCTCCCCCAGGGGTGTGTCTCCAGGAGAGGAAACACTACTTTCCAGCACAGTGATTTCTGGCACCAGTGTGCTACCCCTTGTGGGAGATAAGGAAGTTCCCGGAAACTCTGCATTTCCTGCCTAGAACACCCCTTCTGAGAGTTCCCTTCCCTCTCCCAGGTTCATCTCAAAGTTCCTCCTCTGAGTTGTCTGTCAGTGGATTCCAGAAGTAACCACTTCTTGGTGGGCTCTGCCCAGTCTCCTCTAAAACCCTACTATCTACATAAGTGTGTCTGAGTTGTGGCTGAACCCCGACCTCTCAGGAAACGTCTCATCCTCACTGGGTTCTGAATATGTCTATTTCCTGCCCTGTCATATTTTTGCTGAGCAGAATCTTCCTGCTTAAGACTTTTAGCAGGGGGCATGGCAGCTCCTCCCTCCCTCTCATTCCTAACTGTGGCAAGAGCCACCCACAAGACTGATAGCCAGGAAAATCCTTTAGGAAGGAATTTGAAAATTCCAAAGACAAGGCTATTTCTGACAAGTTATTCTGGGAGCTTAAAGGGAAACTATGAATATGCTTTTGGGTACTGGACTGGTCTCTGAGCAGAGGGGGAGAAGCAGATGATCTCAGATAACCCTTTTTCTTATTTCCTAGAGCATTCGAACTTTGGCAAAAGTTAGACCAAGGGAGTCCTATAGAAGTTTTGGGACTTTTCAGGAGAGCTGGACGAGAACTTCTGGGCCCAATTTATAACATATTCAGCTTCTGTGTCCCAGGAACCAAGGCATCAGTCACCATATGGAGATGCCATTCAGTCGGGCAGCAATTTCTCTTGGGCCCCCAGTGGGCTCTCTGGTCCCAGTATTGCTCTGCTTCTCCCACTCTGGACACTTCAAGGAGCAGAGGTTTCTTTCCGTTTGCTAAATAATGAGGTAATACCTGAGGGCTCCTCAGCCTGAAGGTCTGATGTTCTGTGGCGTGTACTTGGGTGTCTTGGGAAGCCATCAACACTGATTGGCTGCCATTTCTGGAAGAATCACCCTTGAGGATCCCAATGCTTTCATAGTAAGTTACACACTTGGCTCACAAGAGCTTTAGGCCAGGGGATTGAGGCATGTCTGCTTCATTCCGTGGAGAATGTCCAGTCTGTATGGGAGGTAATGGATTTATCTGTGAATTTTTTAAAAAAGAGACATTTTTTAAACACATGCGGTTTCAGGAAGAAGCAACAGCATGTGTGAATGCTTCCAGATGAGCGAATTTGGTCAGAAGAAACTGGCCCTGGCCAAGGGCTGCAGACCCCCGGGGGTGGAGCGAGTCACAGTTGCTGCAAGTCATTGGAGAATCCTTATGTGAGCTAAAAAAATGCCTGAATAATAAACAAATAACACTGCAGTTCATGAAATACATATTCACATGCAAATAACATCTGAACTCTGAGAAGCCTTTTGACATTGTGTATTTTCTTAATCCTTATACTAAAAGTATAATGACAAAAAGTATGACTGTCATGTCACTTTTGGAGAAAAAATTTCAGGATGAAACCATGACCTTATATTAAAAAAGTCATGGTCCATGTTGGCCTGGACTTAGCCTGTACTCTCCCCATTCCCTGACCCCTGTTTAGTGTTCTCAGGCTGCATTTGTCTCTATGCCCAATAGGAAATCAATCTCATAAATAAATGCATGTTTAGGTGTTGCTAAATGACAAGAAGTTATAATCTTATACACAAAATGCTGATACTAAATAACACTAAACAGACACTTTCTCTGAAACATGTATTTAAGAACTTTGACAAATAATTTCTGAAGACATCATGTCTGTTCTGGAAGTAACAGATATTTGCATCATGGAATTTTCCAGGAGAAAAAGGAGCCATCTATTTTAGAAGGCAAAGGAGTGATTACAAATGACAAAGAAATCCTTTTTAGCCCAGTGGCTTTCGCAACGCATTCTGCAGAGCTCCACATTTGCAAGGAAAATCAGAGACCATGACAGAAGGGGCTTGGAAGGGGCCAAGGGAACTCCAGGATTTGAAACCCCTCATGCATTTCAACTAGAGCAATTCTAGTACATTTTAAATGGCAAGACTTCCTTTAAGGAAAGGATTCAACTGCCACAAGAAAGCATTTGAAATCTTCTATACAATATTCTTCCTTTGCAGATCAGGGGACTGAGGCTTAGAATGATGAAGTGACTTCTTCAAGGTCAGCCTGGTTGAGAACAGCAAGGTCATGCATGATAAGAGCCCTGTCTACATTGCACCACAGTAGTGGGACATCCTCAGACTGGCAGCACACCTGTAATCCCTCGTGTAGTATCATCTACCATATCTGACCATTCCAGCTCACCATGAATGACACTGTCTACCAATGATACCACTTAGTGTCTGTACGCTGCTTAGAAACGATCATGTATTGCTTCTTTATTCATGCTTATTATATTGGTCATTAGAATTTTCATTTTCATTTCTTGAGTTGTCTAATATTTTACAAAAATATTTATTTTGAAACATTTTGAAACCCTATTTATAGTATAAATAGGGTAACTAACCATCCCTATTTGCCTGGAACTGAGGGATTTCCCTGACACATGGCCATCAATGCTGAAACTGAGACTATCCTAGACAGACAAGGCTGGTCAGTCACCCCAAGTAAAAAGTCATTTTATCCCCTTGAGAGTAAGTTGCCAACCTAATGGTCCATCATCCCTGAAAAATTTAGTGTAGATTTTCTACAAACAAGGACTTTATCTTTCATACTTTACAATGCAGCCAGCAAAACCAGGAAAGTAACATTGATACATTATGACCATCTTCTCCTCATACTCCATTCAATATTCACCAGTTGTTCCAGTAATGTCCTTTCTAGCAAAGGATTCAGTTCCAATTCACACACTGCATTTAGTTGCCATGCCTCTTTAGTCTCCTTCCATCTGGACAGATCCTCAGTCTTTCCTTGACTTAATGATGTATCTAATTTTTAAGGTAGCCACATCTAGTCTCTCTGATTTAGGGCACATATAGTAGGTTATAGGTTTTTTTTCTTTCATATTTTTAGAGCACCAGTAACACTTTTAACCACATAGAATGTGCTTCATAAATAACTGATCAACAAACATGAAGTCGGCCTGACTCCATAACTGAAGGTAGCCATGATTCCACTGGGATATTGAACTGGTTGTTCTCAGCAACAACGTGAACTCCCAAAGGGTCTGGTTTTCACACTCTAGCAAAGCCAAAGAATGAGAAGCCTCTTTATTCTTCAGCTCTTCTTTGAAGTCAAGAATATTTCATCTAGGCTGTGCCCAATCAATAATCTCAGTAGACTGGACTAAATAACACTAAACAGATGAGCGAATTCAAGGAGCGAGATACTGGGACTGTGGAAATTAGTCTGAAGACCATTCATGGTCTCAACTTTTTACCCTTTTCTCATTACATTGCACATTGCCTTGCACTAACCTTATTTTTTATCATGATGCAGATAAGGGTGTCATTAAGGCCACAGTGGAGTAAAGATGATTTAGCTATTGTCTAGGCCACTTGTTCCTGTCACTTATCAGAGATGGACACTCAGATCCAGAGAGTAGGACCATAGCTATGCCCACAAGAAGTAAGTGGCCAACTTATAAAGGAACCCGTGGCTTTTGGGAGCCCAGCGTTCTTTCCACAGCTTTCTCACTGTGAACAACAACAGCATGAAGACCCATTGTCAGGAAATTGTACCAATGTATAATTAGTATCACTGCTGTATACTTAGGACCTCAGAAACCCAAAAACTAGTACTTAAATTGAAAAAAAAAAAAACCCTTAGTGTGTGGGTGTATGCATGTGTGTGTGTGTGTGTGTACATATATTTATATGTATGTATATATGTATATAAAATCAGGGCCCAGTGAGATATATGAAAAACATGTAATAATAATAACAATAACAGTAGCTGTTAACACATAGCACTTAATGCTCTGAAAACAGAAGCACAGATAGGTTAAGTAACTTGTCCAAGGTCACATAGCTGTAGATGGAAAAGCCAGAATTTCAGCCCAAGCCTACTGGTTTCAGAGGTCTTGCTTTTCTTAACTCTTGGATATATTACCTTTCACTTTTAATTATTTAGCTGGCTCTGCATTGTCATAAGCAATGTATAGCTCAAGTTGTGTTTTTAGAACTCAAATTGATAAGCCATCAATTCAAACACAAATAAACTGGTCTGCCCATGGAAAAGAAAATATCGGAAGCCATACAGAAAAAAAAAAAGTTTTACAATTATGGTTTGCAGTTACTTAAGAGCATGGTATACAACTGACAGTGTCGGTGTATATAGATAAACAGATAGTAGCTTAATAAGCCTTTATTTCATTCCTTCTTGAATGACAGAATTTCTCTTTGGACCTCTGTGCTTCACTGTGTCCACAGCTGTTCCTTGCAAGACACTGAAAACTTTCAAGAAATAAACTTTGCCTCCCAGCTCCTCCACAGGGTGCAGTCACATGTACACAGGGTACATGCCACCTACAGGCATGGAAAAGATGCTCGCTTTCTCCAGAATGGCCAACGGGACTGCTTAGTGGGCTATAATCCCCAAAGATTGTAGCAGGCAGAGTAGAAGCAAAGGGAAGGGTTCACGCAAAACTGCTGACATTGAGAGAGACAGAGTGGGGAGAAAAGCAGCAAGTGAATTTAAGGAAAGAAAACAGAAGTGTAACCACATTAAATTACGGGCAGGGGAAACAAGGAGAATGATACATCAATTACAAACTGGAAACAGAGGTTGTCTTTTATCAAAAGCCAAACTACCTGCACGGCGGTAAATTATTAGAACACAAAATAGTTTCTTCTTTTAGTACAATAAACTGGGAAACAATGCACAATGCAGACATTTAAAAAAAAAAAAAAAAAAAAAAAGCTAGGTACAGTGGTTCACTCTGTAATCTTAGCACTTTTGGAGGCCAAAGCAGGTAGATCACTTGAGGTCAGGAATTCAATACCAGCCTGGCCAACATGGTGAAACCCCATCTGTACTAAAAATACAAAAATTAGCCAGGTGTGATGGTGCATGCCTGTAGTCTCAGCTACTTGGGAGGCTGAAGCTGGAGAATCACTTGAACCCTAGAGGCAGAGGTTGCAGTGAGCTGAGATTGCACCACTGCACTCCATCCAGCCTGGGCAACACAGCGAGACTTCATTCGGAAAAAAAAAAGATAAAAATAAAAAAATAAAATAAAATAACACTACATATTCCAAAACAAGACTTTCCCTCCTCAAATCTAACAGACACCATTGTTCTATTTCTGGTGCTTATACAATATCTGTGTCATTTAAAATAACAAAACAAAACAACCTGCAATTCCATCTCAGGCAAGTCTATAACGGAAGTAGCTGATGGATAAAACTCTCCTCATTTTCTCCGCCCCTACTTTACGGGCAAAGCTTCGGGATTCTCTAAGCCAGGACCCAGGTGAGAGAACAGTCTCCTCTAAATGAAGAACTCTCTTCCCCAGCCTCAGTACTTTGTTGTTTTACATATATTTTATCTCTCCTCTCACGCCCAGTATATGATGGAACCTCAACACACTCTTGTTGACTAGCTAAAGAATCAATCTAATTTGATCTAAAGAATCAAATTTTCACTTTTAACTCAGGAAAAAAAAATTCTACCGTCCCCTTGCCCACTACTTCATCATTCTGGAAGCTCCAGCAGGTAGTACAGCACATTAAAAAAATATGGATTCTGCCACGCACAGTGGCATGTGCCTGTAATCCCAGCTATTTAAGAGGCTGAGGTGGGAGGATCACTTCAGCCCAGGAGTTCAAGACTGTAGTGAGCCATGACTGCACCTGCAAAAAGCCTCTGCACTACAGTCTTAGCAACACAGTGATACTTCATCTTTAAATATTAATTAATTAAGTTGGGCACAGTGGTTCACAGCTGTAACCCAGCACTTTGGGAGGCCAAGGCAGATTGATCACCTGAGTTTGAGACCAGCCTGGCCAAGATGGTGAAACCCCATCTCTACTAAAAATACAAAAATTAGCCAGGCATAGTGGTGTGCATCTGTAATCTCAGCTACTCAAGAGGCTGAGGCACGAGAATCTCTTAAAACCCTGGAGGCGGAGGTTGCAGTGAGCCAAGATCATGCCACTGCATGCCCGTCTGGGCGACAGAGCAAGACTCTGTCTCAAAAAATAAATAAATAAATATTAATTAACTTTTTAAAATATTTAAAGAATATGTGTGGAGTCTAGAGTCAGGCAAATAATATTGGGTTTAAATCCCAGGTCTACCATGAGCTATCAATGTCCCTTTAGGTAAATGACTCAACCTCAGTTATACGGTTTGGCTGGGTCCCCACCCAAATCTCATCTTGAATTGTAGCTCCAATAATCCCCATGTGTCATCAGAGGGACGCTGTGGGAGGTAATTGAATCATGGTGGTGGGTTTTCCCATGCTGTTCTCCTGATAGCGAATAAGTCTCAAAGATCTGACGGTTTTACAAAGGGCAGTTCCCCCGCAAACACTCTCTTGCCTGCTGCCATGTAAGACATAGCTTTGCTCCTCCTTCACCTTCCACCATGATTGTGAGGCCTCCCCAGCCATGTGGAACTGATACAGACAGTAGACAGGGAAACACTGAGTAGAAGAGGGCGGTTCCCTGGCAAAGTCCCCACTCTCAAGCCTAAAGACCCATGGCCCTAAACGAGGATAGGCGTTTCTGTTTTTGCACCCAAAAAGTTACTTTTTGGACCACCATGCTCCCTATCCTGTACCCACATAAACCCTGAACCCCAGGATCCAGAGCAGACCAGCAGACAAAGAGATGAGACAAGTAGACAGATAGCAAACGATGTGGCAGAGAAAAAGAGAAGAGGAGGAATGTCTGAACACCAAGAGGAGTCGGGCTGGGGGTGGTTGGAGAGGAGTTAGGCCACTGGACAACCCAACTCCAGGGGAAGATCATCTTCCCATTCCATCCCCTCCTTCCAGCTCCCGATCCATCCCACTGAAAGCCACCTCCACCACTCAATAAAACTTCGTATTCATCCTTCAAGCCCATGTGTGACCCGATTCTTCTGGGATGCTGGGCAAGAGCTCAGGATATAGAAAGCTGTCACACCGCACCTCTACCCTTGCAAAAAGGCAGAGGGTTCATTGAGCTGGTTAACATTCAAGCCATCTGTGGATGGCAAGGCTAAGAGAGCTTCATAACACTCCAGCCACAGGCATCCACTCCTAGACACTAGACACTACCGCAGGGCTGGAGCCTATAGTGCTCCCCCCGCTCCTGCCTGTCTGCATGCTCCCCCTTCTGTCAGGGGCAAGCCACACTCTTGTCACACATCCTGCTAAGGGGATCAGGGAACTCTCCCATTTCAAAACTGTTAAACCTCTTTTTCTTTGTGAATTACCCAGTCTCAGGTATGTCTTTATTAGCAGTGTGAGAACAGACTAATATAGTAAATTGGTACTGCAGAGTGGGGTGCTGCTGTAATGATACCTGAAAATGTGGAAGCAAATTTGGAAGTGGGTAACAGGCAGAGCTAGGAATGATTTGAAGAGTTCAGATGAAGACAGGAAAATATGGGAAAGTTTGGAACTTCCTAGAGACTTAATGAATGGCTTTGACCAAAATGCCAATAGTGATATAGACAATAAAGTCCAGGCTAACGTGGTCTCAGATGGAGATAAGGAACTTGGGAACTGGAGTAAAGGTCACTCCTGCTATGCAAAGAGATTGGCAGCATTTTGCCCCTGCCTCAGGGACCTGTGGAACTTTGAACTTGAGAGAGATGATTTGGGGTATCTAGTGGAAGAATATTCTAAGCAGCAAAGTGTTTCAGAGGAAGCAGAGCATGGAAGTTCAGAAAATTTGCCACCTGGCAATGTGATGGAAAAGAAAACCCCATTTTCTGGGGGGAAATTAAAGCTGGCTGCAGAAATTTGCATAAGTAACAAGGAGCCAAATGTTAATCACCAAGACAATAGGGAAAATGTCTCCAGGGCATGTCACAGAGCTTTGTGGAAGTCCCTCCCATCACAGGCCCAGAGACCTAGGAGGAAAAAATGTTTTCCTGAGCCAGATCCCAGGCCCCTTTGCTATGTGTAGCCCAGGGACTTGGTGCCCTGTGTCCCAGCTGCTCCAGCCACGGCTAAAAGGGTCCAAGGTACAGCTTGGGCTGTGGCTTCAAAGGATGCAGGCCCCAATCCTTGGCGGCTTCCATGTGGTGTTGAGCCTGCGGGTACACCAAAGCCAAGAACTGAGGTTTGGGAACCACTGCCTATATTTCAGAGGATGTATGGAAACACCTGAATGTCCAGGCAGAAGTTTGCTGGAGGGGCAGGGCCCTCATGGAGAACCTCTGCTAGGGCAGTGTGAAAGGGAAATGTGGGTTGAAGCCACTGAAGCCCCCACACAGAGCCCCCACTTGGGCACTGCCCAGTGGAGCTATGAGAAGAGGGCCAGTAAAATCACAAGCAAGTTAGTTGATTTCTAGATACAATGGGGGTAAAGGCATTGGATAAATACACCCTTTCCAAATGGGAGAAATTGGCCAAAATAAAGGGGCTATAGGCCCCATGTAAGCCTGAAATCCAATAGGGCAGTCATTCTCCAGACCACAGGATGGTAGGTCTACTAACAGCTTACACCATGCACCAAATGCTGCAGACACTCAACACCAGCTGTGAAAGCAGCTGGGAGGGGGTCTGTACCCTGCAAAGCCACACAAGCAGAGCTGTCCAAGGTTATGGGAGCCTACCTCTTGCATCAGCATGACCTGGATGTGAGGCATAAAGTCAAAGGAGATCATTTTGGAACTTTAAGGTTTAATGACTGCCCTGTTGGATTTCAGACTTACATGGAGCCTATAAGTCCCTTTGTTTTAGCCAGTTTCTCCCATTTGGAAAGGGTGTATTTATCCAATGCCTTTACCCCCATTGTATCTAGAAATTAACTAACTTGCTTGTGATTTTACAGGCTCATTGGTGAAAGGGATTTGCCTTGTCTCAGATGAGACTGTGGACTTTTGAGCTAATGCTGAAATGAATTAAGACTTTGCGGGACTGTTGGGAAGGCATGATTGGTTTCAGAATGTGAGGACATGAAACTTGGGAGAAGCCAGGGGCAGAATGATATGGTTTGGCTTTGTCCCTACCCAAAAGTCATCTTGAATTATAGCTTCCATAATCCCCACATGTCATGGGAGGGACCCAGTGGGAGGTAACTGAATCATGGGGGCAGTTTCCCCCATACTGTTCTCGTGGTAGTGAATAAGTCTCTCAAGATCTGATGGTTTTATAAAGGCCAGTTCCCTTGCACACACTAAATTGCCTGCTGCCATGTAAGACATGACTTTGCTCCTCCTTCACCTTCCGCCATGATGGTGAGGCCTCCCCAGCCATGTGGTACTGTGAGTCCACTAAACCTCTTTTTCTTTATAAATTACCCAGTCTCAGGTATGTCTTTATTAGCAGCATGAGAATGGACTAACATATTCAGTTTCCTCATTCATAAAAACAGAGTGGGGGGGGTGGCGAAGTGGGTCTTAAACTTTTCCTATCTCATGGTACAGGAATAAAGGGGGATAAAATATCTTAGGTGCCTGGTCCAGAAAAGGTAATTATAAATGTCACTTATGTTTCCTTCCCCTCCTAATTTATCCAATAAATGCAAAAACTCTGAGGCACTCACTCTCTTTGCTCTTTATCCACTCATCAAACTTTCCTTGGAGCCTAATTGCATGCCAGATACATAACTTCATAAAACACATGTGGCTGTCTCTGGTCCCGTGGAACTACAGTCACAGGGGAGGGGTCAGAAATGAAACAGCTCACCGATAAATGAGTGAATGAATTTGGCTAAATCAATAGGAGTGGGCAAAAGGTAGCATGAATACACACTCCATTAGGGAAAAAGATAATTAAGCTAAATTCAAAGTACTGAGTGTGAGCGTGGAAGCCAGATCCTGGGAGTTTCTGAAATTCTCTGTGCCTCCCTTTCCTCTTCTACAAAATGGAGATGGTAATAGACGGTAACTCTTTGGGTTAGTGTTAAAAGTAAAGCAACACCCCCCTCCCTCATCCTCACTAACCCAGCATATCAACCCGTTTCCTGAGATGTCCAGATTTCCATTTGGCCTCCAGCCAGCTTGAACAGCCAAACTGCCCCTAAGAAAGCACCCTGAATGTGAGGTCATTCAGGATCCCAGGAATCCATTATACCCACTCCAAAACGAAAAGCCCACAGACTGCGGGGGTAGGACCTGACTAGCTGAAACATGCTGACCAAGCTACCTGAAGCACCTCTGAGGTATGCCCAGGCCTCAGGGCTGTCAAGTAGTAAAACCAGCACCTCCAGCCAGGTGTGTCTCTCTCATAAAGAAAGTTGATTGGAACAGTTTTCTCTGCTTCTGTGTGGCAAGTTCACCCCCAGATGCTTCTGAGAGCACAGCCCTTGCACTCCCACTAGGCCACCTGAGAACCTGGCCTCCCACATCTGGATTCGGCTGAAGCAGCAGTCCTTGGAGAGAAAGGTGAGACTGGACAGTCAAGAAAGGGACAGAAAGTCGACAGCCTTGGAACTACCCCAGCGTGGACAGTTACAGAAGTCACATACCTGTGTGTTCCCACTCCTCACGGGAGGACCGTGCAAAGGCAAACTGCTAGGCAGGTAGACCTCATAGATTCTCCCAGACGGGCAGTCGGTGAGTCTGTCCAAAGCATTTGAATCTGAAGATAAAATGTTAAGAAAAAAATCCTAGTAAAATATGTCACATATATTCTCCCCACCGAACCAAACAAAAACAACAAAGAAACACTTAAAGTTTATTTTTAAAAATAGGCGCAAGAAGTACTCAAAGTAATAAATAACAATAAGAAGAAGAAGAAACGTTACTTCTTAGCCTGACTGTCCTGGACGAGAATCTCCGCCCCGCTTGCATGTCGGGCGCTGACTGCCTGAGGAGAGAGAGGTAGGTCCCCGCCCCTTACCCCGCCCTAAGGCTGCGGAACGCGGCGCCATCGGGTCGCCATGGAAACCGCGGCGGGTGGGCGGATCCCGGGGAGGTTGGCTGGGTCAGGCTCGCCTCGCGACGCCGGAGATGCAGTTGGAGGCTGCGCGAACGCAGAGGGAAGAGAGCAAGTCCTGGGTTCCCTTGACTTGCAAGGGCTTGGCCCCTGCCCCGGGTCTGGGAAAGTGAACCAGAAAGTCGCCTCCCAGCGCAGAATATTCAAATTTGCGAGATGATCAGAATCACGCTGATTTAAAACCCAAACCCTCCCCAGTTTCCCATTCCTGCCCTGCTAAATCAAAATCTCCCAGCCAGGACCCGGAATCTGGATTTAACCAGGGGCTGTTTATAGAGGCTGGACGTTGGTAGATAAGATGTTCGCCTATTCTTATTTCTCAACGCCATACCACCACTCCGTAATGGTAAAAGAATCTGCACCCCAATATCCTACCCAGCGGCTCTGAAATGGAGTCCCTGAAGCTGGAAATGAGGAGCCCATTCATCTCCTTGCAGTACTTCAAGGTGTGAGCTGATTGGAAGCGTCGCTGCTTCTCGTGGGTTTCCCACTGGGGGGCAGCCTCGTCCTTCGCTCCTATTCCTTCCGCAAGGCAGTAGCCCACATCGTGGTTTCTAGCTAATTCCGGCTGCAGCCTGGTTAATAATATAAGCACTTCTAGAGAGCGGAGCTTGGATGCAGAGCAGAACCTAAGGCTGTACATGGAAGAAGCTCTCAGCCCCAATTCCTCGTTTACAGTTAGGGTTCAGAACAAAGAATCCGCGCTTGTAAAGCAATAATGTTCCCCTTGAGGATAATACACGTGAACTGAAGGGCACGTTTCTCAGCCACCTGAGATTTATCTTTTATTGGGCAATCAGGTGGGACTTCAGGATTGATGCAGCCAAGCTCTAGCCTTGGCTGCACCCTGGATAACTATGAGCCTCACCTGACCACCATCAGAAGGCAGCGTAATGGTGAGACAGGACTCGCTTCTGCACTAATGGGGATCACCATAGCTTCAATGGCTATAAAATCAGGACCTGTCATATCTGCATAGCCTCTCTTAGAGGTCTACGGGACGCTCAGCTCAATAGAGTGGGATAATCTATGGGTCTCTAATACCTTATGCATTTACTATGCCTTATTTTGATAACCTGTTTATAGGTCTGACTTCTATTATTTCATATATAGGCATTGTCAACTTAAAATCTTGAGATCTTACATTTGGAGAGGAGACTTTATTTTTACAAGAAGTTGCAGCTTGCAGGGTGGCCATCCTGACAGGGGGAAGCTAGCCTCTGACAGAGAACAACAGCAGGCACTTCAGAGGAAAAAAGGGAGAGGCTGAGATTTATGCCCAAGGAAGTTAGGTATACATACATATTCGGTAGGTTATAGGAGAACCTTACAAATATTTATGAAAGAGTCAAAATATATAAGCAGAATGAATATGTGTGTAACATACAACCCATGTTCACTTTGGGGTGGAGACAACTTTAAGACACAGTAAAATTTAGGCCACACACATCAAAAGGTGAAGCAGGGACATGAAAGTAATCAATGCTCAGCCTCTATAAATCAGCCAGAACCAGTCTGTGGTGTCTGAGAACAAAGTTACTGAAATCAGTCTCTTGTCCAGTCAGAGCTGTAGTTATGCCTTGTGGAGCAGGAGGTCAGTTAGTCAGTGTTTGGTGGTTGGTGAGCTGCAATTGTTTTAATATTACTTATCTGAAGACCAGTGCTTGTTTTGCTGGTAGAGAAAAAGAAAAACCTTGAGGCAGTTAGAACATAGTTTATTCTTTAACTGTAGGGGCTGTAGGACTTAGCCCTTGCCTACCACCATCTTAGGTCCTGTTTATAATTTAGTATCTTATTACCACAAAGAGTCCATTCTGTCAGCTTATGATCTCTATTTTAGCAGCATATAGTAAGAGCAGCTTTTTCTATATTCGCATAGAATGCACTTCCTCCAATTCAAACTTCCGAATCATGAATTATTGCTCAAAGGAGGGGAAGGGGCTGAGAAGGTTAGGACCAAGTGAGCAGACCACAGTATACCCTTTGGGATAATAAATGTTGTTTTACATAAGAAAGAGATCCACGGTCAAATAAGTGTGTAAATACTTGATTAAATGTATTTCTTTACTGCAGGACATTTTTCAGAAATTTTAGAAAGCAAATATATATTGTGACTCTTCAAGTTAAAGCTACACTTACAGCATTTCTCACATTTATTTCCCATGAAACCTTTTTTTCCACAGTGACTTGCAGAGCAACTATTCCACAGAACATACTTTGGAAAACACTAAACTGGAATACCAATGACCTCCCCAAGAAGTCTCCATAAGTCAGAGTGGTGGACAGCTGTTGGACACATCTGGTTTTTCAATGTGGCAAAATATTTTGGGCTGTCTTTCTCAGGAGGGGGATGGGAGTGGCCTTTTGAAACAGAGTAAAGAATTAATTTGACAAGGAGGACACACTTGCATTGTGTTTCAGATGCTCGACATTATTTAATTCTCAAAATTGTTCTCTCAAATAGATACCGGTTATCCCCACTTTATAAGCAACAAAACTGACATTCACGAATTAGTCAAATGCCACCTCCAAGCTCACAGGGCCAGGAAGTGATAGCACTGATATTTAGAGCCAAATCTTCTTTAGTATAGTACAATGAAGAGCCCAAGCCCAGTAGCAGGGCAGCCAGCAGGGGCTCTGGAAGAACTGATTTTGTGTTCATGGTCACTGGAGTAGTTAATAATGAAGAGTGAGAGTAGCAGGTAGTCTGCTCTCAAATAGTGAGCAGAAGAAAGTCCCCAGGATCGTCTTTTGATGATGGGCAGGGGATAATCCTTCTTTGAAAGATATACGGTCAGGAAAAATTGGGAAATTCGTTTTGCTAGAAGCTCAGTTGCAAATACAGAATATCTCAAAGATGTTGTGGGTTCAGGTTCCAGACCACTGCAATAAAGTGACTGTCACAATAAAGCAAGTCACACAAATGTTATGATTTTCCAGTGCATATAAAAGTTACATTTACGTGATACTGTAGTTTTTTTATGTATGCAGTAGCATCATGTCTAAAAATAGTACATACTTTAATTTAAAAGTAATGTCCTGCTAAAAAATGCTAATGATCATCTGAGCCTTCAATGAGTCATAATCTTTTTGCTGGTGGGGCGTCTTGCCTCAATATTGATGGCTGCTGACTGATTATCAGAGTAGTGGTTGCTAGAAGTTGGAGCAGCTGTGGCAATCTCTTAAATAAGACAACAATGAAGTTTGTTTCAACTATTGAATCTTCCTTTTATGAAAGATTTCTGTGTTTGATAGCATTTTGCCCACAGTATAACTTCTTCAAAATTGGAGTCGATCCTCCCAAATCATGCCACTGCTGTATCAATTAGGTTTGTTGTCATTCCAACAACGTTCACAGCACCCTCAGCAGGATTCCATCTCAACAAACTGTTTCCTTTGCTTATACAGAAGAAGCAACTCCTCATCTGTTCAAGTTTTATTGTGAGATAGCCGCAGTGCAGTCGCATCTTCAGGCTCCACTTGTCATTCTAGTTTCCTCACTATTTCTAACACATCTGCAGTGCTTGTCTCCACTGAAGTCTTGAACCCAAAGTCATCCAATGTGGTTGGAATCCACTTCTTCCAAATTTATGTTAATGTTGACAGTTTGATCTCCTCTCATGAATCACAAATGTTCATTTTTATTGTTACTACTTTATTTTGTTTGAGATTCAGGAGTATATGTGTAGGTTTGTTACATGGATGGATTTTGCATAATGGTGAAATTTGGGCTTCTAGTGAACAAATCACCCAAATATTGAACATTCTACCCAATAGGTATAACCCATGAAATCAACCCTCACCAACCCCTCGTCCACCCTCCCCTATTTTAGAATCCCTAGTGTTTGCTGTTTCCAACTTTATTTCCATGTGTACCATTGTTTAGCTCCCACTTGTAAGTGAGAAGACACAGTATTTGATTTTCTGTTTCTGAGTTATTTCACCTAGGGTAAGGGCCTCCAGCTCCATCGATATTGCTGCAAAGGACATAAGTTCATTCTTTTAAAAGGCTACATAGTATTCCATGGTTTGTATATACCACATTTTCTTTATCCAATCAAACACTGATGGACACTTAGGTTGATTCCATGACTTTGCTATTGATGAACATACATGATCTCAATGGCATCTAGAATGGTAAATCCTTTCCAGAAGGTTTCCATTTATCCAGATCCATCAGCAGAATCACTATCCATGGCAACTAGATCCTTCCAAAGTTTATTTATTAAACAGTAAGACTTAGAAGTCAAAATTACTCCTGAATCAATGGGCTGCAGAATGGATGTGATGTTATCAGGCAAGAAAACAACATTGATTTCCTTGTACATCTGCCTCAGAGCTCTTGGGTAACCAAGTGCATTGTCAATTAACAGTAATATTTTGGAAGAAATCTTTTCTGAGCAGTAGGTCTCAACAGTGTGCTTAAAATATTCAGTAAGACACGATGAAAACAGATATGCTGTCTTCCAGGCTTTATTGTTCCATTTATAGAGAACAGCCAGAGCAAATTTAGCATAATTCTTCAGGGCCCTAGGATTTTCTAAATGGTAAATGGACATCGGATTGAACTTAAGGTCACCAGCTGCATTAGCCCTTAACAAGAGAGTCAGCCTGTCCTCTGAAGGTTTGAAATCAGGTATTGATTTCTCCTCTCTACCTGTGAAAGTTCTAGATAGCATCTTCTTCCAGTAGATGACTGTTTTGTCTACATTGAAAATCAGTTGCGTAGTGTAGCCACCTTCATCAGTGATCTTAGCTAGCGATCAATAACACTTGCTGCTTCACCTTGCACATTTATGTTATGGAGGTGGCTTCTTCAACTTCATGAATCAAACCATTGTTAGCTTTCAACTTTTCTTCTGCAACTTCTGCACCCCTCTCAGCCTTCATAGAATTGAAGATCTAGGTCCTTGCTCTGGATCATGTTTGGCTTAAGGCAATGTTGTGGCTGGTTTGACCTTCTATCTAAAACTCTAAAACTTTTTCCATCTCAGCAGTAAGGCCTTCTTATCATGCGTATGTTCACTGGAGTAGCACTTGCAATTTTCTTTAAGAACTTTTTCTTCACATTCACAACTTGGCTAACTGGTGCAAGAGGCCTAGCTATTGGCCTATCTCAGTTTTCAACATGTCTTCACCACTAGGCCTAATCATTTATAGCTTTTGTTTCAAAGTGAGAGATGTGTAACTCTTCCTTTCACTTGAACACTTAGAGAGGTCATTGTAAGGTAATTACTTGGCCTAATTTCAATATTGCTGTATCTCAGGGAATAAGGAGCCCTGGGGCAAAGGAGAAAGATGGGGGGACAGCTGGCAGCTGCTCAGTGAGGCAGTCAAGACACATACAACATTTACTAATTAAGTTCACTGTCTTCTGTGGGCTTGGTTCGTGGTTCCCCAAAACGACTACTGAAGGGGTGGCCTGCCCCTCCACACCTGTGGGTGCTTCTCGCTAGG